>NC_048300.1:58190260-58490260 GCF_013100865.1 Trachemys scripta elegans | reverse complement strand
AGCTCCTCCATCTTGTCTTCAATCCTGCTTCTCACCTCTGGAGGGACTTTGCTACAAACGGAAGCTCTACACAAAGGACTGATGACCCAGAGATGTACTCCAGAGACTTGATTTGAACCTGCAGCTTATTCCATCATTGCTACAAGCCTGAACCAAGAACTTCGCCATTACTGTATGTAATTGATTCCATTTAACCAATTCTAGCTCTCATCTATATCTTTTTCCTTTTATGAATAAACCTTTAGATTTTAGATTCTAAAGGATTGGCAACAGCGTTATTTGTGGGCAAGATCTGATTTGTATATTGACCTGGGTCTGGAGCTTGGTCCTTTGGGATTGAGAGAACCTCTTTTCTTTTACTGGGGTATTGGTTTTCATACCATTTGTCCCCATAATGAGTGGCACTGGTGGTGATACTGGGAAACTGGAGTGTCTAAGGGAATTGCTTGTGTGACTTGTGGTTAACCAGTGGGGTAAAACAAAGTCTTCTCTGTTTGGCTGGTTTGGTGTGCCTTGGTGTGCACAGAAACCCCAGCCTTGGGCTGTAACTGCCCTGCTTTAAGCAATTTGTCCTGAATTGACTCTCTCAGTTGGGTCCCGCCAGAACCAGAATTGTTACAGCATGACACCAGAACTAATTCTTCTACTCCATGCTAATTAGATCTCAACTGGAGTACTGTGTACAGTTCTGGGTGCACATTTCAGGAAATATGTGGACAAATTGGAGAAAGTCCAGAGAAGAGCAACAAAAATGATTAAAGGTCTAGAAAATATGACCTATGAGGGAAGATTGAAAAAATTGGGTTTGTTTAGTCTGGAAAAGAGAAGATTCAGAGGGAACATGATAACAGTTTTCAAATACATAAAAGGTTATTACAAGGAGGAGGGAGAAAAATTGTTCTTCTGAACCTCTGAGGAGAGGACAAGAAGCAATGGGCTTAAATTGCAGCAAGGGAGGTTTAGGGTTGGTCATTAGGAAAAATTTCCTACCTGTCAGGGTGGTTAAACACTGGAATAAATTGGCTAAGGAAGTTGTGGAACCACCATCATTGGAGATTTTTAAGAGCATATTAGACAAATACCCATCAGGGATGGTCTAGATAATACTTAGTCCTGCCATGAGTGCAGAGGACTGAACTAGATGACCTCTTGAGGTCCTTTCCAGTCCTATGATTCAAGCACATTACCTGTATTTACACTTTTACTTTACAGAGGAAACCAACATCATATTTACATCATCCCATTTGTGTTCTGAAGTTTATTTCTTTTTAATCTGTAAATTGAGAGCTCAATTTAATGAAAGTCAAAAACATTATGATGTCATGGTATTTTCCAGCTTTTTACAGTTGGCCACAATGCTTTGATGCACTGGGAAGCATTCACACAAGAAAGGTCATGTTCAGTAAATAGCGGATTATGGGAGTATTTCTCTGAACTTCCCAGGGTATATTTCATACACAAAGTTTCCTGTAAGCTGGACAAGAAGAAATACATCACCTGAAATAATGGCATCTAGCAGCCAGAATCACTCTATGTGCAGGAAAACGTTTCTTTTCTACAATAAAGGTAACATCACTATACTCCTCCCCATTCATCAGACCGCCAACATTCTCTGACAAAATGTGAACATGGTCAATTTCCCCCACAGCTGTGTAAGGACGGAGTGGGTGACTATTACTCATCTTGATGAAGTGATGGTATTGACAGCCTATAGGAAGAAAAAAAAGAACTATAAGCATTTTTAAAACTGGATACTGAAACTACCTCAGAGAACACGTTACAATTACAAAAAAGCTAATATAGATGGAATTTAGACAATTACAAGGGATAACAATTATTTAGTGAGGATTTTGCTAAATCAGTTACAATGGAAACCCACCCAACTTGCTTCAAAAATTATATTTCAGTTTGATTTCAGATATCTCCACCATACTTTTATTCTGCCAATGCATCTGTTCTAATCAACAAGATGCCATCAATCAAATCAAAGTAACTGAATGGGCTGTAAAGCTTCTGCACTTCTAAATGATTCACAAAAGACAAAACTCTCTATATATTAAAATTAGTTGACTGACCAAAGAGAGAGAAATCATTATCTGAATAAACAGGCTTAGTCTAAATACACCTCTACCTTGATGTAACACTGTTCTCGGGAGCCAAAAAAATCTTACCACGTTATAGGTGAAACCACGTTATATCGAACTTGCTTTGATCCACTGGAGTGCGCAGCCTCGCCCCCCAAGAGCACTGCTTTACCGCGTTATATCCGAATTTGTGTTATATCAGGTTGCGTTATATCGGGGTAGAGGTATACTGAAATCTATGCTAAAGTGTTTTCATCAGTAATTAGCCAGATTATGGGTGTTCATGACATATTCTGACTGGAACCAGATTAACTTTCTAGAACTGAAATAATTAGTGATTCTTAATGAATACCATATGAAGACTGTTCCGATAGCAAAGTTCTAGCAGGCAGAGATTCCAGTAAATCCTTGAAAGACTTAGAGGACTCCACTGGGAAGCCTTCTCCACTAAGTGTATTTTCAGACTGAAGAGGCTTTATGAGAAAAAAGACCTGCTCTTCAATTGCAGAGTCTAAAAGATCTCTTGAGGGGAGAAGTGGCATTTACAAGGCATATGGTTTAGCTATTTATTTCACTCAGTTTGTGTACCCATGTGGTGTATAATTTGAAATAGCATTCCTTAAACTTCAAATATCACTTGGGGAGAGAAATAACATTCTGTCTACATTTAAACAGAAAATATACCTCTGAATAATTTCTTCTCACCTAACAGACCAGAAACCTACCCCACTTGATTCTCTGGCCATATACTTTACTTCTGGAAATCCACAAGCTTAAACTGAACATGCAGATAGCCATAAAGGGTGATATGTCCTTGACTTCATTAACATTATTA
The DNA here is from genome assembly GCF_013100865.1 of Trachemys scripta elegans. Taxonomy (NCBI): domain Eukaryota; kingdom Metazoa; phylum Chordata; order Testudines; family Emydidae; genus Trachemys; species Trachemys scripta. Next base: position 58,487,341 of record NC_048300.1, on the reverse strand, counting down.
TAGGAAATTTCAATATTATACCATAAATTAAGGCGGTAATGGCCATTCCATTCTAAGCCTCGACTGTTAGTCTCCTATAACTTCCCCAAAAAACGTGGGGGAGCAAAACTTATTAGATTTGTGTGTTGAGTGTCCTCAACCATCAGGCTTCAGGAGGCATTCAGTTCAGAAATTTTTGATTAATGGGTTAATTTTTCTAGGTGTGTTTGAAATCAAGTTGACAGAAAAGATTCATCTGGCTGTACACTAACTTTATTTCCAACAGCTGTAGATGCTGCCCACACTGGTAACTGAGTAGGTTAAAGACGAATAGCCTTCATCTCAAGTCAAAATAGGTGAACAGTCTCTGGATTAGCAAATCGTAGTTTGTATTCCCCCAAGAATCAATGTATAGCAGTGATACTCAGACTGAGACTCACGATCCGCAAGTGGCCTTTTAATGCGTCTCCTGCAGCAATGTTTAGCACATATTAAAACAGTGTGCAATTTAATTATTATCCAATCCAAGTTATTAACCAATCAGGATGCTTTTGCTATGTTATTAACCAATTACAGTTGATAAAATAATACTTGGTCATTTTGCTGTGAGAATTTTATATATAAAAACAAACTAAATATTTCCCATCATACTGTTTAAATATGAATATATAGTACTATAGTAAATGCAACAGTGAATTCACACTACTGTGGCTCTTTTGGGTAATATTGACTGCTAATTTGGCTCCTGAATGACTGAAGTCTGAGTATCACGGGTGTATAGGATGATAGGTATAATCTGGTTTGGGAAATATTTCTGGGAGGCTTTGCCATTTAGCCAATAGATGGGATTTGCCCTCTGAAAGGCACAATGTTGTGCTAGTCAAGAGTATGGACTACAACTATGCTGATTGCTGGAGATGTAGAGTTCCAAGAAATGGATTGGCTACTGGTGTGGGAGCTTTTCAAATTCTGTAGCAACAAAGGATTGAGATGACTGATAACTTGATATAGATCAAGTGTTGGGGGTTTAGAATTTACCTTTCAACCTTGAGTAGGGCACTGTAAGATACTAAAGCTGGTTTGAAATAGAGGTTCTGGTCACATTCAGTGAATAATCTGTTTGGAATTAGGCCAAGTACAGATATTATTTAATCATAAATGGCACTGCCTGATCATGCCTGCATTGCAGAGACATTGCAGGAAGTGGCCTATGACGCTATATTGGCTGATCTCTGCCCTGCTGTTACTTCATTAGATATAAATCCAGGCAGGGTCAGTGACGGTGTGTGCCCATACTTTTTAATTTTAAGATGCAGCGCAGGAAGTGATTCACCCTTGAAAATGAATTTGAATACACCCTAGTATTAAATTAATCTAGAGATCAAGGTGATATACAGGCCACCTTACAACTCTAAGATTTTTCTCAAGATGATTCAGCTTTGCATTACAGCCATCAAAACTAACGGTCTTAGGTGATGTTACTACCAAGGATGACTCGTATGCAATTTTGCAATCTCACCACTTGTACAACAGCTACAAGAGTACCCAAAGCAGTTTCAGGCACAAGCTGTATCGGTCAGCACACTTTTAATTTGATATTCAGAATTGGTTTGGAAACTAAGAACATAAGAATGATCATACTGGTTAGACCAATGGTCCATCTAGCAAAGTATCCTCTCTTCCTACTGTGGCCAGTGTCAGATACTTCAAAGAGAATGAATAGAACAGGACAATCATCAAGTGATCCATTCCCTGTCATCCACTCCCAGCATCTGCCAGTCAGAGGCTGAGGAACATCCAGAGCATGAGGTTGCATCCCTGACCATCTTGGCTAATAGCCATTGATGGACCTATCCTCCATGAACTTACCTAATTCTCCTCTGAATCTAGTTATAGTTTTGGCCTTCACAATACTCCCTGGCAACAAGTTTCACAGGTTGACTGTGCACAGTGTGAATGTCCTTTTATTTGTTTTATGCCTGCTGCCTATTAATGGTGACCTCTGATTCTTCTGTTATATAAAAAGCTAAACAACACTTCCTTATTCACTTTCTCCACACCGTTCACAATTTCATAGACCTCTATCATATCCCCCCATCATCACCACCACCACCCACTGCTGCCCCCAGTCATCTCTTTTCCAAGCTGAACAGTCTCAGTCTTTTTAATATCTCATCATACGGAAGCTGTTCCATAACCCTAATAATTTTTGTTGCCCTACTATGTACCTTTTTCCAATTCTAATATATCTTTGGGACGGGGCGACCAGAATTGTACGCAGTATTCAACGTGTGGGCATACCATAGATTTATACAATGGCGTTATGATATTTACTGTCTTATCATCTATCCCTTTCCTAATGGTTCCTGAGCCTGTTAGCTTTGACTGCTGCTGCACACTGAGCGGATGTTTTCAAAGAATTAACCAGAATGACTCCAAGATCTCTTTCTTGAGTGGTAATAGCTAATTTAGATCCCATCACTTTGTATGTATAGTTGGGATTATGTTTTCCAGTGTGCATTACTTTGAATTTATCAACATTGAAATTCATCTGCTATTTTGTTGCCCAGTCACCCAGTTTTGGGAGATCCCTTTGTAACTCTTCACTCTTTTGCTTTGGACTTAACTATCTTGAGTAATTTTGTATCATCAGCAAATTTTGCTACCTCACTGTTTACTCCTTTTTTCAGATCATTTATGAACGTTGAACAGCACTGATCCCACTACATATCCCTAGGGAACACTGCTATTTACCTCTCTCCATTCTGAAAACTCACCATTTATTCCTTCCCTTTATTTCCTGTCTCTTAACCAGTTAATGAACCATAAGAAGACCTTCCCCCATTTATTCTATGACTGCTTACTTTGCTTAAGAGCCTCCGGTAAGGGACCTTGTTCAAAGGCTTTCTGAAAGTCCAAGTATACTATATCCACTGGGTCACCCTTGGCCACATGTTTGTTGACACTGTCAAAGAATTCTAATAGCTTGGTGAGGCATGATTTCCCTTTACAAAAGTCGAGTTGAATCTTCTCCAACAAATCATGCTCATCCATGTGTCTGATCATTCTGTTTACTATATTTTCAACCAGTTTGCCTGGTACTGAAGTTAGGTTTACCAATCTGTAAATGCCAAGATTACCTCTGGAACCTTTTTTAAAAATCAGATTTATATTAGCCCTCCAGTTCATCTTGTACAGAGGCTAAGTTAAGCAAAGGGTTACATACCACAGCTAGTAACTCTGCAATTTCATATCTGAATTCCTTTATAACCCTTGGGTGAACACCATGTGGTCCTGGTGACTTATTAATGTTTAATTTATCAATTTGTTCCAAAACCACCTCTACTGACACCTCAATCTGGTACACTTCCTCAGATTTGTCACCTAAAAAAAAATGGCTCAAGTGTGGGAATCTCTCTAATATTCTCTGCAGTGAAAACTGATGCAAAGAATTAACTTAGCTTCTATGCAATGGCCTTGTCTTCCTTGAGTGCTCCTTTAGCACCTCGACTGTCCAGTGGCCCCACTGGTTGTTTGGCAGGCATGTTGCTTCTGATGTACTTATAGAAAAAAATGTTCCTGTTAGTTTTTGAATATTTGCGAGTTGCTCTTCAAATTCTTTTTTTGGCCAGCCTAATTATACGTTTACACTTGCCTAGCCAGAGTTTATGCTCCTTTTTATTTTCCTCATTAGGATCTGACTTCCAATTTTTAAAGGATGCCTGTTTACCTCTGTTTCTTTTACTCTGTTTAACCATGATAGCATTTTTTGGTCCTCTTACTATTCTTTTTAATTTGGTGTATACAATTTTTCTGGATCATCTGTAGTACTACGCAAGCAATAGTGGAACTGCCTTTTGATGTGTTCATGCTTTCTTCTTTCATAGGAGACAGATGGACATACTTAGCAATTGTAATTATTCCTTCTTTTCACTGGTTCTCATATGCAAGATTCTATTGTTCACTATCTGTTTATGGCCACTGAATGAAAGCAAGAAACATTAGCAATTATACCACCACCAACTTGCACACAATACTCAAATATACACTTCTTTGGTGCCAAACTCCAAAAGTAAATTAACAAAGATACTAATGAATCAAACGTGTTAATAGGAATAAACATGAAAAGTAGAAATGGGTGGATGAGGGCAGAATATGTATTTCTGGCCCTGGTATCTGTTTAGAATTCATACTCTTTCAATTGCTACTTTGGGATTCCCACAAAGTGGCATTCATTCATAGCATCAGTTTTTTATCCAAGGTTGGTTAGGCAATGGTGGCCTCTCCCCTTGAACACAAAATCTACAGTGATCTATGTTTTTATAACTTTTAGGCTAGATTACTGGAATGGCTTTAATTCAGGTTACCTTTGAAGTGACTTGGAAGTAGTTTACCTTAAAAATGTGTGAAACTACTAAAAACCCATTACAGTGGTGCTCTGCACTTAATAAATACTTAACTCTGGATGCAATTTAAGGTGATCTATAAATCCTGAAATAGTCTGAGATCTGGAAGAGTTCACCTGTCTGTATCCCATCATGGTGGGAAATATCTGCTGGATAGCTCTTTCTGATTGTTCTTGTAGTTTTATTGCCAAGAACAGTGGTAGGGCATTAAGGCTATAACTTGCATGTGTTGGTGGTTCACCAGAGACTAGCAGTTTGTCTACACTGCAGCTTATGTCGGCATAATTTATGTCACTCAGGAAGGTAAATAAATCACAACCCAAGTGACATAAGCCCCAGTGTGTACAGCACTATGTCAGCAGGAGAGCTTTTCTCCCGTTGGTTTAGAGCAGTTACATTAGAGAGCTTACAGTGGTGCAGCTGTACCACTGTAAACTCTCTTGTGTAGCCATTCCCTGAGGTTAGCAAGCTTTAGCACAAAAAGCAAGATCTATCAGATTACAAGGTCTTGTTTACAAACATCATGATAGACCTACAATTTATTCCATCTGGTCTTCCAAAGATTTGATTGGTTTAACTGTACCTTCAACAACCAAGATGCCATAGTAGTGGGTACTCCACAGACATTTAACTAAAATTTTGTTCTGTTCAGTAAACTTAAGGACATATTAATATTGTATCACCTACACAATCTCGAATACCAATTTGTTAAACCAGAAATGCCCTCAATCACTTTTCTCCTCCAATACTAAAAAAAAAGGGCATATACATTTCTGGGTGGATACCTCTTTCATCTAAGGATCCGTGAAAAATAAAGTCAAGTATTGGTTACACAATGTATTAATACTGTTTATGCCATGGCTGGAAAAGGAAAAAAATAAAGAACTTAAATAAAGTTCAGCAAACTATGTAGCATTTTTGAGCATTTACCCAGAATAAATTCTGCTGAGCAGAAATATGAAGTAGGAATGCAATGCACAAAACCAAAATCATGATCTGCAGAATTTTCACCAAACAACTCTCAAACGGGAACAAGAAAAAAGGTCAATCACAAATCCCTTTTTCCCTATTCAGAATACCAGCAGAGAGAGTCAATAGAAGATGTCTGAAAAATAATGCTGCTTTTACTAAGGACTTGTCTATACTTCTGGCTAAATTAGCAGTGCTGCAATCGATGCAGTGGTGTTGATTTAGCGGGTCTGGGGAAGACAAGCTAAGTAGATGGCACAGCGCTCTCCTGCAACGTCTGTACTCCATCTCCCCGAAAGGCAGAAGGTAAGTCGGTGGGACAGCGTCTTGCGTCAACATAGCGTGGTGTAGACACAGCTGTAAGTGTAGACCAGCCGTAAGACAGAATGGTTGCTTACATGCCATCTTCTTGGAGTGGCATGAAGATGAGGGATTTTTTTAAGTTAATATTAATTCAGTACTAAATTTTGGCTTATTGATGCCCATATATGAAGTCCTTTGTGAATGATGATAAGTTTAAGAAAACTCAATTAGCAAGTAAACTGAATAACCCCAAAGCACAAAACAAAATTATGTCTAAACCAAGTCTGATTTATAATCAGAGCAGTGAATGCTGGCTGTGATCTTGTCTTTATCAGATTATACTTAGTTTTCTATGTGTTACAAACAAGGATTTTTCTTAAATTCAATTATCCCCCATCCCTCACTACCACCTTTTCTTAGAAAAAGGAGTTATGTCTAAGTAAGTGAAAATTGGGGGCTAAGAGTCAGTGAGAGAAGGATTTGGGCGAGTTCTATTTTTACTGGCAAAGTATTTTGCTGTTTTAGAGACTAAATAAGTTTTACGAAGCACAAAACAGAACATTGTTAAATTCTTCAAACATAAAGCTACTTTCCGTTACTGTAGTCTAACTACAAAGCAAATGTTTATACAATAGTTTTACTGCAATGACAAAATTGCTTCAATTCATGTGGCTTGACAATTAGTGAATGTGACAGATATGGACACATGCCATATCTTGAAAGTATTGTATTCACTTTATAAGTGAAATCTCTATTTTTGAGAGCCAGGGACTGCATTCTAGCTCCAGGGTAGAAGGTTACAGAGTTTGCTCCAGCAATTAAAACCAGTGGTAAGTAAATACTGTAGACCCAGGAACAGGTAAACAACTTCAGAGAAGTACTATCTCCTGGGGTGAATCACATATACTGGTTCAGACTGAGTTCAAGAGGCCCAGAAACAAAGAATGAGCTTGTGATATAAAGGGCTAAACTGAATTGACAAATTTCCTTCATTTTGATTCAAAAACTGACATGAGGTTGTAACCAAGAGGGCAAAATCCAGATGGAAGGGTTTGAAGGAATGAAAAACCTGCTGTGTTTCCATGTGGAAGATGGAGAGCACCTGGTAAACTAGCATGTAGATTGTTTTACTACATATTTTTTCAGTAATGTGTTTGTCCTAAAATAAATGTATTGTGCTCTGGCTGAGTATTGGTAACCAGGATAGACTGATTTAAATCAAAGTAATTTAAACCCCCAATTTTAATTGTTACTTAAATCAGCAAGTAGGAAACCTTGATTTAAATCATTAGTTCTGATCTAACTTTGCATTCACACTTTTTAGTTATATTCCTACAGAAAAGTTGATTCCCAGTGGTTGGTAAATATGATGCTTCTTGGGGTATTCAAGGCGGTGAGTCACCTTGTCACCAACTGCCTCCAGTGCTAGGGAGTCTTGTCTATGTTAGCTGGCTGTTGGCTGGCTAACACAATTAGTCTGTCAGCCACTCAAGCACTCTTCTCTGGGTTACACCAGCTCTGTCTTTGCCTGGCAGGTTGACAATAGATTCACCCCAGCCCCCAAGTTCCTTCAAAGTGTACCTTTGTGGTGTCCAGCCCCTGATCACTGAATACTGACAGAAATCCCAGATTATCTCATCCCAAAAGGTACAGTGTACCACAGTTTACCAGTTTTACCTTAGACCACTGCTCCTGTATCACACACAACACTTGAGTTCAATTATAAACCAAAAGCATATTTATTTAAGAAAGAATAGAGATTCAGATAAAAACCAGTGTGAGTGGTGGGAACAAATGATTACATATAAAACATCATAACACACATTTTAAAGACTAAACTAACAAGTTATCGTTGTATCTCAACCTAAGGAAACTGTCTAAAGAAGTTTCTCTCACCCAAAGTACTCTCCAGCACTTTCAATCAAGCCTTGCTGAGATCCCCTTTTCATGAAGCAAACTCACTATCAGTTTACTTAGTAGGTGAAGGATACCAGGGTATATTTTTTCACCCCCAAATATACCAGAACAGATCTTTGATGTTTATGTCAAAAAAGGTACCATCCTCCCCCTCCCCACTGTTTACTTTTTCTGTTAGTTTTCTTCTGAAGTTTCTCCCAGCTCTTCATTAGCATTTGACTTAGAATGCTAATACAATCCTATTGTATCACATACAATACACAATGGTCCCCACAGGAGATATGTCTCTCTTATCCCTCTGTCTGAAGGAGTTTGTTTCAAGATACACTACCATTCAGTGACCTGTTTTTAACCACAAATCTAGAGAACATAATTTTTAGTATAAAACACATAATTCTGAACATATTTTTCCAAACATACATCTCACAATGGTTATGAGGAACAGTGTGAGATATGCTTTAATTAGACACCTTATACTACATTCTTTTGTTGAATCCAGAGGATCCTATACCCCTATATACACCAGTGAGGTGGAATATGAGAAGATTTTAATGTTATGATGGTATAGTGAAAGTGTAGGTTGAGAAGGTATCCTGTGAATAAGTGTAAGGAGGTTGCAAAAGCCTGTGAGGTTGTTCTTAAATTGTACACGTGTGGTATTCTTTCTGCGGAGTTGGTTAAGTGTCTGTGTGAGGTCTGGATCTGGAACATCCTGAATCTTAACGAGGTCTAAGCTACACACCTATATTGGTATAACTACACCACTCAGGGGTGTGAAAAATCTACATCCCTGAGCAACGTCGTTATACTGACCTAACTCCTTGTGTAGACAGTGCTACGTCAACAGGATAGCTTCTCCTGTCAACATAGCAACCGCCTCTCGGGGAGGAGGGGATTAATTAAAGTGCTGCAGCCACACAGCTGTAGTGCTATATGGCCTTGGCTACACTTGCAAGTTACAGCGCTGTAAAGACTCCCCCAGCGCTGTAACTCACTCCCCGTCCACACTGGCAGGGCACTTACAGCGCTGTATCTCCCTGGATACACCACTGCAGGTACTCCACATCTCCAAAAGGAATAACAGGAATAACAGCTGCAGCAGAGTGGCCAATCCTCTCCATTGTTGTGACCGGCTGCAGGAATGCGGAAGTGCCGGTTTCAAAGCTCGTACCACAGAGAAAAGCAAACAGTTTGCAGCTTGCTCTGAGTGAGTAAATGAATGAGCAGGGGGCCGGGAGTTCGGAACTTGCAAAATAGAGAGCTGACATTCTCCAAAAAGCACTCTCTCCCCCCACACTCCCTGTCACAATCCAACCCACCCCCGTTTTGAAAAGCATGTTGCAGCCACACGAATGCTGGGATAGCTGCCCATAATGCACCGCTCCCAACACAGCTGCAAATGTTGCAAGTGTGGCCACACCACTGCGCTGTCAGCTGTCAGTGTGGACAGACTGCAGTGCTTTTCCCTACTCAGCTGAACGAAGACAGGTTTACCTCACAGCGCTGTACAGCTGCAAGTGTAGCCAAGGCCTATGTGAAGACAAGCCTTTCTAGTGCGAAGGGCTAATGCTACTTGTGTCTATGTGCATCCTGAGGCACTGCTTGAAGACAGTAGAGGGAAGGTGGCACGGGCAACCTTTCTCCCCCACTCCCTTTTTATCCTTTAACAGTGTTAGATGGAATCCTGTGAGTGAGAGTGAATGGGTTGTAAGAAGCTGAAACATGCATGCTCTTCACCAACTGTTGAAATTCTTCTTAAACATTCTTCACAATTTGGACCACCAAAAACTTAGTAGGTGCCATGCATTACCAAAGGTAAAAATTGACTGAGACCATTTTGACCCACATCACAGCAACAGTTTGATCTCTAGCTCTGCACACACAAAAAACACCACCCTAGAATTAAAAACAAAAAAAACCCCAACCAAACAGCTATTTTATTCAGGGATTATATCTCCAGAAACCTTGGCTCAAATGACCTCCGATTTGGGTCACTAATCCTACTCTGTATTCCCATGAGGCCTAGCAAATTAAAGAAAAAAAAAAAAAAAGCCATGAAAACAGGGCTTTGGAGCGGAGCCTGGAGCATGGAGCAGTGGAGCTGCAGGTTTCTGCCTGGAGCTGGAGCGGAGCCAGAGAAGTCACTATTGGTGCCGGAGCGGAACAATTCAAAAATGTGATTGCTCCAGATCCAAAGCACTTAGAAGTGTCGTCCTCCACACATCGATCTGCAGCCTACAAGGCTTTGAAAGGTGTGAATAAGAACACGCCATGGAGATGAATACAACCTGAACCAATAACTCAGGCTTTATCAACACTGGAACTTCGTCAGCAAAACTTTTTGTCGTTTGGGTGGGGTGTTTTTTTTTTTTTTTTAACACCCCTGAATGACGAAAGTTTTATCGACGAAAAGCACTAGTGTGAACAGCATGCACAAAGTGGCTGCTGCTCATAGGGGGTGGAATTTTTCTGTCGGCAGGAGAGCTCGCTCCTGCCAACAAACAGCAGCTACACTGCACACCTTTCAGTGGCACAGCCGTGTTGCTAAAATCTGCATAGTGTAGACAGCCTCAGACATGAGAACCACACCATTTATCCCAGTGGTTCGTGAAAGTATAGGTTCGCATGTCCCTCCTAAGTGTTTCAAAGCCTGTGATATGCATTGAGTATGCCCATTCTCAGCTCCCAACACAAAGAGCAAGGATTTCCCTATATCCTAGCTCACATGGGGGCAGGAAAGAGATCAGATTCTCCCAAAAAGTCAAGCTCCCCCCATCCCCCAAAACTGGCTCACATGGAGCAGGATAGGGAGGGGGGTGTCCAACCTCTGTATATGGGCATGGGCCCTGCAGATCTTGGCATACACAGACAGCAAAGAAAGGGGCTCAGTCACCCCAAGAGGAGCAAGCCCCTCGGGGGGGGGGGCAGGGAGGGTGGCTCAGACCCCCACAGAGGTGCAAGAGCTCTCCAGATATAGGCACACACACAGAAGGCGAGAATGTGGGGCTGACAGGTACCCCAGCCTCTATTCTACACCAATCCTGCTGACACTCATCCCCATGTCCCCCTTCCCAGTATTCCATCCCTCCAAATCCCATAATCCCCAAGCCTCCCTCACTGCTCCTCTACTACTCACCACTATTTATCCCCCTCCATTTGCTAGAGATCCAAACCTCTTTTCCCCTATTCCCTCACTCCTCCATCCCCTAATACCCCTCCCAGGAAGCATTCGTGGCTATTTTTTTCCTCCTAAAGACTTTGATTATACCCCCCAAATGAAATTGCCACCACAATTGTGAGTGGTATAAGTTACACCAACCTTCAACCACTTAACCCATACACTCCTTTTACCTTACATGGGGACTTGTGATTAACTTATCCTGTTATTAGACAAGGTGGGTGAAGTAGTATCTTTGATTTGCTCGACTTCTGTTGGTGAGAGACAAACTTTCAAGCTACACAGAAGTCTGAGGAAGAGCTCAAAAGCTTGTCTCTCCCACCAACAGAAGTTGGTCTAATCAAAGATATTACCTCACCCACCTTGTCTTTCTAATATCCTGGGACCTACACAACTACAACATCACTGCAAAGGAAGTTATCCTTAGTTATGTTAATTGAAGAGTTAGTTCACAGCCAGTCTCAAAGAGATCTGTGATTCATTCAGTCATTAGTACCTCTCGATTTAACAGTACAAGGCAAAATAAATCGGGGGAGGGGAGGTTGTAACAATTGTAACCCTTGCCGAAATGATCCCAAATTTGGATTAATAATGCTACTTTGCACCCCCATGAGGGGCATCAAATTTCAAATAAATATGAGTAACCTGTAGGATTTCAGACCACTTTATATGCTGTAAAACTCAATGCTTGTAAATTGTGCCATTTTTCTGTATTGATGCATCCACACTGTCCTCAATTTGGGTTCCCCACAGACTTAGTAGATACCATGCACTAACTTGGGGAAAACTCAGTAGATTGAGACCATTTTGAGCTGCATCGCATCAATAGTTTCATCTCTAGCTCCAAGCCAAAAAAAAAAAAAAAAAAAAGCCACTTAGAAACTCTGAAAAACAGTTACCTTTTTCTAGGCTTACATGGCCACAACCCCTACTTCAGCTGACCCCCCAAATTTGAGTCACTAACGCTACCCTGCACTCTCCTCAAGCACAGCAAATTCCAAAAAAATCCAGCTAAATCCGTCAATTTGAGGGTATTTGGAGAGGTCAAACAGAAGTCATAAAACAACTTTAACTATCGTGGCACTGCCGGGGCACCAAAACAAGTGTCATACTACGGATATTGCTTCCGCCACCCCCCGTTTCCTGCTCCCCACTACGAGCCATTTCAGGTGCACTCCCTCCCTCGCACAAGACCAGGGTTTCTGCAGCTGGCCCGTTTGTGCTCCCCAGTGCTGGGGACCACGAATTAGCGCCTCACAGCGCTGTGCTGGGGACCGGGGTCTCTGTTCTGCACCGGCGGCATTCACCGGCCCTGACATGGCGGCGGGTGGGTGTCAACCGCGGCCGGAGGGGAGGGGAGGCAGCGGCTCGGCCAAGGGCCGGTCGGGAAGGAGCAGCCTGGACACCCAGCGCGGCGTGCAACCTTTGACACACGGGACAGCGGCCGCCCGACGTCGGGCTTCGCACGGGCACCCAAGCACTGGACCCGGCCCTAGCGCGGAACGGGATCCCGAAATCCCCCGAAGGACGCACGTGAGCCCTCAGGGGGCGGAGGAGCGCGACGGGCCCCGCGGGGAAGGAGCCCCCCCCCTCACACTCGGGGAGAGGTGCGCGCCCCGTCACCCCCCCTTGCCGGGGCTCGACACCCCCATGGCGGGTGGGGGCAGAGAACAACCCCGGCTGATGCTGCGCCGGGTCAGCAACAGCCCCCCAGGACTCACCGGCCGGAGCGACAGCAGCGCCCTCCCCCTTCCTCTGCTCAGCACCGCGGCGTCACTACGTCATCCTCCCTGCATGTTGAGCTCCCCTAGCAACGACAGGCGTGCCTCTACGTGCTGACGTACATAGCAACAAGGGGGCGGGGTGGCTGGCTCTATAGCAGAGGTGGGCAAACTATCGACTGCGGGACCGTCCTGCCCGGTTCTTGAGCTCCCGGCCGGGGAGGCTAGTCCCGGGCCCCTCCCCCGCAGCCACGCCGCCAGCGCTCTAGGCGGCAAGGCTGCGCGCTCCTGGCTCCGGCCGGGCGGCCAGACATCTGCTCTGAGCGGCAAGGTAAGGGGGCCAGGGCTGGGAGGTTGGATAAGGGGTAGGGGATCCCGGGGGCAGTCAGAGGACAGGGGGCGGTTGGCTGGGGCAGAGGTTCGGGGGAGGCAGGGGATGGGGAACGGGGGGGGGGTAAGCGTGGGAGTCCCCGGGGGGGCCTGTCAGGGGCGTGGGTGTGGATAGGGGGCAGGGGAGGAGGGGAGGGGTTGGATGGGTCGGGGGTTCTGAGGGGGGCAGTCAGGAGGGGGGAGGGGGCAGGGCCAGGCTGTTTGGGGAGGCACAGCCTTCCCTCCATACAGTTTTGCAACCCCAATGTGGCCCTCGGGCCAAAAAGTTTGCCCACCCCTGCTCTGTAGTCACGGCCTCCGGACGTCCCAGCCTTGGGAGCTGTGTGCAAGCTCTGCGGGCCCGTTCCCATCGGCCCTGGTGCCCCCCTGGAGTCAGTAACAATCTGCGTGATTTAGCCTGGAGCCGTGCAGCATGTGGAAATGGCTGAGCACCCGTCGCTCCCTGGTACCCAACCCACGTGGGGCAGGGGCGTAATGAGTGAGACTGTGGAGACAGTGGGGCCTTCTCCTCAGCCCCGACCCCCCCGCTGGGTAGGAACTCACTCCTGTGGGGTCAGGGCTCTCCCGGTGACCCCCTACGTGGTGCTTAGGGGCAGGCTGTATAAGCACCTGAGGTGCCTCCCACTGCTTCCCTCGTTGTCCCACCCTTCCCAAGGTTCCAAGATAACCCCAATCCCACCCGTTTTCAGGGGAGTACCAGAAGGACAGTTATCGGGCTGGGTAAATTGTTGTGAGGTAGCAACAAAAATGACAGTCATTTCTGGGGAATGTCTGTGGCCTCGTATCACAGAAATGTGGGGCTGCAAGGCACCTCAAGAGGTCATCTAGTCCGTCCTCCAGTGCTGAGGCAAGGTTGTCCATGACAGGTATTTATCTAGCCTGTTCTTTAAAATGTCCAGTGATGTGGATTCTGCAATTTCACTCTTCCGCACTATTCAAGAGTTTAACTACCTTAGAGTTAGAAACTGTTTGCTAATACCTAACCTAAATCTCCCTTGTTGCAGATTATACCCATTACTCTTTATCCTACCTTTAGTGAACATGAAGAAGAATCAACCACCATCCTCTTTTATAACATCCCTTAACAAATTTGATGACTGTTATCAGTTCCGCCCTCAGTCTTCTTTCTCAAAACTAAACATGCCAAGTTTTTAAATCTTTTCCTCCTAGATCAAATTTTTTAAACCTTTTATAATTTTTGTTGCTGTCCTTTGGACTCACTCCAGTTTGTCCACATCTTTCCTAAACAGTGGCACTCAGAATTGGACACAGAGGTCAGACTCCACCTGACGCCTCACCAGTGCTGAGTAGAGAAGGACAAAGTAGAGGAGCATCTTACATAGGACACTCCTGTTCATATACCCCACATATTAGCCTTTTTCTCAATCGCATCACTTTGCTGTCTCTCATTCAATTTGTGATTCATTATAACCCTCAACCCCCGCCTACCATCTAGCCAGTTAGTCCCCATTCTATAGTTGTGCATTTAATTTTTTCTCCCTAAATGTAGTACTTTGCACTTGTTTTCACTGAATTTCATCCTACTGATTTCAATTCTCCAATTTGTCAAGATCACTTTGAATTCTAATACAGTCCACCAAAGAGCTTGCAATCCCTCCCAGCGTGGTGTCATCTGCAGATATTATAAGCATACTCTCCACTCCATTATCCAAGTCATTAATGAAAATGTTGAATACTTCTGGACCCAGGACAGTTGCCTGCAGGACCCCACTAGATAAATTCTCAGTTTGACAGCAAGTGATGGGTAACTACTCTTTGAGTACTTGTGGCACCTTAGAGACTAACAAATTTATTTGAGCATAAGCTTTCCATTCTATGCATCTGAAGAAGTAGGCTGTAGCCCATAAAAGCTTATACTCAAATCAATTTGTTAGTCTCTAAGGTGCCAGAAGTACTCCTGTTCTTTTTGCAAATACAGACTAACACGACTGGTACTCTGAAATTACTCTTTGAGTATGTTCTTTCAACCACTTACGTATTCACTTTATAGTAATTTCATCCAGACCAGATTTCCCTAGTTTGCTTATGAAAACATCATGGATCACTGTGCCAAAAGCCTTACTAAAATCACAGTATATCATGTCTAGCACTTCCCTCTCATCTGCTAAACCAGTAAGCCTGTCAAAGAAGCAGATTAGGTTGGTTTGGCATGAATCTTCTCTATAAATCCATACTAGCTATTCGTTGTAACCCTATTATCCTCTAGGTGCTTACAGATTGATTGTTTAATAATTTGTTTCCAGTTTCTTTCTAGATATTAAAGTTAGGTTGGCTGGTCTGTAATTCCTCAGGTCCTCTTTCTTCTCATTTTTAAAAATAGGTACTTTGATTGCCTTTCTCAGAGTACTCCTCCATTAGTTCTCAAAGATAACTGCTAAGGGTTACAAGCAGAGGTGAGATATCCGCTGCTATCACCCCTGCCTGTGGAAAACAGTGCCACTATTCAGAATAGTGGTTCTAAGCATTGTAGTGATACCCCTCTGAACTTTCCCCCCCTTAGTTCCATTTTACCCCTTTCCCCCCAGGGTTGAACTCACCACAACTGGGACTCCCGTTGTGTGCCTGCCAAGGAGAAGTGAGAAAGTGGTGTTTCTAATTTATTTGAATCAAGGCTGTGAGTGCACTCACAATAGTGCCTCTGTCTATTGTTTCTTTAGATTCTGCAGATGTGCTCTTGATGGCCTCCTCCCGCACACCAGCTGAGCAGCTCTGGCAGATAAGGAGACGAAACAGGAGGAGTAAGGAAGACATGTTCTGGGAGGTGATGCAATCCTCTGATGCTTCCAATTGCGAGCAGAGAGTACGGAGAGAGGCTATACAATGAGTGTATGAATAGCCAGGAGAGGAAACAGAGGCAGGAGTGGATCATACAGCTGCTACAGGACCAAACAGACATGCTGAGGTCCCTGATTGAACTGCAGACGGAACACATCCATGCTTGCTTCCCCCTGCAGCCCATACAGAACTGCCTTTCATGCCCTCCTCACTTCCTGCCCTCCACATTCCTTGCATGTTCTCAAGCTGTCTCAGTACCCCATGCACCTCACCCCAAGGGACATGTATCACAATGACAGCTGGACGTATACCCCCCTTGTGAGAGCCTCATTTGAAAATGTGCTCTTAATTTTCATACCCCTTGCAGAACATAGTAATGTGTCTATCACTATTGAATAGAAGTGTCCACATAGAAAGATAAGGAATCTTTATTTCTCCCCTACAAAGGGTGATTGCTACTGAAATTCATACACAGGGGCAATCAGTGCATTTGCAGTGTAAAATTAACACGCACACAGCAATCATTACAAGGATCATACTACGGGGCAAGAAAACAATGCCTGGCTAAATGCATTACAGACACATTACTGGGGCTTACTGTCAAAATGCTCCTTCAAAGCCTCCCTGATTCAAATATCCTCCCCACTCCATTGGCCCCTCTATCAGCCTTGGTATGTGGCTGCTCAAAATCAGCAGTCAGCCAATCCACGTCATCACACTACCCCTGAGGAAATTTCTCTGTTAGCTTCACAAATGTTATGCAGAGCACACCATGCTGCTATGACCATGGGAATATTTTCCTCATTGATGTCTCACTTGCCAAAAAGGCAGCACCAGTGACCCTTTAATTGGCCAAAGACACATTCAACAGTCATTCTGCACCTTCTGAGCCTGTTGTTGAAGCGCTTCTTGCTGCAGTCAAGGTTCCCAGTGTAAGGCTTCATGAGCCACAGGAGCAAGGGGTAGGCTGGGCCTCCAAGGATCTCTATTGGCATTTGGTCTGGAAAGAAAGTCCCAGCTTGCAGCTTTCTGTTCCTGAAGATGCATGTGTCATCCACCTTCCCTGACCACCCTGCCTTGCTGTCAGTGAAACAATCCCAGCGATCCACCAGAACTTGCAATACCCTAGAAAAGTAGCCTTTTCTGTTGATGTACTCCTTCGCAAGGTGATGTGGGGCCAAAATGGGGATCGGCATGCCATCTGTTGCCTCACTGTAGCTTGGGAATCTGTGACACTTTGAGGCACAGTGTAGCACCCTGTAACCCCCATATTCATCATTTGTATATGTTATGATATTTCATAAAACATGCCATGTAAGATACTATATGAAAGGTCATGATCTGCTGAAACCCATCATTTTATCAAAATATGCGTATCATTAGTGTGTATGAAGTTATGACATTTTGCTATATGGTTGTTACTGAATTATGTTGTGAGTTTGGGAGTGATCCAGTGCTAGTTCTCCAGTGACAACAACGGAGGTAACCCGCACCCAGGCAGAGTGGGTTATGACCATTGACCAGAGGAAATTATAAACAAGAGATCTACAATTCAATAAGATAGTTGCACCAGCCCCACACAATGAAAATTGCTCAACTCTAACTCAGTTATGTAAGCACCACACAATAGGGCTTACTCAACCTGTGCCTCTGTAAGGACATGCCCACACCAGGACCTTTCCAGGGACATGGACTGAAAGAACACTGGGAAGATAAAGACTTGAACTGAGGAGACTGGTCCCAGGCTGAGGAGAAAATTCAGCCTGTGTATTAAGAACTATAATCTACCTGCAACATCCGGCAGGGTGAGAAAAGCTATTTGATTCAACTCGTGCTTAGTCTAGAAGTTTAGGATTTAGAATGCCTAGTTACTTTGAGAAAATAAAAAGTAAACCTCTCTGATGTTTATGCCTACCATTTATAATCACTTTAAAAAAAAATCTATCTTTCTGTAGTTAATAAGCTTACTTTAATGCTTTTTTGTTACCAGTGAGTTTATCTAAAATGCTTGGGAAATCTGCTCAGGTTACAAAGGCTGGTGAATGTCCACCTTCCTTTGACGACGCAATGAACTAATTAATAAGCTTGTACAGTTCAAGAGGTCTTGAGCAGTGTAAGATGGTATATTTCTGGAATGCAAGGTTGGGGATGTGGGAGATTTACTGGTGTTTCCCTGTGTGTAGTTCATGAGTGACTTGAAGAGTATTCATGCAACTCAGCAGGGTATGCCTCTGCATGCTGGTGGCTAAGTGATAACAGTGCCTGGTGGGGTTTGCTGCTTATCACAGGCAAAGCTCTGTGAGAGACAGCCCAGGCTGGAAAGTTAAGGGGGCATAGTAGTCCCACAGTTTCAGGTTGTACCCTGGGGATCCCATCACAGAATCCCATTGCTACAAACCATCCACTATTTCCCGCACGTTGCCCAGAATCATAGTCCTTTGAAGCAGGAGACGATTAATGGCCCTGCACACTTACATCACTACAACCCCCACAGTGGGCTTCCCAACTCCAAACTGATTCGCAACTGATCAGTAGTAGTTCGGAGTTGCCAGCTTCCACACAACGATCGCCACTCCCTTCTCCACCGCTGGGGCAGCTCTCTTTTCAGTGTCCTTGTGCCAGAGGGCAGAAGCGAGCTCCACACACAGTTCCAGGAAGGTGGCTTTGCACCTGAAAGTTCTGTAGTCATTGCTCATCATCCCATACCTGCATAACAATGCAATCCTGCCACTCAGTGCTTGTTTCCCATGCCCAGAACTGATGATCCACTGTGTGCAGCTGCTCTGTGAATGCCAAAAGTAATCCTGAATTGTTTCTTTCCTGGCATGCAGCAAGGCAGATACGACAGTCATTATCTGATTCTCAGCTCATAAAATAACTGCAGGATCAGCTGCATTGTGTTCATAATGCTCATCGTGATACTGGAAAGCAGTGCAAAATCCATATTTTGAGACAGATGGTGGGCACAGTTTACAGGGGTTGTTGAAAAGCACCATGAAACGTATTCAGAAGCCCATGAAATGATGGGACAGAGAAAACTGCATCATGGGACAGTGAGCCCATCCCTAGGAGGCACTGCAAGCCCCTCTCAGAACACACACCAGCAGATGGTGGCAAGTTGCAGTGGGATAGGTACCCACGGTGCACTGCTGTGTCAATGTAAGAGCACCAAATGTGGACGCGATCCGCCATCACAAGAAGCACTGTGTGGATGCGCAAAAGTGGTTTAATTACAGCGGTGGATGATCACTGAGTAACTTGTCGACTTAACTTTGTAGTGTAGACATGGCCTTAGTCGGTAGTAAAGTACTGTAGGTCATACAGCTTTAGAGAAGAATTTTCAAGGTTTTGCAGACACTTTATTTGGAAATAAATACTTTTATTTGATGCCACAGGGCTATCCAGTATAACAGTCACATCACTCAGCACTGTTCAGTCCCAACAGGAATTATAAAGTGCTTCTAGAAACGCACTAAATACCAAGATGGTTTTGTTATGGGTTTTGTTTTTTTGGTGGAGGCGGGGGGACGGTAAAGTGAGTATTTCAGTGCTACTGAAACACTTTAACATGAAACTGGTTCACATGTACAACTTCAGTGTAACTGCAACTACTACTTTTTATATTTTTAAAAAGGCAGATAAAAAGTTGTCATAACAGCAGGTAATAATGGTTTCACAAACTACTAGGATTTTAGTTAACCAAACTCCTGTATCAAATTGTAGCTTGATATAAAAGATATGGTTTAAATGCACTATATTTAGCAGAAGCCCAGACATCACACACAATCACAGATAAGGGATAAGTATGTCTGCCAGCTCTCAGCCACTGAATAAGGAATCATGGCATTTTCAGCTACTTCTTAGTTGTAAGCTAATTGCTGTATAGCCCTTGATTTTCAGAATAGATGTTCAGATTCTGTCCTCTTAAATGCCCACTGTTGAGAGCAAGTGGCAAGTCTGCTGACCTCCTCTGCTTATTTGCAGTCAACAGTCATAGCTGCTCAAATGCAATGCAGACTGAACTCTCTCTCTGTTGGACTCGATGTGTCACTGCCATTAAGTTTCTAGTCTCAAGCAACTTGAATACCTACAAGTTGCTCCTTAATGTCTACTAACATAACTGTACACACAAAGGTCTCAATCCTGCTTCCATTGAAGACCAAAGGAATTTTGCCATTGACTTCAGTGTAAGCAAGATGTAGCCCAAAAGTCTAGTTTAAAGTGTTTTATCCCCTCCCCAAGTTTAACAAACAAAAAACCTGTCGCTGGTGCTAGACCTACACGACATAAGATACAGCAATCTTCCTACTCACATATCCCACCCCCAATATACCAATTCTCAGGCTGGTTCAAACACAGCAGCCAAAATTTCACTAACTCAAATCAGCCCCGAAGGGGAGAATATCCTATTTTTTTGCAAAAATGGTGAATGTGCATGAGTGCATTTTCAAAACACAGATGGTATTATGCTCTCCTAATTAGAAACAGGAAGCAGTGGCATCACAAAAAAGAAAACAAAAGAAGAATACAAAGGTGAATCCAAGCAAGATGAGGTTCTAACAGGATTGGTAAAGAACTATTTGTGAGTGAGGTTAATTCCTCTCAATCAAGTATATGTCTCATAAATAGTAGAGTGTGTTATATGTTTTCAGCCTCCTGGAAAAGACTTGTACCTATTGTATAGTATGTTACTTTAAAACTAGATGAGGGTCACCATGTGGTTAGGATTCAAAATTTCAATCCAGTAGCCATCAGGATCCTGAATAAATGCAAGTCCTTTCATTTTACCTACAATAAAAAGATACATATTTTCAGATATAGTTAAAAACAATCTTAATAGTCTTCAAACATTGAGATTCATATTTTACACTGACAAGAACGACACAGATTTATGGTTTCAAGATTTCCTATTGTCTTTGCGTGGCAGACAGAGTAGGAAGTTTAAATAATGTGTTCAAGATCACAGTTCATCACCGACCCCAAGGATCCAGTTCAGACTTTTAAAGACAATCAGGGAAGCAGTTTGTATGATTAACTTGCGCTTTAAAACTATGGGACAGATAGTATATCTGCAAGTTTGCACATTATCATATCATACTTGACATAACTGAAGTGACACTATAACCCTGTCATGTTCTAGTTCAGCCTAACTACAAAAATTGGAACCAATGTTATAAAATTGCCATTTTAAAATTGCTTTTTGCTGCACTACTATGTCATCAGATGCCTTTTCCAACCACCTATACAATGAACGTGAAGTCCAAACACCAGCTCTTCCTGGTGGGTGTTGTATTTTTGTACATTTTTTTGTTATAGCCAAAACTCAACTCACACCTTTTTCCCAGGCCTGGCTCATCCTAGGGTTCCTCCCTGAGGACTATTCAGCTCACATCTAGATTCTCCCTTCCCCCCTTTCTTTCTGCCCAGGTAATGGTATTGAGTCATCTATCTCAAAGTCAACAGCACTCACTTAACCCTTTCCTAGCAGCGTCAACACCTGCTAACGAGGTAGGAAGTTTCAGGTAAATACTGCCAGCATGTTACATACTTCGTGATTTTTTTTAAATGTAAGTTTATCAGCAAAGACATTTAATTGCCATTTGCTTTGACAGAGAAATTGACGATGAACTAGAAAAAAGGTTATACAAGGTCTATACTATCCATCAGGGTATTTAAAAAGTTGATTCCCAGCCTCTGCACTAGGGTCACACATACCAATGCTAGTTCCAGCCAAAGAAACATAGGGCTTCAGTTACATCACTATGTGTGATTTCAAAAGATCTCTAGTGCAGGTAAAGGGTCCATTTCTTCCTATGGTGAACAGAAAGTGGGGATATCATAGAGCGAATTGTGTGCTCCGTGATGTTACACTCCAATTCAAGTAGGAATCAGTGCTCCAAAAGGAGAGCTATTTTCATTCCCTGTTGGAAGGATGCTATCATGACAAAGTTTTTCATGAAAGGCAGTTACTGACAAGAGCAATTCATAGAAGAGAGTTATAAAGGGAAAGTGAGGTCTGTCTTGGAGCTGTGAGGTCCCTTCATATAGGAAAGGATTTGATAATACAGATTTTTCTTGATTCCCTGCCAGATTTTTTTTTTAAAAAAGCAGATTATGCAATGATATTCTCTCTCAATATAGACCTCAGAGGAATATTTTAACACTCTCCACTGCATGAAATATAAAAGATTATACAATTAAAAGAAAAAAAAATAACCCTCAATATTCCTATTCTATACCATTATAACTAGAAGACTGATTAGGTTAGTAATGGATAAAAACAAGTTTTCAGAGGATTTAACAGTAGTAAAAGGGGGAAAAAAAAAAAAAAGGAATACAGTTAAGCCAATTTGGTTCAATCTGCAGTTTTGGTTACATTAATAAGCAGGGGTAGGCACCACCATGTTGCACGACAGACACTGGACAAAATTACCGGACTCAGACATTTGGGAGGGGTGGGGTTATGTCATTCAACCCATAAAATAGCACACACAATTTTCCATGCTGAAAATATACAGTAACCTAGCTAGCTAATAAATAATAATAAATTCAACTCATAATTAATGAAAAAATATGTGTATACAGTATGAGATTATTACATGAGAAATGAAAATGAGCTTGCTTTGGGATTTTACAAGGCACTTACATCATTTAAACATATTTGGTACCCTGAGTAATGATAATACTTCTTGCAAATCACATAAATAGGGAACTCGTGGTCTCCTTCCCTCACCCTGTTGCAAAGGCACAAGGGATATTGCTGCCCTAGGGCTACAGAAACCCCTATGGGCAGAACATATGTAAAGGAGGGGATCAATTTATACAGATTGCTGAAGGGGGAGTTGGGGGACTCCCATAGTGCATTAATTAACAATAAATACATTACAGAGATAAGAACCTGGAGTGACAAGCTTTACTTTATGAGAAGCTCCAGAGAAAGAAGACCCAGAGGGAGTAATGGCAGGGGGAATCCTAGGGAGGCCAAAGGGGCTGGTAGAGGGAGCGGACAGGGTAGAGGCAGAATCGCTGCAGGGTTGACCCAGTCTTCTGCATCTCCCCTGTGGGTGGAAACACTGATCAATATCATCACTATAGGAGGTAACAATAGAATGGAATGCCCAGAAGAATGAATCACTTGAGGACAATTTCCTGAGGGGACCCTTATCCTTGCAGAGCTTTTCTAGCTTGGACATTTAGGCCTGGTCTACACTGCCACTTACAGCGCTGAAACTTTCTTCGCTCGGGGGTGTGAAAAAACACCCCCATGAGCAATGCACGTTTCAGCGCTGTAAAGTGGCAGTGTAGACAGTGCTACAGCATTGGGACCCGCGCTCCCAGTGCTGGTAGCTATTCCTCTTGCGGAGGTGGTTTTATTACAGCACTGGGCGGCTGTGTAGACATACCCTTACATTTCCACATAGGGTGGTTTGGCCCACAGCAATAAAAAAATCTGCATATCTTCCATGTGTTTTTGGATCAATTAAAAAAACAAAAACAAAAACAAAAACAGGTACAATTCAAGTGACTTTTTAAATTGCCTATGAAACTGAGTTAACAAGAAAATATACTTCTCAAGTGAAAGACTATAAATGGACTTCTTTGCAAAGAAGTTGTAAGTTTTCTTACAGGAAAAGCCACAAACTGTGTGGAAAGGAAGAGTAGATTAAATTACTTACCTCGGTGAAATTAAATACCCAAACAAAGAATTGCTGTGCCTGTGGTGGTGAGGATGACTGGGGCTGGCTCACCTGTGGCTTCCCCTCGGCCAATAGGCTGGGAGCCTCCGAGCCAATGGACTTAGGCGGAGGGAGGCAAAGGAGGGGATTGTAGGGAGTTCATGAGCAGAGGGGAGGAGAGTGGTCTCTGGAGGCACAAAGGGGGGGGCGGCTCAGGATTGTGTGGGTCTCTGTGGGGTGGTGGGAAGTGATGGACGGAGCCAGCTGCAGGCCGGGTCTGCTCTGCGAGGGGTGGCTAAAGCCCCTGCCAGAAAGTCCCCTCTGTATTTAATGCCAGCCCCGGGGTGCAGCATGAGCTGCCCTGCTTCTGCTGAGACTCTCTTCCAGAGTCATTACAATCCACTTCCCCTACAAGGCTGCTCTTCGAGGGAGATCAGACCCAACTCCAGGTACCTCCCCTGGCTGCAGCCTTCTCAGCCCAGCTCTGAAGGCAACACAGAAGTAAGTGTGGCAATCTTGCAACCCCCCTACAACAGCTTTACAACTCCCTTTTGGGTTGGAACCCTCACGGTTACACCACCATGAAATTTCAGATGTAAACACCTGAAACCATGAAATTGACTATTTTAAAAATCCTATGACCATTAAATTGACCAAAATGGACCATGAATTTGGTAGGGCCCTAATCAGGGCCAGCTCCAGCTTTTCTGCCACCCCAAGCAGCAAAAATGATGAGTGGTGGTACCTCAGTGGCAGCTCAAAGAGGAAGAAAGGGAATAAGGGACCCACCGCAGAATTCCCGCCGAAGACCCGGACGTGCCGCCCTGATATCGGATGGAGTACCGCCCCTTTGAATTGGCCGCCCCAAGCACCAGCTTCCTACACTGGTGCCTGGAGCCAGCTCTGGCCTTAATTATCTAGAATCTAAACAGCAGAAGTAACCAGAATGATACAAGGACTACAGTTTTGTATTAAAAAAAAAAAAAAAGAAGAGGACAGAGATAGAACATCTGTATCCTTTGGAAGAAAAGACAATTAAGAGGGGACTGTTAGGGTTGCAGTGTATGACAAGCTGTGGAACATTCCCAGTTTTGATGAATAGAGTATTTCGTTAGGCTTCTAGGATGTTAAAATGAGGCAACACAGATGTTACACGTGAATTTGGCACATAGGGCAAAACTTTCCCGATCATAGGATTGCTGCCATACAAAATTCTATATGGAATAGAGGAGATAACACAACATGGTCAATTGAAGTAGCAACAAAAGTGCACAAACTTTAGCCATAGATAGCTGACCAGATTTCCAGAAGTTACTCTGGGGCAGACCAAATATAAGTTTTTCCTAGTGTATAAAAGAGAGAAACTTTGATTGGTTCTAGCAAAACCCGAGGATGATGAATGAATTCAAGAACGCACAGCAGCTATTAAAAACCCATATCACCTAGCCTCCTCCCCTAACAATACATGAAAGAAAGACGAATTCACAGTTTACTAGGGGGGAAAAAAAATAATCAAGATTCAAATCATATTGATAAGATGTCTTGGTGAAGACTTACCATCATCTGGTCTCTTCACAAATTTCACTCCCAGCTCTTCAAACCTCTTACAAGCTGCAGCTACATCAGGGACTGCAATTCCAATGTGACCTGTGCAATAGAGTAAGCAGAGGACATAGTGCATAAATGAGCAAAAATTACAACAAATGGATTGTTGTTACAGCACCAAAATATGACAGGCACTTTACCCTATGCAAAGAGCTTCCAAGTTAGCTCACCTAAAATGTATCTAAATGTGTTAAAATAACTTGCTCAAGGAAAGCCCTGTTTTAGTTTCGGAGGGAGGGGTGGGGAAGGAGGAGAGGGGGGGGAAATGTATTAAGGATACTATAATTTTTGGCGTTTTCTTCTCCTAGTGAGCTAGCTGTTTTACAGGGTCTCAAAAGTTAAAATGTTTTGCAGAATACTCTAGTGACACAGTGATATACACAATAGAATCAGAGTCGAAGAAAAATGAAATTGAAAGGTAAAGGCAAAAGAGAAAGTGTTCATAAAAACAGTAAGTCCAAGTACCAGGAAGTTTTCTGTATTTACAAAATAGGTTAAGAATTTAAAACACTAATATTGGGTTTATAAAGGCAAGAATACTAATCACTTGTTCCCAAGTTCAGGGATCAGTTCAGAAACTCAAAATATCAAATCAAATATAGTCTAGTCTAAAACATGTATTTGATAAATCATACCAGTGACCTTTCAGACATTCAGAATATCAAGTCACAGAATTCCTCTGCACATCAGGGCCAAATCCTGCTCTCATCCATATATCTGAGCAAAACTCAATCTTACATTTTAAAAAATTGAATGTTCTACTAATTACACACTGAGTTTCAACCAAGATCCAAGTTCATGTTCTTTAATGAAGTCTCAACACTGGGAGCAACCAGAGATAAAATATTATTTTTAATATATTTTACTTAAATCTTAATGTTAAAATGTCTACCAGAAACAATGATACACTTGCTTTAAGAGTCAATTTTATGTACAAACTACAACTGTGGCTCATTATTCTTAAGACAATATATTTACCCACAAGTTCTTATTCCTAATTTTCAAGGGTCTGTATACCAGAAAAACCAGAGGTAAAATTCCAGATTTCAAAATCTCTTCAAGTCTCCAAAATGAGTACTTTTTTATTTAAGCTAATCCACAATGCTAAGTCACTTCATCTACATACATTATTAGCATTTTTATTGTACGGTTATCAAAACACAAAGTAGTAGAACTGTTCCAATAACCTGTACACTTAACTTATTGCTCTATTTTACATATGAACATTTTCTCAATTTAAATTGTCTAAAGACATAAAAAAATCTAAGACTGAAAAGAAGAAAAATGACTGCAGTGCGTAACTTTCTCTAAAACATACCAAATCCCCGAGGATCTGAATTGCCATTGTGGTAAGACTGATTCTCATCATTTTCAGTGCCCCAATTACTACAAGAGAAAGGGAAAAATGTAATTAATATAAAATGAAGAGCAGCATGCTATTTAAAAAAAAATTCTGAGAGGAATCAAAAAATATTTAGAAATATATGGAATTACTCAGAGCAAAGGATACATTACAACCTAGATCCCTACAGTTCAGGGACAGTTGTCCTCATTCATAGAATATCAGAGTTGGAAGGGACCTCAGGAGGTATGTAATCCAACCTGCTGCTCCAGGAAGGATCAATCCCCAACTATTTTTTTTTTGCCCCAGATCCTTAAATGGCCCCCCTCAAGGACTGAACTCACAACCCTGAATTTAGCAGGCCAGTGCTCAAACCACTGAGCTATCCCTCCCCCCAATCCTATTCTCCCAAAGTTACAGCACTCAGATACTATGTTTGCGCCACAGCTCTAAAGAGAGAGCCAAGAATACAGATATGGATGAATTCAAAATGCATCTATAGATAGAACTCTGTATGCAATTCCCCATGTTTTGAATTGTTTTTTTAAAATGTTCTCTTTTGCCTCATCTACAAGACAAATTTCAGATAAATACTTATTTAAAAATCAAATTTAACTATCTAGGCCAGAGGCAGGCAAACTACATCCTGCCCGGCTCTGAGCTCCCAGCAGGGGAGGCTAGCCCCTGGCCCCTCCCTCGCTGTCCCCTCTCCCCCGCAGCCAGGCCGGCAGCACTCTAGGCGGCAGGGCTGCACCCTCATTCCGGGCAGCGTGGTAGCATGTCTGGCTCTGGCTGGGAGGCACAGCTCCAGACATGCTGCTTGAGCAGCCTGGTAAAGGGGCCAGGGAGTTGGATATGGGGCAGGGAGTCCTGGGGGAAGTCGGGGCAGTTGGAAGGGGTAGAGATTCAGGGGAGGCAGGGGACGAGGAACAGGGGGAATTGGATGGGGGTGGGGCCCCAGGGGGCCTGTCAGGGGGCGGGGGTGTGGACAGGGGTTGGGGCAGTCAGGGGACAGGGAGCGGGGGGGGGGGTGTTGGATGGGGGGGGGGCAGTCAGGGGGGGGAAAGTGAGAGGGGTCGGATAGGAGGCAGGATGTTTGGGGAGCACAGCCTTCCCTACCCGGCCCTCCATACAGTTTCGCACCCCGATGTGTCCCTCAGGCCAAAAAGTTTGCCCATCCCTGATCTAGGCACTTGCTGTGGAGATGGGAGCCTTATATCAGAGGACTTACTTATATCATTCTCCTGGCAATCACTGTCATGCATTCCAATTTCACAATGCTTTGTTAGACTTGGATGGTTTTCAGATATTAAAATTTACACTGCCACTTTACAGTGCTGCAACGTTCTTGCTCAGGGGTGTGAAAAAACACCCCCAAGTGCTGCAAGTTTCAGCACTGTACAGTGGCAATGTAGGCTGTGCTCCCAGAGCTATTCTCCTCATGTATTTTTTTTAATACAGCTTTCCCAGTGCCGGTGCCATGACTACACAGCCATGTTAAAGCGCTGCCACGGCAACGCTTTAACATTGCTAGTGAAGACATGCCCTAAGATAATGTTGTTGGCGTTTGTGCAATATATGGACTCACATGTAGAAATTTACTACACTCATATCAAATAGTACTATATTAATTTAATTACAGTTGTGCCTGAAAACTCCAATCAGAGTTGGGGCCCCATTATATTATGTATATTAAATATGCAGATGCATCTGAAGAAGTGGGTTTTTTACCCACGAAAGCTTATACCCAAATAAATCTGTTAGTCTTTAAGGTGCCACCGGACTCCTCGTTGTTTTAAAGGTCATACAATTATTCAGCTCTTTCATTTGCAAATCTTGTGGCTCAATACAAGTATGAGCTGTAGGATGTTTTATAAGTGTTTACCTTTCACTAAATTTTCTTTCTTCTCATTGAAACTGAATTCCTGATTGCTTCTTATTACTGCATTGCCCATCTTTCACTGTTATGAGACACCCACACACACACACCCCCCGCCAAGTACACTTAAATACATTAAATCCCTTTGCCCTGCCTTCTCTCCACCATTCAACCCTAGGCTACCCTCAGCCACTATTCCAGGGTCATTACAATCCATTCCCACAATAAAATCCCTTCCCTAGCACGTTTGCAAATTGTTAGTCATGTCGTAAGTTGGCAGTAACAGTTCTGGGACCTCAAAAGGTATATTCCCTACACCAGGAGGCAGGCAGGCAGAGTCAAACTTGCTTCCTCACTACTGCTGTGGCTGTAGCAGTGCCTAGACTCTCTGCTCCTCTCAAGGATTCAGGCTCAACTCTGGAAGGGTGAGGATGGGCTCTAACCTCATATAGATTAGGAGGAGGGGGTGTTGCAAGGGTCAGCACTCAATTGTTCACTGGGTGTGGAGGGCAGAGGGACCTGAAATAGTACTACAAGGGAGTACAAATTTGTTTTAAGTAGTTTGTGTACTGGTCTATTTGGCAGGTTCTCTATGTCTCTACATAAGTTACCACAGCACCTATCATTACCAGCTGTCAAAACATTTAGTATACATTTTATTTCCATGTCAAAACACATGGTGGCACACTGACAAAATAGTTAGTCATTTTGTGTAACAATTGAGACCTCAAACAAATTTCTCACATCCACTGTAGTATTACATGATAAATTGACATTAAAAGAGCTACATGCACTCAAAAAGCAAAGAAAATAATTTTATTCCCTCTTCTGTACCACTTTTAATCCATCTACCTCAAAGTACTCTATACAGTGAAAGCTTAAATGACTTTTCTAAGGTCACACAGTGAATTAACAGAAGCAATGGGGACAGAATCCAGATCTGACTCCCAACAGTGTCCTCAATCCAGTGCACCACAACCACCTCAGAGCTGTTTTCTAAAATTCCTTTCCTCGTACACTGGACCCCTTCATCTTCCTTT
The DNA here is from genome assembly GCF_013100865.1 of Trachemys scripta elegans. Lineage (NCBI taxonomy): Eukaryota > Metazoa > Chordata > Testudines > Emydidae > Trachemys > Trachemys scripta. Next base: position 58,458,140 of record NC_048300.1, on the reverse strand, counting down.
TCACTGCTCTCCTTTAATTAGCTTTTTTCCTCCGGAAGCAGTTCCCCTCTCCTCTTTACTATGTTAGGGCTAATGAATATTGAGAAAAAGCACAGTTCTACTTGTTCAGGTATCCAGCATCCAAGTCATACTTTTTATGAGATAAGAGAAAGTATTTTTCCACATTACATTAATTGTATACAACCCATGACCAGATAAAACACAAGTGCAATAATATAACCTACTGCAAAGCACACAGTTGTAACTAATGTCCATTAAATGTAAGCAGAAGTGAACTGTAAAAAGCTGGAGTTAACACTTACTGTGTTAGTTCAAGTGTAGCCTTTCTAGAGAAAGTCCAAGCTGTTCTTTCTTTTGTATCTTTTGGGATATCATTTTTATCTTCATAAGCCAAGAAATAAAGTGAGAATTTCATAGCGGGAAAGTCACATTTTTGGAGCAATCTAAAAGGCAACAATTTTATTTAAAAAAAAGTCATAATTGATGGCGTTTTTAAAGTTGCTACTAGACTGCAACAAAACAAAAACAAAACAAAGCCAAAAAAAAAAAAAAACAACCCCACTTTCTCCCCACTTTAGAGAATTATGACTACACTCTTCCCTGCCCCGCCCAGCCCTCCCCCCAATACCTCAAATGCAGTTCAATTTTCAAATTTGTGTCATGGAAATATTCTTGAGAGCTACATCTATGAACACATTTGGAAAATAATCAATTAAAAAAAAAAAAACTTACGAACATCTGAAAACTAGTAACTGTAGGTACAATAGAATAAAAATCTCAAGTCTGGGGGTATGCCTTCACTACCCGCCGGATTGGCGGGCAGCAATCGATCCAGTGGGGAATCGATATATGGCATTTAATTTAGACGTGATAAATCGACACCCCCCCCCAGCACTCTCCCATCGACTCCTGTACTCCAACTCAGCGAGAGGCACAGACAGTCGACGGGGGAGTGGCAACAGTCAACTCACCGCGGTGATGACATCACGGTAAGTCGATCTAAGTACATCAACTTCAGCTACATTATTCATGTAGCTGAAGTTGTATAACTTAGATCGATTCCCCCCGCCCAGTGTAGACCAGGGCTGAGACTGGTATTCAATGCCTTGTGCATGGGAGTTTCCAGAAGGGTGCCTATGTCCATCTCCCTTATTTATTTTTTTTCCACCAAAGACTTAACAGGCAGTAAACTAGTAAGAGGATCCATTTTTTAAAACCTCAATACAATTAATCTGTTGAACTCATTGCCACAAGATAGCACTGAGGCTGTGCTTAGGAGAATTTAAAAACAAAAACAAAAACCCACAACCCAACAATAACATACATTTAGATAGATGAGAACATTCACAGTTACATTAGATAGGATAGAAAAGAACAGGCTACAAAACCTTCATATTTCCTGGCATAAGCCAGCAACTAGATGCCTTGGGTTAGGAAAGCCTGCCCATAAGGGAAGTTTTGTTTCTTTATTGGCAGTTACAGATATTTATGCACTGTCCTCTGAGGCATTTGGTATTAGCTACTGTCAGACACAGATACTGTACTAGATATAGACTACTAGACTTATCTGGTATGGCATTTCCTGTGAAAATCCATTAGCTTCAAGAAAATAAATCAAGGTTTGTACTCAGAGAATCCGTCCTCAATTCCATCTTCCTTCCAGCAATAAAGATGTTTTAATGTCTCACTTTTCATACAACATAAAAAACAGCATAGGAAATACCTGACTCGGTATGCCTATTAACGTCTGTTGATTCAATCTTTTTCACCCTAAATCTCCTCCAAAGAGACCTAGGTCACTCAGCCTAATATATACTCTGTTTCAATCACTTTTCTCACTAAGTAACAAATACCATTTATATGAAATAGCTCAGTCAGAGATATTCATTCACTTCTCATTATACCCACTGCTTCTTGAACCTTTCACTCGTGTGAAAATATCTGGAAAATATTTTCCGTATTAACTTTAGATGGGGCTCTTTCATATGTCAGAATGTTTCAAATCTGTCAGAACTTTGTTTCAGAGCCCTTCTGCTGTGCTTGATGTTTGAAATGAATTTTAGCACAAACAAAATGCCACTGCAGGGCACTAGCCTCCCCGCATCATTCCCCACACAAGTGGACTGGGATGCCTACCAACCACCTTCTGGGGCAGACACCTAAGAGCCAAGAACACTAGGAAGCTAGGGCAGCCCTAGAAACCTTTTAACAGTCCTAAGAGTTCAGCTTCTTGTTTATACTGCAATTAAGTCAGAGTATCGTGCTTAGGACAGAATTTTATTACTATGAAAATTATTGCAATATCACAATTTCTGTATGATTATTTAACTGCAGGATCAGAGATGAGAAAGCGTGTAAGCTTTTATATAAGCAGACTTAGCAGAATTCAATTTTTTCTTTTTAAAAATAATTTTGGTGGATAATATCAACATTTGTTTGAAAGTTTCCCCCCCTATATTTATAGATTTAAATGTTCAGAGTTGTGGGAACTAATGGGGCAAAAATCACAAAATGACAGGGTCATATAATAATTAATGATAGTTGATGTTGAGATTCAAAAAAGTTAAATCTGGTTTAATCATTAAAACAAATAGTCAACATCACATGTCAAAATATACAAACAAAATCAAATCCTTAAATCAAACTCTAAAAAAAGTTTTCAAGCAAAATTTTTCTTACTTTGCGTATCTAAGTTTCTATTAACACAGATGGAAAAAAATTTCCCCTCAGTTTGAGTGTACAGTGAAATTGACATTTACCAACAAAAATCTAATCCTTCCAAGCCTATAATTGCCAAAGTTGTTTGCTTACCTAGCAAAACTAGCCACAAAAAGGTGATAATTTTCCCAGTATAACATTTGATTTAAAACTAGTCCGATTTCACCGTTTGCAACTGAAAACGTAAGAGTACTGTAGAAAGTCTCAATCATGAAGATTAAGTCAAGTGAGTCACCAAACTGGGCACTAGCTGATGATTCAGCCTGGTTCATGTTAATCAGTCTTAAATGCCAAGGTTTGCTTTTCAGAAGAATGGATCATTAAAATATACAAAATATATTTAAGACAAATCTTATCTCATGCAATTTTTACTCACGTCATTCCAAGAACTCTTGTATAAAAATCCAGTGACTTCTTAGGATCTTTTATTCGTAACATTGTCTGCTGCAACAGAAAATCCTAGAGAAAAATTATAGTAGTTATGCTACTCAGGAAAGCACATTAAGATGCCGATATAAATACATTAAGTTGGGCTTTTATTGTGAATCAATAATTTAGAATGATATTGTCAAGGTCAGTAGGACCAAAAAGTTATAAACCTAAATACATATGTCTGTATGTCTATGTCTGTAAGTCTATTGCCCTGACCCTACAAACACCTACAGGGCCTATATAATAAAAGATATGATTCTGTAAAATGCTGTGCAAATTTACAGTGCTCTGTAAATAAATTGTTTTCCCTCACCAATGATAAATGCTTTGGTATTTTGTTTCTTAAGTTAAAAACCAAAAAAAGCTAACATACTTTATCCTTGTTTCCATCCCTTTACTCATAGTTACTCCATTTGAACCACTTTTGGGGGTCAAACTACACCTCTTTTAAACAGAATGTCAGACCAGAAGGGACCATCAGATCATCTTTGACCACCTTTATAACAGAGCGTATTACATTTCACACTGATAATCCTATATTATGCTCTAAGACTTCAGTTAGACCAAAACATTTCAGTCCACAGGAGATTAAACTGTTGCATGTCCCAGACACAGAACAAGGGAGGCTAAGGTGCCATCTGGCAGCAAATTGATTAGGTGAAATATGCCCAGATGATCCTACCAGATGAACCACGACCCATGTTACAAAGGAAGGCAAAAAACGAACAAACCAAGTACCTGCCAATCTGACCTGGGAGAAAATTTCTTCCTGACCCCAGATCTGGTGATTTTTTTATATATATATTTCTGAGATGTGATCAAGACACACAAGCCAGGCACCTAGAAAGAGGATTCTCTGTACCACTTCAGTGCCCTGGTCCATTCTATCCCATCATGTCTCCAACTGTGACCAATCTCTGGCCTTGGCTACACTGGCGCTGTACAGCACTGCAACTTGCTGCGCTCAGGGGTGTGAAAACGCCCCCCCCCCCAGTGCAGTGAGTACAGCGCTGTAAAGCGCCAGTGTAATCAGCGTCTGCAGCGCTGCACACTCGCCCGCAGTGCTGCAAGCTATTCCCCTCGGAGAGGTGGAGTACATACAGCACTGCAAGAGAGCTCTCGCAGCGCTGGTGGCGCGACTACACTCGTGCTTCTGCGGCAGCGCTGCCACGGCAGCACTGAGAAGTCCCGAGTGTAGCCAAGGCCTCTGATGCTTCAGGGAAAGGTGTCAATGAGGATCAAAATACATCTAGCCAACTGTACACTGGGGGGGAAATCCTTCCTGATCTCTGCAGGTGACTAATCAAAGCTCTGAAGCATGAGCTTTGATGTCTGCATAACCTACACATATATAGCAACACCCAAATCTTGCATTTTTCTGTCTCCCTCAGACTCCCTTCTTGCCTCTTAAATGATCCTGAGTAAATTGCTTTTTTTTCCCCCTCTCAATTTCTTCTAATTTGCCAATGCTTTGTGCCCCACAACTGCATGCATTCTTTTAAGTGTGTTCTCATCAGGCCACAGGGAAATTTAAGTTACTTCATGGCCATAAGAATTCAGTTTTTGATGTAAAATGGAAACTGTCCTCGGGAGTCTAGCCCTAACAAACAATTTACAAGATAAAATTCCATAACAAGAATGGTTCAAATATATTTTTGCATAGTCCCCTCCAAAACGAGGCAATCACATAAAACTAGTCTATGGAGTTTTCCCCTGACAATCCTTTTTCAGAATAAAAGATCCTGTGAAGTACTGTACTAAACTGCAACAAAGATTAAAAAATGGAGTTTGAGTCTTAACTTTTACTCAAGGTCCTCCCCTCCTCTCCGTGTGATTCAAATGCAGCACACTAACAATCTTTGAGCCTTTCTACAGTCGATCCTGTTGATTTGCTATCAGAACTTTTTTTTTTTTTGGCTGCAATTATAAACTTTAAAATGTGAGGCTGGTCCTTTCTGCACTGTGCTTGAGACAAGAAAAGTGACAGGACCCATATTTAAAAAGAGAAAAAAATAAAGTTTTAAAAAAGATTAAAATTGGATAGATTTCTCTGTGTGTCACATGGCTCCGATCCAACCCCGAGTAAAGTTTACACCAGCCTTATCAAATGCAGTGAGTACATGTGCGGGAGATGCCGTCCAACTGTATGCAGACTTAGTCAACTACAAAGAAATCCAGGTGAAAGGGGAAACCACCATTAGGGCTGCATAAGGAGATCCTCTTCCTTGCCCCTTTACGTAGGGGCGCCACAGGAATGTTCAGTCTCCCCCTCTCCCTAGAGGCCAGACTCTCTGTGTCGCTCACTGCACGTTCCCCACTCCCCTATCGCCTCACCTTCCTCGTCACCACGTTCTTTCCAATCCCTCATCTCCCCAGATTGCCTCTTTCATCAGCAGCTTCGTCCCCCAGTCCCCCGTTTACCTTGGTACTGGGATCCGGGTTGGAGCAGACGGTGTAAGCTGCTTCATCGCTGAGGCCGCTGAGCTCCGGCTGTTCCGACATGTTGAAATTGGAACTGCTGAGCAGGCACTCGGGGAGAGTCAGAACCGTATCTATAGCGCTAACAACACTCGGGGCGTTTTCTCATCAGCTACCTCCCCCAGAGTAAGAAATAGAGGAGCGTCCCAGCCAGTCACTGCAACCATTGCAAATTAGGGCACGCCAGGATGATGTAATATTTCCATCATTGTTGTCTCTGACGCTCTTTCTTACTACAATTCCCAGCATGCAATGCTTAATTTGCGATTAAACCACCTGAAGCAGGCCACTTAAACAAAACTGCAAGTCTCACCATTCAGTGCTTCGTAGTGGTGTAGCTAATACCGAACCGTGATATGCAATGCTCCACTGAATGGAGTCTGTTTATATGTTGCACAATACATATGTGGAAGAGCTGCACAACCTTTATGGCAGAAGACAAAGTGAAATCAAGATACTTGTCACAGTCCAAGATATCAAGGAGCTTCAGAAAGATATGTCCTCAAACTGTCAGATACTATCAGGGGTCAGCAACGTGTCTGTACACAGACACAAGTGTCCGTGGTAAAAATTTTGAGATCCATGGTAATTTTTCAAAATATTGAGTGACTGAATGGCATAACCCCCTCCAAGGTCACTAAATATGCTAATTTTGTCAAGTGTCCGTCGCACAACATGGTGTTGCTGACCCCTGATACTATAAATTATTGTTTCTCTAATAAGGAACAAATCAATCTACATTTAATTCAGGGAGAAAGACAGCAATTTTCATGTGGTTCTCCCTGTTAAGTGTTTCAGCAAGACCAATGCCATCAATGTGGCCACTGAATGCTACTCAAGGGCCTCATAATCTAAAAAGCAAGAAGCATCTAAAGCAACTCTGGGAGGAAGGAGAGCATATGGAGCATTATGCTATTTAGTGACCTACCACCAAATAAGAATTGGACAATATTACAAAAGTGACACGATACAAAATTCCAAGCAATAATGCAAGACCCTTTCCCAGAAAAGTGTTTTGTGTGTTGTATATATCTCTGAAAGGCAACTCTCAGATTTCTTTTCGCAGGTCAGTGCCTGTATATAGTAGCTTGTTATGACAACAAACATTTGATTTGGAAATGATAGATTACAGCGTGACGGAACATAGTGTGGCCTAGAATTTGTGACTAGAGTTACCACAGTTGTTAGAAACAACAAACTTGTTTCTCATTAAATAGTTAACTTGAGGAATCATGATTTATCAGCATATCAAGATGCAACATAAATTGTTGTGCTAAAATGTCATCATATTGAGTCAAAATGTCATCACATATTTGAAAAGGATATTTAATGGAATCTGAAAATGGTTAAAAATAGGACAAAGTGGGTTGTATTTTAGAACTCGATGAATCATATTTAACCTATGGGAAACTCTAGTTTTGTCTTGCCCTAGATTGTGGATTTGGGTGAAGTTAAATATTAATGAAGTGAAGAGAAAGAAGAGAGGAACAACCACAACTTTTTTTTCAAACTGACAGAGAACAAAAGGAAAGCCAAATATTGCACTAGCAGGTAGAACAAAGGCATACTGATAATCAGTTGAAATTATAAATGTTGCTCCCTTAAAAAACAAACAAAAAAATGGATTATCATGTATCTTCCTGCAAAATATTGTAACAGAATAATTAAAGCTCACAGAGTGTAAATTTGTAATGTATTTATATTTTTATTGCAGGAGTTTCCAAGTCACAAGAGAGCTACCGTCCAGTGGTACAATCCTTTTACTGTCTGAGTGTTACAGAATATATGCAAAGAATGAAGAAAAATTACAATCTTTATAAAACACGAAGTTTGAATATCACTTAAAAATGTCCTAATTTAGTCCTGCATATGAACGTAGGCCCCAATCCTGCAAACACTCATGCATGAGTTTAACTTTACTACCATGAAAAATTCCTTTGACGTCTATGAGACTATTCAGGGTAATAAAGTTAAGCATGTGTGTAAGCATTTGCTGGATTGGGGCTGCAGAGTATAGTTCACTTGTTTTATCTTGTTATTAAATAAGTGGGAGGAATGGCCCTGTTTCCTTGCCTTTCTTAATTATTGGCAATGCAAAGAATATTATTCAAAACAGATAAGTGAATTTAAAAAAATTAAGACCATAAGAGCTAAATTGAAAGACAAAATAATTTGTTATGGTACAGTTTGCAAATATATATAAATTAAAGAGGAAAAATAAAATGAAACTGTATTAAAAAAAATTGAAACCTAGGAAATGTCAAGTTGAGGCAAAATTTAAAAATAAACAGATACAAAAATTGGAAAGTACTGTTAAGGTATCCCAAGCAATGCTGGGTTTACAATGGTGCCAGTGACCCCATGGAGCCGGGCATGCTTTGCTTGCACTGTGCCCGGAGACCCCACCAGCCTGCTGGCTCCTCCCCCCGCCCACCACTTGCTCTTCTCAGCCTGCCCGCCAGCCGGCCGAGGGCTGCTCTCCACTCCCTGGCCTCACCCACCGGCTTCTCTCTGCCTCCTGTCCAGACCCCAGTGCACCTCCGGCTCCAGGCAGTCTCTGCTTCCCACCACCTGTGGGGCCCCACTGTCTCCTAGAGCTGAGCCTCCTGAGACTGATGCAGAAACCTGGCCAGCCCCAGACAGTTGTGGATGGGGGGGGGGTTGGAGGGGTAACAGTGTCGGGGGCTTGACAGGGCCCTTCCAGGCAAGTGGGTCCTGAGGGAGCCCGGGTGGGGCAGGCCCTGGCCTGGCTGATCACACCACTCCTGAGGATCCAGAGTGATTCCCCGCCCCAGGACACTGGCGGCTCATCCCGGCCGACACAATCGCCTCCCAGCAAGGCCAGTGAGTGGGGTCAGGAGGCAGGGCATGGGGGAGTGGGTCTCTGGAGGGCCTGGGGGGTGTGTGTGTGCTGGACTATGAGGGAGCAGGGAAGATCTCTGTGTGTTGACGCACTAGGGAGTGAGGGTTCTGTGTGGGATGCTGGCCAGTTGTGGTGTTGTGCGGGGCACTGTGCATTTCATAGAATCTCAGGGTTGGAAGGGACCTCAGGAGGTCATCTAGTCAAACCCCCTGCTCAAAGCAGGACCAATTCCCAACGAAATCATCCCAGCCAGGGCTTTGTCAAGCCGGGCCTTAAAAACCTCTAAGGAAGGAGATTCCACCACCTCCCTAGGTAACCCCTTCCAGTGCTTCACCACCCTCCTAGTGAAATAGTGTTTCCTAATATCCAACCTAAACCTCCCCCACTGCAACTTGAGACCATTAGTGACAGGGTCTGGGGGGTGCTGGGCATAGTGGGTCTGGGGGGGCTTTGGCTATAGAGAATGGGTGTGTGTGTTCCGGTATTGGGGGAGGGGTCTGTGTGGTACAACATGGGCCCACTGCCAAGGGGAAGGGGCATGCTGGCAGCACAGGACCGGGCAGGCCATCGTACATCTGGCAACTGCTGGTTTGTAAATAATGCCCTCACACTGGGCTGGACGGAGCAGGGCCACCCCTGCCATGCCATGCCCCATTGCCCCTTGCTGGCCCCTCACTCTGGGGACTGAACCCCCTGCCCCATGTTACATTGCCACCATGGGGGCCCACAAATATGTTTGGCAGCAGGCCCACAAAAGGTTAATCCGGCCCTGATCCCGAGCATTCCATGCTGTGTATTAGATGGGCACCATATTTTCCTACTTTGCTTTAGACAGTTGCCCTGTTTCTCTGACAGGCTTTAGAGGGTGTTTAAGAATCTTATCTGGTTTTAGATGTTTAGTAGTGTGTGTCATCAATACTTGCTGGAGAAACACAATCCCCTGATCACAGGTTTTGGCAGGTAAGTAACAGCAAAACTGATTTTCAGCTACTTTATTTTAAAATGTTTTAAATTGCAATTTTAAAATTTACACAACATATAGGTGTGCTAAAAGAGGCCATTCTGTGCAGGTGTGTCAGAAAGAGGCAAGAGCAGCAGGAACTTTGTCTCTCCTGTCTAAGTATACTTGCATAGGGGACAGCCTTAATGTGGTTGCCACCACTTCAGAAACTGGGCATATCTAGGGTGTGAATAGCAGTGTGCACCAAAGTGCTGTACTGTAACTCCCCCCATGTGGATAATGTGGGCATGAGCTGAGAGATCCCTATTACACTATATGCTGCTGCTTGCACAGATTTGATTGCAGGTGTGAAGCCATGGTTAGTTTCCCTTTTTGTTTCATATAGCAGTCAAGGAAAGAAAAATATGATTAAAATAGGAAAATGTGATTTTAAATCCACAAAAACTGACTGGGAACTCATGAGAAAGTATATTACTTGAAAGTACTTTTGACTAATATTTTAAAATTGATTTAAAGTTGACAATGGTCCTTTAATGTTGTTTAGGGACCACTGTTTGTTTGACTTCATGCTTGGGACAAAATATATGGCTATTGTTAGAATATTTTTGATTTATTTATTAAGCACTGTTACCTTTGATATTTGCACATCACCTTCTCATCTTTGGGTAGGAAGCAGTCCATAAATATTCTTATTTTTAATTAAATTATTGTTATTGTTATTGGGCCACACCATCCCCTAGAGGGGATGTGGAGAGAGTGGACCCTATATAATTGAAGGATAGTAGGAATGTGCTGCCCGTTGGTGCCCACTTAAAAATTGCAGGCGGAGGAAGCATATGATTAAAGCTTACTGCCCTGATTCTGCTTCCTTCCTAAAGTTAGGGAAAGCATCTCTGCAAACCCCGCCATACAAGAACTGTAAGTGGGGTCTAAAGAAGCATGTTGTGTATGATATTGCCTGGGGATATAGCTCACACCACATGCCCTGTTCCCTCTGTGGGAAGAAACACGAAACAGGGAGAGGCTGTGGAGTATTGTAGGTCACAATATAGGAAAGCGGGAATGCTGTTTTTGCAATGGCTGTGAAAGTTGCACCTGAGCATTTACCGAGGTTGGGCAGAATTTGGCCTACCAAATATGCGCACTTCTGGTGGTTAATTAAAGAGGGATCATTCAACCTGACAACAGAACAAGTCAGAAAATTGGTTGGATAATGAAACCTGGCCCTGGGCACGTGCAACAGGGGATCTAACCAGGGCCGGCTCTAGGCTTTTTGCCGTCCCCAAGCAAAAAAACAAAAAAACAACCAATCTCCAAGAGCTCAACTGCCGAAGCAAAAAAAAAAAAAAAAAAAAAAAAACCCCCCAAGACCCAAACTGCCAAAGAAAAAAAAAAAAAAAAAAAAAAACAACCTCCCAGAGCACATCTGACAAAGCAAAAAAACCCAACAACAACCCAGAATGCCGCCCCAACCACCCAGAATGCTGCCCCAAGCACCTGCTTGGTTTGCTAGTGCCGAGAGTTGGCCCTGGATCTAACCCAGAGTCAGTGGTGCACCTTCAGGAGTAGCAAGAGCTTCCCTCATGGGGACAGAGGGCATCTGAGGCTACAGGGGCCACGGGGTCATGGTTAGGGAGCACGTTAGGGGGACGGACAGTGACCTGGCTGGGGCAGAGTTGTGGGAAGGGGTCAGTGGCAGAAAGTCAGCGTTCAGAGACAGAGCAGGTATCAGGCCCTGGTGCGGGAATTTAGGTCGCTGTGGATCCCCAAGCGGGGTGGGATCCGAGACAGCAGAGCAGCCGCACGCGCCTGCAGCGCGGCTCCCACCCCACAAGCTGGGGACAGGGCGCGCGAAGACTGCTCCGGCTGGGGCGCGCGCCAACAATTCTCTCCATAACGGTCAGGTCAGCGATTGGATTCTCCCCTTCCATGTATCCTTCCGCAGCGCTGCCTAGTCCCGGCACTCGAGCCTGGGAGCAGCGGTGACACCTCTGTATTTCGGCAGGTGGAGGGATCTGGAGGAACTTATTTCCCTCTAGTCTTGGGAGGGAAACCGTCGACGCTTGCCTGAGGACGGAGGTGAGTGTCCCGGCGAGCTGCTCGATACAGGGCCGAGCCAGGTCAGTGAAGGGAGCGGCCTGCGGTGGGGGAGAGACAGTCACCCACCTGCTCCTCCAAAAGGAGGAGAAAGAGACCGGACCCACCTGAAAGCAAAGGGAGAGAAAGTTAAGACCCAGACATACCCTCCCTCCCGAAACCGGCCGCCCCCCGTGCCCGGCCCCGGAGGGAGGGTGAAACTGACATCGGGAGGCAGCAAGAGACGCTGGCCTGGGGGAAGGAGACGCCGTTGGCCGTACACATTATTCACAAACACAAACACAGACCCGCTCTGGGCGTGGTGGAAAAGGCTGAGGCGCCCGCCCGCTTCTAATTTTCGGACAAGGCAGCGCCGCGAACCTCTCCCGGGGGAAGGGGGCGAGCGCTTCCGCTCCCCACAAGTGAGTCCTGAGAGGTGCGAAAAACTAGAGAGAGCCCAACCGAGCTGCAGGGATGAGGGGAAAGGGAGACGCCGACTCCCCCATTGACGAGAGGGAGCCTCCAAGGGATGGGGAGGAGAGAACCCAACGCATTCATCTCCCTAGCAATAGAGGAGCCGCCACTCCCTCTAGCTCCAGGGTGGGAGAGACGGGATGAAATCCTGTCTCCATTGAAGTCGTCGGGGTTTTGCCACTGACATCAGTTGGCCAAGCTTTCACCAACTTCCCCAGCCCTTTGGGGAGAGAGGCCACTAACGCCCTGAATCTAGAGGGAGACTTAACGAACCAGCCGGAGAGAGTGAGTCCCCGAATAGCAACGGAGAGCCCTACAATTACCCCTACCATTGCAGGTGGAAGAAAAGAGAGATTGATACCTTCCAGTCCCTAAAAGGGGGGAGAGGAAGTTGAAGAGACTGACTCCAACCTCAGTAAGATAGAAGGCAAATGTGGCTTTTTTGCCATCTTAGCACCTCTGGGATTTGGAGTCTGCTAGTGGCTGGTTTGGCTGCGACATATACCAGTACTGGTCTAATTGATATTCAGGCTGCAACAGACCCCCAGGTAACTGCCTGACAGCTGAGAATATCAAGAGATCTCTTCCTCCCTCCTCTGGCACATCCTTATGCCAGATGCTGCAAGACTGTGCATGTTCTGGGTGGGAAGAATTCATGGGTGGGAAGACCTGGCCTTATAGCAGGGGTGGGCAAATTTTTAGCCCGAGGGCCACATCTGGGTGGGGAAATTGCATGGAGGGCCATGAATGTAGGGTTTGGGCAGAGGGTTGGGGTGCAGGAGGGAGTGTAGGGTGTGGGAGGGGAGCTTAGGGCAGGGAGTTGGGGTGCAGCTGGGGGCTCAGGGCAGGGAGTGGGGGATCAGGGCAGGGGGTGCAGGGTGCAGGAGGGGTTTGGGGTGTGGGCTACGGCCCGGTGCCGCTTACCTGGAGCAGCTCCGGGGTGGCAGCCACACGCAGTGGGGCTAAAACAGGCTCCCTACCTGCTCTGGCCCCATACCGCTCCTGGAAGCGGCTGGCACCATGTCCCTGCGGCCCTTGGGGAAAGGGAAGCAGAGGGCTCCATGCGCTGCCCTCGCCTGCGGGTACCTCCCCCGAAGGTCCCATTGGCGCAGTTCCCCATTCCTGGCCAATGGGAGCTGCAGGGGTCGGTGCCTGCAGGCGAGGGCAGTGCACAGAGCCCTCTGCCCATCTCCGTCCCCCAAGGGCTGCAGGGACATGGTGCCGGCTGCTTCCGGGAGCGGTGCAGAGCCCGCGGTGCCATGAGGATGGCAATCCCGTGGGCCGGAGCCAAAGCCCTGACAGGCCGAATCCGGCCCGTGGGCCATAGTTTGCCCACCCCTGCATTATAGCAGAAGAGGAAGAAATAAAGTTTGGGACTGGACTCAGCCTCCCCACTGTCATGGAAAAGAAATCCTGACCCCCTATTCCCTAAGGAAGAGACCATCCTGTGGTCCCTAAAAAGAGACTGACCTTAACTCCTGAAGAACGAAGAGAATGATTGCACCTATCCCTTGCTCCAGGCAGCATAGAAGGGTCATATAATTACACACCCACCCTCAGGAGAGAGGAGTAAAAATTTCCATTCAGGGTGCTGGAACAGTTTTTTTTAGTGGGAGTGCTGGAAGCCATTGTAGAAAACTGTACATCCTGTATATGATGGAAGCCATCATGCGTTGGGTTGCTATTATTACTTCAAGCCAGGAGGTGTTAGTGCACCACCAGTTCTAGCACTCCTGCTTCCACTCAGACCCTATATGTAGAGAGCACACCCATGATGGCCCTGTAGTGAAAGAGGTATAAATACTCCCCTTCAGCAATAAGGGGAAATAGTCCTACCCTCCTGATTCTAGCGTATAGACAGTCTGACCAGTCTCAACCCTAGCCTCAAAGAGAAAGAGGAATACTGATGACCCTGGCATCAGGGACAGACAATGAGACAATTGCAGGAGAAGAGAAAAAAAGTGCCACTGTGCTCCTTCCTCCTAGCTCAGGGGAGCAACGAAGAGGAGTGATCATCTCCCCTGCACCCTGTTGGGGGTGGGGAGAAATCCATCAATCTCTCTCCCATCTACAGGAGAAAAGAGATCAAATGAGGTTACCCTCCAGTCCTTGCCCAAGTCAGAGAGAGACTGCCACTCCTCCTCCCTAATATAGGGCGTGGAGGAGGGAGCTAGATACTTCAGCTCTTGGAGAGGGATGGGGAAGAGAGTGAATGTGTGTAGAAGAGACCAAACAGCTGTTCTGGGCCCCAGTGGGAGAGAGGCTGATCCTTTGGTTCCAAGGGGAGTGATGAGAGAGACCAACCCCCTCATACACATCTGGGGACTAGGAGAACACACTATCTGAGTTCTTCAGCTTCATGGGCAGGGGATAGAGAGAGAAATAAATAAGCCAATACAGTCCAGTGTCAGGTTCAGGTGAGAAAGATTTAACTCTTATCCAACTACCAGCCTTAAACCGAGAAAGATCACTGATTCATTCCCCTCAGATACAAATGAGGTGTACTCCCATCCTTAACCGGGGGAAAAACAGAAAAGGATACATTATCTGAAACATAAGGATAAAGATTGGGTGTGGGGCAAGGAGCTGAACTATAATCATGGAGTTGGGACTTCTCCCTTCTGATGTTTCTGCATCAGGATTTTTTTTAAACTTTCCCATCTCAGGATTTCTCTTTCAACAAAGAAAAACAACTTTGCTTCTGGAGGAGGTGACTGTATGCTAGATTCCATAGAACCTCTCAAGGACTGCTGTGTCAAGATCTTTGTTTTCAAATTAATCTCTGTAGAACGGCATTCTTCACAAGTTTTTGCTACTGTCTATAGCCCCCATCATTATAGTATTTAAATGCTTCACAATCTTTATTTTGTCACAACTGCATCTGTATTCCCCCACTGTGGTCTCTCCAGGGCAACCACTTTAGGCTCCAGCCATCACCTCTCTTGCATAGAGACCTGTATCTCTCCCCCCCTACCCCAGTGGGGTTTTGCCAGGCTGCATAGTTCCCTGCTTACACTGATATCACCAGCAAGCCATACTGCCTAAATAGGCCAGTGTCTGTGCTTTGCTTTGCGGTGGCTGCAAACAGCTGTAATTTCCAACAGTCACAAGTTACCATACAGCTCTTTGTAAGCAAGCACATTTGTTCTTAAGGTAAAAGCATTACAGAAAAAAATATATTAAACAATAAAAGAACCTACAAAGATGCTAATAAAACTTACCAGAGATCAACCCTGCCCCACCAGCTCCAACAAGGGCTCTGGTAGGAGACAGTCCTTCAAACCTCACCAAGGGTTTTTTCTGTGGTCAACTCCAGCTCCGAACGAGTCCTCCCCAGGAACAGATTAGTTTTTCTTTTCTACAACTTGGGTCTTTGATCTTGAAACTCTGGGAACAGGTAATTAGCAGACAGTGATCCTCTCCTCAGGGCATAGCTTCAGAAGGCTGGGTTTTTGCAAACTGGATGTAAGGAATTTGCAGTATTCATGTCCCTCTAGAGGTTTCCCAGGCAAACCACTGGATACTGTTTGTCCAAAAAGTCCATTCTCATCTGGCACATTGTTCAGTATAGTCCTTTGAAGCATATAACACTTCCTAGGGTTCACATCATATCTCCTCTCTAGAAAGAGGGGACATATAGTCCTGGCCCACAATAATACAATAATAATATATAGCTTTTTTGCCTTTAATACAGTGAACGCCAAAGAAAGTTAATACAATAAATTTATTAAAAGATATTGCAGGGAACTGCAATATTTGTCGCATATCTATCCCTCAACATCCTTGTGAGCTGGGGGTAATAGTATTTCCCTATTTTTAGATAGGAAACAGGCTAAGGTATTTAGGTGCCTAACTCCAGTTGATCAGTGGGAGTTAAGTGCCTAAATACATTTGAGGTTCTGGGCTTTAAGTGACCAAGATCACACACAAAGTCTGAATTGGAGCAGAGAATTGAACTCGTATCTTTCAAGTCATAAACTAGTGCCCTAATCATTGGACAACTCCTCATGATGGCTTCCTGGTTTAAATACTAGCATCAGCCAATTAGTGAGCTGTGAGGGGCTCCCCTTCAGGCCTTGGGAAGTATGTCCTGCAGAGCCTAGATTCATAGGGTTCTTTAGTGGCAAGCTAGCCTAAGCTTCTAGTGGTTATTAAAAAAAAAAGTCAGCAACCAACAATTCCTGTGTTTCTGGGTTCTAGTCTGCCTAGTTGTTACAAAAGTCAAATGAGATTATTTGTGTGCTTATAGTTAAGCAGTTGCATAAGTGTTGGCAAGAGTAGTGTTATGCTTATAAGAAGCACACGGGATCTTTTTTCAGGGGAAAAGGCAATATACCACATTTATTGAAGATACTACAATTAGCATATGCATTCAACCACAGACACACACACACACACACACACACTCACTCACTCACTCCCGTCAGTTGATGTTATAGTTACCAGTCCAGAGTCTGGATCAATCTAGTGGCCAGTTAAGTTGATCAAGGGTAGATAGGAGCTAGGTTCTGTCGGTCACGACACGATGCTCTGGTGGAAGTCTTGGCCGGACGAACCCAAAGTTTCATGGCAAGGCACCGTTTATATAGTGATTTTCCTTCATTGGACCCATGAGTTTTGCACGGTTACAGGGGAATCAATTGTTGTTTGATGAGTGCTTGTTTTCTTAACTTATCCTTCTCATCCTTTATCTTGTTCTTTCATCAAGTCTCTCAGGGGGGTGTGTTGCAGCCTCCTGGCGTCCTTGCGTCTGTCTCCAGTGCTCCTTAGAACATCTGGTTCAGCGATGGCCTTCACACTTACCTCACACCCATTCCTCATTCACCACACGAAACAGAATTAATTTACACAGAACATTTTGAACAGGAACATTAAATTGCAATGCAGAAGAAAAACAATTATGGCATTCTTTTACTTATTTTAAAATGCTAAGCCTACAACAAAGTGGTGACCCTCAAAGGTCTGTTACTGCCTTGAAATCAGTCCAGACACAAAGAAATTCTGGCTGATGCCTCTCTACGAATGGCTATTAGGCCATTCCTTTCTGCTATTCAAAAAGGGTGGCTGGCAGGATATGGTCAAATCATACATGAGTACCTTTAATACATGCTACATTATTACCTTATTCTTTATCCTTCATTCTAAATTATACAAAATATATTTCTTCAGAGGCTTAATTGTTTAAGTAAAAATTGGTGAATGTACTGTTTCTGATTTACTAGAAATTAACTTTTAAATTAAATTATGGTATATGTAAGATAGACTGTTAGAATAATTTGCCAAACTGAAACCAACATGTTTTAAATGTTTTTGCTTTATTGCATTTATATGTTATGCAACAATTGTATGGATTTTTTTATAGTGACTAATAGTTTTTATCCCATAAAGAATTATGACTAAGTCTCACTCATGTTAATACTGGTTGCTGGTTCTTCATTCTCCACAGTATTCTTCTGAGCTGCTGAAAAAAACAAAACAAAAGCTGTGCATTGAAAGCAAACTTGCTTAAGTGCTATATAATAAAAATATACAGTAGGTAAGGGTTAAATAAGTTTAAGTAAACTGAATAGGGGGGAGGGAAAGCTCAGTGGTTTGAGCATTGGCCTGCTAAACCCAGGGTTGTGAGTTCAATCCTTGAGGGGGCTACTTGGGGATCTAGGGCAAAATCAGTACTTGATCCTGCTAGTGAAGGCAGGGGGCTAGACTCAATGACCTTTCCCTTCCAGTTCTAGGAGATGGGGTATCTCCATTAATTATTATTATTATAGAATACATGAGAGAAACTAAACAGAGAAAATTTCTAGAATATATCTTCATCTGCACTTTATTTTGTGTATTGATTAGCAAAAATAAGGACTAGGTGTTTACACCTAGTCATTTTCTTAAATTAGAATGAGTAGTCAAAGTTTAGAAAATGTTTCCTGTACCTGCACTAAATATTTCAGAAGGAAAAAAGCTGGTTTATTGCTTATGTCAACTATGTACACATGTATTTTCTATCAGTTCAGTGGTTCAGATTTAGATCTCAATTCTACAAACATACACAACTTTATTTATGAGTAATCTCATTGGAGTCAATAGGACTACTCACGTGCATTGAGTTAAATATGTGCTACTTCTGGGAAAATTGTGCACCAAAAATATAAAAATTCTGCAATATTCTACACATTTTGTTTGTCAAAATATAACCATGCCAGTTTCAATTACTTTGGTAATTTATTTAAACTACAATACAGGTGTGTGTGGGGGGAAGTCACAATAACTATTCAGCATTTCCTAAATACAAAAAAGTTAATAATACTTGGTAGCCAGTACTCTGCAATCCAGCTTTATAATCTGGATTTTCATTTAAATTACATTACAGAACACCAAGCAGCAAAATAAAAATAAAATAGAATGTCATTTTAAATTGCTTAGACTTTCACACATGAAAGTCATACATTTTTGCTAATCATTGTCCTGCATTTTAGTACAATCCAATATTTTAATTTAAATTATAGTACAGAAAACAAAGAGCCTTTAAGTTTTTCTCACGTAGTGATTTCCTTCTGGCAGAAAGGACCAAATTACACAGTGAAAAACTCTGCATCTGCAGAGTTTGAGACAGCATTTATGCAATTCCAGGCCAGCATTTATGCAGTTTGGAATTTTGTCTTTCTCTGAAAGCCAAAACACTTGCAGGGCTACAAAAATAACTTGACTTTGAATAGCGTCAGGCACAATCTTTTCCTTGTACAATTTTAGCTCCTGTTCAGGTACCTCAGAAAAACCCAGGTATTGCTTAAAAATATAGTAGTCTGGCAGGATATAAACACAATGAGGATCAAATAATCTCTAAGTCTCAGAAAATTCAGATCTTCTTGTCCAAATGAGAAATATTTGTCAAGCTTTTGAGAAGCTTCATGGCCTCTTTAAAGAGAGACATGCAAGTTTTTCAACAGAGAGATGTTTTCTGCCTCTCTAAATTTAAAGAACTCTGAGGTGCTTTCTGAAGAAAGGGAGCTCTAGATGTGAACTAAAATATATCTGTAGTTCTTCCAGAAGGTCAAATAAGTTAACACTGCAAGGCTTCCTGCTCTCAAATATCAGATTTAAACTGAAAATTTGTTAACATTTCTGTGCTAGAAAAATGATCTGTATTTTCAATAATGCATACTTAGTTGGGTCATTCTGCATTTTCTGAATTGTTTACACAGAAATTGGGGAGCTGCTGTTGCCCTCTTCATTAAAAAACTCTTTGTAGAACTGAAAGTTCTTAGAGTGATACGAACAGCATGAAACCAGCTGTTCCAGTATGTTCCACCTGGGCTAGGAGGCATGGATGCTTTGGCATCTGAAGACTCCTGTAGTTTCTGGTTCATGAAACGGAGGTACCTCACTTTCGTACTACAGGAATTATAGAACATGTTTTTGAAGCACCTTATAAATGTATCAACCAGCTGAAAAGACTTTCTAAATGATTCATCAATTAAGTTAACAATATGTGCCAAACAGATGATATGCCCAGAATTCGGAAACAGTGTTTTCTAAGAAAAACACAGAATCAAATGCCTTTTTCATGTAAGTAGTGTTGTCAGTATCAATTACAACAACATTTTCATGATCAATCTGGTATTCGTTTACAGATTTGACTACAGCCTGTGAAACAGTTGAGTGATTAACAGCATCTAAAAACACTGTATCCACCACCAACAACAAAAAAAAGAGTAAACATGCCCACTGCAATCAGGTTCTAATGGTGCAAGCAGTACATTCAGAACTGATTTTGCCTCATCATCACAACATTCAAAAATAACAGCGATTTTCTTGTCTTTAAGTTTCAGTTTTCCTTTTCTTTGAGGTACACTTCAGGTAAGCATGTCTCAGTCAGTTGTGTCCAGGAATCGCACACCCCATTCCAGACCCTACAGTCAAGAAATTATTTATTATTAAATGAATCAGCTGTAAAATATCACATGAATATGCAAGTTAGTGTAGAATGTATTATTTATTATTAACAGAAAACTGACCATAGTCATTACTTTAAAAAGTTCAAAACCAACTGTATATTCAAGATCTTAGAGCAAGTGAAGAGACCCCCATCGCTATAGCTCTTCTAAGCTACTTATCTTATATTTCAGCATAAGAACATTTTCTTGTATTTCCATTCGCTTCCACATTTTCTTTCTGCGCCTGGGTTTTGTTTTTCAGTGTACTTGTAATAGTCTTCTGATATTGGTTTCTGCCTTCCTCTTGAGTCTCATCTTCCTTCAGTTTGTGGTGATTTTTTGTTGTTTTTTTTTTGTTTGGTTTTTTTTATGCACAATGATCCACAATTACAGACAGTTGGTCATGATTGAGAACAACATTGCAAAATAAATTGTCCCCATCCGCATGCAGTTTTGTAGGGGATTCTTGAGCAAGAGAAGCTGATGCAGCCATTTTTGATGCATGATGTAAGGCCGTTCAGGTTGTGCAAAATTTTTATTTTTGCCATTTGTTAACTTCATCTGGATCTGGCTGGCTATTTTGGGAAGTGCTTGGTTCTGACTCTCCTGACATTTTATTGACTGCTTGATAAATGTTTTATTTGCCCTCAGTCTTTTTTTTTTTTAATGGGTAAGTAAAATAGATCCTGAGCTGTAATCTAACCCTTTTATGCCACTCTGGCACCGGAGAAAAGCAAGAAAACACAGATTTTTCCTAGCTGAGAATTCCCTTGGTATGGAAGTGTCCTGACCTATGCCAATCCCTATATAGGAAACAAGGAGGGGTGGGGAAAGGAGCATGGTCAGAACATGCTACACTTTTGCTATCCCCGGGTGAAGATGACCCACTGGGCACCCACTAGCTGGCATATTTTGGGGTAACAGCCTCCATCCTTGTACTTCTTAACCAGCCATAAATAAATGTACTGATAATTTTAAATCAAGCATATGCTTGACCAAAATGATTACTTGTACCACTCTAAACGTCAATAAAGCTAAGCTATCAGCAAAAGTGCCTCAGGATGATCTCTGCTGTTCCTTGATGGTGAACAGGGTGAAATAACAGACAGGGATTCAGGTGGACTGCTGAGCTGGACGGAGAATAGGAGTGGAGAGCATTGGAGGCAATTCCCAAACCTCTTTGTCTAATAATGTAATTATGTTTGACCCGTTATTTCTAATTACTAGTCAACAAAAATATGCACCCATAGGTTCAATATTACATCACAGGCAACTGAAGAGTGAGGGCTGGAGAATCAAACTCACAGTTTATTTATTGTACATTGCATGTACATTGGCCAAACTGGACAGTCTCTACGCAAAAGAATAAATGGACACAAATCTGACATCAGGAATCATAACATTCAAAAACCAGTGGGAGAACACTTCAACCTCTCTAATCACTCAGTGACAGACTTGAAGGTGTCAGTTTTGCAACAAAAAAACTTCAAAAACAGACTCCAAAGAGAGACTGCTGAACTCGAATTAATGTGCAAATTAGATACAATTAACTTAGGCCTAAACAGAGACTGGGAATGGTTGGGTCATTACACTAATTGAATTTTTTTTCCCCCATGTTAAGTTCTCCTCATACCTTCTATGGGTCATCTCGATTATCACTTCAAAGTTTTTTCTTCTGCTGCTACTGATAGCTCATCTCAATTGATTGGCCTCTTACAATTGGTATGCGTACTTCCACCTTTTCATGTTCTCTGTATGTATAAATATCTTCTGTCTGTGTGTTCCACTCTATGCATCTGAAGAAGTGAGCTGCAGCCCACGAAAGCTTATGCTCAAATAAATTTGTTAGTCTCTAAGGTGCCACAAGTACTCCTGTTCTTTTTGCGGATACAGACTAACACGGCTGCTACTTTGAAACAGTTTATATTGGCTACTGACCATCTGCAGAAAGGTCAATAGTAAATAGTTCAGGGAGTGCATTTTGATAGGAAAATTTCAGTCAAAAAATTTAGACCAATTCGGATCACTAAAGCATTATAAGCATTTATAAGGCCATACTATCATTTATAATCAGGCTTCTCTACCTCACTCTGGCAATGTAAAGGAGCCTTAACTCTTTTACACCTGTTTTATGCTCCTGAGGGAATTCACTAAGAATGGGAACAAGTCACTAAGATCAATCGGAACAACTAAGTAGGCAGGCTGCTACATTATGCTCTGCCTGAGGGGACAGAGCCTGCCTCGCGCCTACTTCCAAACATCCCAAAGCCCTCCCCCTCCACACTGGGCCTGCTGCAATAGCGAATGAGAGGTATAGTGTCTATCTTGCTTGCACACACGCCCCACAGTGGTGATTAACATCTCCCCGTGCATGTACAGCCCCCACCCTGCACTGATTTACATCTGTGCCAGCTGTTCTTGGCTGCCGGGCAGAGGCACATGACCACTCTTGCAGCTTCCCTTTGATTCCCCTCGGAAGTCATTTTTCTGCAGGAAAGCAAAGAAATCTGTGGAGGATATGAATGCTGTGCCCACACATTGATGCAGAATTCCCCTAGGAATAATGTGCATATGGGCCATACTGATGACTGTAGGATAAAGGTGTAATGCTTGTACCAATCTACTCTACCAGACTTTGTAGTTTGAAGTCAATGGGACTTATGCTCCTAAATCACTTAGGTATTTTGCAAAAATCCCACTGTAAGGTGCCTATATATGGGCATCGGAGCCTAACTTTAGTCTCCTGTTTTTGAAAGATTTGGCCTAGAAAATTTTGATATAAAAGTTGACAATAACTTTGTCAATGTATTGAAAGCTTAAGTACGTTTTCATTGTTAACACTGGAGCAATGATGTCTTGAAGTGACAAAGATTTTGTCCCCTTGTAGCAGGCTTCACCCAGAGGTCAGGAGGCCTGGTGGGCAGTCCATGGTTCAGCAGTCCTCACCATCCTGGAATGGCTTTGCTGTGTGGTCTGTTGGCCCGGCATTTGTGCTACAGTCTTCATACCCCGGTGCTCCATGAGTTCTCCTGGCTGGAGGGGAGTGGTGAGGGAGATTGTGGAGAGAGAGGGCCCAGATCCCCAAGTCCCAGCCTGTAGGGAAGGGGTGAGGAGTGTCTCAATTACCTTTTCCCGATACACTAGACTAGCCTTCCCTGGACTGCTTCCTACCTCCCCTCTCTTTCAGTTTGCAGTGCTCTTGCCCTCCCAGTGGAGAGTTCCTAATAGGGCTCAGTAGTTCAGATAATCACATGGGTATTCCCCAGCCCACTTCTCAGTGTGCAGTTATTCTCCCTTTGCAGGGAAAAGGGTGAGACCCCTGGCCTCCCAGTTGGGTCTTACCATAGCCAGCCCAGATCCTTTACCTGTAGATCACTCTGTCCCAGAAACTACAAACTGGCTTCCTCCCAATCAAGACAGCCTCTCCTTCACTCTCTCCCTGCTTGATTGACAGAGTCCCCTTTGAAGCAGATCTTCCATTTGGAGCATGCCCCACAGCCAGTTAGGGAAGGGGCCTCTTGGCCCTGTACTGCCCATTTACTTGTTAGCCTTTGTGTGGGGTCTATAAACCTCGTCACACCCTAAGAGAAGTTTTAAATAAAAATATAGTTTTATTTTCTGATGTTGCAATCTCCTATGCACATGCTTAATTTGAGTGCTGTAAAGTCATGGTCCTCCTTAAATGTGTGCAGGATCAGGTCCTTAATTTTCAATATTGTTTTTTGCCTATAGCAGTTTTGTATAATTAAAATAAGATATCCTACCAGTAGTGGAGTGTTTTAAAAACCAGCAATTATAATTTAGTAAATTATACATTTTAATCTAAATTTGCAGTGGCACACATTTTCAAATTAGTTTTACAAGGCCTTAACTTAATTTAAAAAAAAAGACATTGATTTAAATCAGTTTTGTCACAATCCGCTTTACCAGTTGTCATTAGGATAGGTTGGTTATTGTATATCTTATGGAAGAGATAGTGTTGAACCTCCTCTTTTAGGTGAAAATGAGGCAAAGTGGTTATAACTGAAGTATTTTACGGTTTCAGCAATGTTTTCCATTATTCCTGGAGTATCTAATTTTTTGAGTGAAGGATACATGAGTACTGCAGCACGAGTAATGAGTTCCAGATTTACCTTATTATTTTGATTTGAGATTTTTTTTCTTCCTCTTCGTCACATTTGCAGCTTTGTGACTAAGTTGTCCATGTGTCATTTGAGTTTTTATTCAGTTATAGGTTTTATTGCTAATTCTATCAAATACTGATCAGTGAAGACTCAGCATTTATGTGTCAAAAATGTTTATTCCAAACATATAACCTGTAAGGTAGTCGCGTCTCTCTCCCTATCCGTCAGGGGGAGAGACCACACCCTCTTTGCTACGAACATTCTGGACTCCTTCGGTTCAGGGGAAAATTAGATCACAGTTAGTGTCCCAGGCCTGCAGTCAGACTGAGCAGTGATAAGTTTATAGGCCCAGAGCCCTGAATCAGGGTGAGGCGACACACAGTTAATGGCTCTGGCTTGTGGTCTGGGAGAGCAGCAACGAGTCTATCTGCCCAGACCCTAAATCAGGGCAGGGCAGTAATCCAGTAGGGGCTCTGACCTACAGTGAATCAGGGAGAGCAATATAGAGTCTATTCCTGCAGGCCCTCAATCAGGGCAGGGCAGCACTCAGTTCAGGTAAGGGGCTCTGGCCTGCAGTCAGGCAGAGCAACAGTGGGGAGATTAGCTCTCTGGTGTGAGAGTCAGCAAACCATCTGCCATCCTGCTTTAGGGGGAAGCCAGACTAATGCAGGCCTCCTCACCACAAAGTGGGGAGGATTCCACCCTGACAGTGAGGTGGCAGGGGGACACAGGCCCTCCCACTCCACTGTGTCCTAGCCCAGGGCCCTAACAGTGGCAGAGTGGTCTGCCCCTGGGTCAGTGGGAAAATCTGACCACAACATGCTGGCCAGCTTGCTGTCGGTCACACAGCCAAACCCTATTTGGCTTCCCTGGGCTCCTTCCTACACTCTCAGTTCAGGACAGGTAACTGGGTTCCGGGGTTGTTGTCGGTCTCGCTCGGGTAAACAGCAAATGGCAGCCCGAATAGCTCCTTGGTGTCTGGCAGTTTCGGTCATCCTTCGGGTCTCTGGCACTGTACTAGCTTTCATCAGGTCTGGGCTCTAGCAGCAGGGGAAAGACATTCTGCTCCTCTGGCCACTCTGCCCCAATAAGCTAGGGGGCCAGCCTTTTATAGTTCCTCTTCCTGCCCAGCCACTGTGCTTCCGACAGGGTGGCCGCGGGTATCCCAGTTCTGCCCAGCAGGGGGCAGTTGCAGCTCTCTCCCCGTCCATCAGGGAGGGAGGCAACTCCCGCTCGCTACACAACCCTATATTTTGATTTCACATGATTTCCATGATTAATGGACATTGTGAATATTGCTCCACCAATCAAGACTCAGTAAGAGTTTTCTCCTCCAGGAATAGTGCACATGCTGTTTAATCTCATCATAGACTGAATCCAGCAATCTTTCAGTAAATGTGCACATACTTTATTTTAAGCACAAGAGTAGACCCAGTGTAGTCCATGGGACTACTCACATGCTTAAAGTTAAGTAAAAGCATAAGTTGTTTGCAAGATAGTCGTCAGTGAGGTTGTCAAAATCCCCAAATTAGCTGCAACTCTGATCCTCATGGTCTCCTCCAGGGCACCCCACCTAGGTCTCAGGCCTCCAGCCATCAACTGTCTCAGACC
The DNA here is from genome assembly GCF_013100865.1 of Trachemys scripta elegans. Lineage (NCBI taxonomy): Eukaryota > Metazoa > Chordata > Testudines > Emydidae > Trachemys > Trachemys scripta. The sequence continues at coordinate 58,432,475 of NC_048300.1, read as the reverse complement.
AGGGCCTTAGGTTGCAGATCTCTGCAATTCGTTATGATTTTGCCTACAGTTCTGATCTCTCAGGGTAATGACAGGGTTATCCATTGCTCAGTCCACTTTCATAAAGCAAAGTATTATTTATTCAAAAAAAGTGTTTCAGAAAAAAACAAACATTTATAGGCATCCTTAGCTTATCAGGTGTTCACCCATCTTCCACCTGGAGATCCTGGTAGGGCTAAAATACTTGAGGTCCTCCCACAGAGCCTGTTTCTGTTGATCACAGTCTCATGCCTGTCAGTTCTAGATGGTGTCTCTCCCTGGATCAGGGCTGTTATTTTTATAAAATTTGAAGTTTCTTTTCTGCTTTTTCCTAAGGGGGTGAAACTTCTATTGTATGTTTGAATATAATAAGGCATGATGTCAAATAACTAACTCAGCTGAAGTTTTATTTAAGTATGACAGTCTATCAGTAGTTAATACAGTGCTATACAGAAAGGAAAACATGTTCCTTACTCTCTGTATTGGAGAAGTGATGGGAGCTTATTTCAGTTCACTCCTAACTTCCCAAGCTCTTTAAATACTAGTTTAGAACACAGAAAACCCTTTCTCATGCTATTTTTGCAGAGTGGTTTTGCTGACATTAGTTTATTTTGAATTCTGTTTTGCTGGTGCTAATCAATAAATTAATGACATCTGTAACCATTTTTAGCTGTTAATGACTTAGACATTAATCAGTGATTTCCTGTTACATTGATTACAGAACACATCTGCTTTATCAAATATTCCTTGTCCATTTTGGTCAATTACTAATTTTATCAGTTACAGTGTAGTAATGAGTATCCCTTATCAATTACACCATTTTGTCCTTTATAGCATACATCTATAACACTGCTCTACAGCCAAAATGCTTCTGAAATAAATGTAGTCAAACTTTACTAATTCTGGGTCACTGAGAATGAAAATGATGCTTAAAATTGTTGATTGGCTCTAGTTTTCAAGATATGCTATTGGGTCAGTATATACGATCCTTGACTTGGGAATGGCGGAGGATAAGTGAGTTATAAAGGAAAGGGATCTCAATTTGAACCAGAAATGACTAAAATACATCTTTGACTGGCTCTATGAATAAATCTATGACTGGGTTTGGACAGTACTTGCTTTTTAGGCAAAACAATGAGTGATGCAATCTGAATCTGGTATTGCGTCATACATGATATGAATTGCATCATGTTATTCCTAGAAGTTATGGATGATGCATACATCACTCTGCTGAGCAAATTGCCCTATATCAGCTCTAGAAATCATACAATGTCGTGCTCTCTTATTTGTCAGTGTTTGATTTTGCAACGGGACATATTTCTGTTTAGCCAAAGTGAGCAGAGATGCCTCGTACTTGTGTGAACAGTGCAGATAACTTCTGCTATGTTTGTGGTGAAGTGACTTTTGCATCACAAAAGCGCAGTATAACCACTATGGTTAAGAAAGCCTATCACCTTTATTTTGGCTGCAAAATTGGAGATCAGGCCAAGAGGTGGGCCCCACACATATGCTGCAACACTTGTGCAACAAATCTTGGCCAGTGGTTGAACAGGAAAAGGAAATCTGTGCCTTTTGCAGTGCCAATGATTTGGAGAGAGCCAACAGATCATATCAGCAATTGTTATTTCTGCATGGTGCCTCCAGTTGGGAAAGGTGTGTCAAAGAAGAAAAAGTGGACTGTGCATTATCCAAACATTCCATCAGCTATACGCCCAGTACCCCACGGAGAAGGACTGCCGGTTCCTGATGCACCAGAATCATTCTCACTTGAGTCAGACGAGGAAGAGGATGAAACTTCTGGTCCTGAACCATCAATGTCACAGGACCCACATTTTCTCCCATCCTCCTCCTCTGAACCACACCTTATAACACAAGGTGAACTGAATGACCTTGTCAGGAATTTGGAACTACCCAAGAGTAAGGCAGAGCTGTTGGGCTCCAGACTACAGGAGTGGAATCTCCTGGCAGGTGATGTTAGGCTTTCCATGTTCCGTGACCGTCAAAAGGATCTTGTCCCATTCTTCTTCATGGAAGGTGATCTTGTAGCCTGCAACAACATTGATGGTGTGATGGCAGCCCTCAACATCGTTCACGATCCAGATGAGTAGAGACTGTTCATTGATTCATTGAAGACGAGTCTTAAAGCTATTTTACTGCATAATGGCAATGTTTTGCCATCAATTCCAGTTGGTCATGCAGTCCATATGAAGGAAACCTATGACAACATGAAACAACTTTTGAGGTGCATAAACTATGACCAACATCAGTGGCAGCTTTGTGGCGATTTGAAGGTTGTTGCTCTCTTGCTTGGTCTTCAGACTGGGTACACAAAGTACTGCTGTTTTCTCTGCGAATGGGATAGTCGTGCAAGAGATTCCCACTACATCAAGAAAGATTGGCCACTCCGACAGTCATTGGAGCCTGGGAGGAAAAGTGTTCAGCATCCACTGCTTGTTGAATCAAGGAAGATTTTGTTACCACCCTTACACATCAAGCTGGGTCTGATGAAGAATTTTGTCAAGGCCATTGACAAAACACAAGCAGTTTTCAAGTACCTCTGTGGAAAATTTCCAAGGTTAAGTGAAGCTAAGATAAAGGAAGGTGTCTTTGTTGGTCCTCAGATTCGTGAACTTCTTCGAGATGATGCATTTGACCATGTACTGCGTGGCAAGGAAAAGACGGCATGGAAAGCCTTCCAGTTAGTGGCAAAACATTTTCTCGGAAACAACAAGGCAGACAACTACAGGTTGTTGGTGGAAAACCTCCTCAAGGCATACAAAAGCCTTGGTTGCAACATGTCACTAAAGATACATTTTTTGCACTCTCATCTAGATTTTTTTTCCACCAAACTGCGGAGCAGTGAGCAACGAGCACGGCGAGCGATTTCACCAGGACATTGCAACAATGGAGAAACGCTATCAGGGTAAATGGAGCCCATCAATGCTTGCAGACTACTGCTGGACAGTGACAAGAGATGCTCCATTTAATGAATACAAGAAACAAGCCAAGAAGCGCCGAGTAGACATTGAATAGGACTAAACTATGTACATAATAGTTTTTTGCCTTTTGTTTCATAATAAATTTTATTTATATAACCCCTTTGCTGATTTTTAAAGTGTTACATAAACAGGACAGGTGAAATATTATCATGTAAAGCAACCAGAAACACATGAAAAGACCTAGGTTTACAATTTATGATTAAAACTCTACTATCTACACAATATACATAGACATAAAATGTAAAAACTTCAATATCTTAGAAACAGTAGCCAATCAGTTGTTTTAATTGTCATATTTGAATTCAGCACATCAAAATACATAATAAATAGCACATTTTATCTCTGAAGCAGACGACTTCTCAAAAATTGTAGACCAGTGTAACAGGCATTCCTTTATATGCTATGTGTGTTTACAGAAAAGAGACTTAAAAAATGACCTATTGCCCCATGAAGCTTTTTTCATAGTATCTGCTTTATTTATTTGATATGCTAAAAGCACCTTTTGATAGATTTTTGTTTTATTAATCACAGAAAACACCTGTTCCATATCAGTTACAACTGGTCCCTTTCTGGCCATTTGGTCTAAGTCAGCTAAGTCAGAGTGAAAACCAAAGTGGATAATTAAGTACAGTCCTACTAGTTACAGACATTTTCGTGAACACTAGTTTAACACAAAGCAATAGAGTTAACTAAAGTTCATTTTAGGTTAATCTTAAATACAAAGAATTATGAACACAAGGCATTGTGGGACTTTGGCTCACTAACAAAGAATCAAAACGTTAGAGTAGGTTGGGTCATTTACTGTATTGTTTCAGTACTGGAGATTTGCATTCATTATCCCCCATTTTCAGTAGTTTCTGTAGAAAACATTCTTTATTTTATCCATTTAAGGAGGAATGCAATCACTACTAACAAGCCCATAAAGATACATGTCATATTTATAAAATGAAAACAATAGTGTTTAAATATTCACTGATTTCATATAATCTGTTATAGAGTCAAGTCCAGGGATCAGCAACCTTTGGCACGCGGCCCGTCAGGGAAATCCGCTGTTGGGCCAGGCCGGTCTGTTTACCTGCAGCGTCCACAGGTTCTGCCAATCGCAGCTCCCACTGGCTGTGGTTCACCGTTCCAGGCCAATGGGGGCTGTGGGAAGCGGCAGCCAGCACATCCCTTGTTCCGTGCTGCTTCCTGCAGCCCCTATTGTCCTGGAACAGCGGACCACAGCCAGTGGGAGCTACGATTGGCTGAATCTGTGGACGCTGCAGATAAACAGAACGTCCTGGCCCGACAGTGGATTTCCCTGATGGGCCGCATGCCAAAGGTTGCCGATCCCTGGTCAAGACCTTTAACATAAGGGAATTCAGTTCGCAAGTAAAAGAGTAATTTGAAAAATGACAAAAATACATTTTAATTAGAGTAAGCCAACTTGCTTGCTTGTTACTTCATTTGTCCAGCTATACTAGCTCAAATTAATTTTACTTTATTTGAGATATTAAAATGAAAAAGGTGCTTATCTTATAGTCTGAGCATCTCTACCAATGAATTAAAAATGTAACAAGAAATACTACAATAACCCCACAAATTAGAATAGAGCCATACAATTCAAATGAATACATTAAATTCTTTACCTCCCAAGACAGAATGAATGCAACTGTCAAGTTAAAAGCTTAGCACCCAAATTGGTGTAAAAGGGCTATCAATCAATATTCTCTGGACAGCTCTACATAAATTTTGAAACCCAGTCACTCTGCAATAGTTGATACATTATTAATGAAAAACTTCTAATTTTCATAAGTATTTAAAAATAGACAAATTCAAATGAAATAGATAAACTGCTCTGATTTTCATTGTAACTCAAAAATGAAAGGCAGTAACAGCAGCATTTATGAACAATTATAACTTTTTAAGGTTAAATATTTTTCCAAATTCAGTGAAAAGTTTAGCATTTCTTACTAAAAGATCCAGAATATTCAGAATGACTGTCTGAAACAGCATCTTCAATTTCATTCTTAGTATTAGCAGCATAATTTTCAGAATGTTATTTTAGACTTGCCACCACATCTTTGTCGCACTTTTTACATCATGCATGTAATCCTTTCTTAACATTGGCAACGCTAAAGAGTTTCTTCAGAATATTTCCAGATGAGATCCTTGTTGCAACCAGGAGACATTGTCCATTTTCACACTAAATATCTAGTACTATAACTTTATATAATAAAATTGTAAAAATTAAACATTTTTCTGCAAAAATGTATATAAAAAGTAACTTATTCCTAGCTATGCCCTGACCTTGCAAGCACTTATGTATGTGAGTACTCCTATTGACTACAGTGGAGCTACTTTTGCATAAAGTTACTGACATGCATAAATGCTTGTGGGCGGAGGCCCTTAGGGCTTGGTCCAAAAGCCAACTGAAGTCAATGGAAGTCTTTGGTGTGTGTGTGTGTGTTATAAACTGATGGATCCCGTTGCTTTGATGGATGAGTGTTCAGCCAGTATTAACTTAAGTTCTGGATTTATTTGTTTTTATGGCTTCTCCCATGGGAAGCTCAGCCAATCCTGGATTTGCAGATGCAGTTACATGTCTTGCAAGTGTAGTCTTATTGAGAGAAGGGTTTGAGGCATTGTCCTTAAGACATTCTCTCTTCTTCTGCAAAGACCTTACATACTACTCCTCAAACATGGACATGGCCTCATGTTACAGGTCTCTTCATATGGATCTGTTCAGAGCAATTTATTAACCAGGTTTTAATGTCCATCTTGCATACCTTGAGGTTGGCCTTCAAGGTGTTTTTGTATCTGAGGATTGGTTGACTTTAGAGTGGATTCCCATGCTCAGTTTGCTATAGAACACCACTTTTGATATATGGGAAGTCTCTATGTGGACCAAATGTCTGACCCAGCGAAGTTAAGCTCTGATGAGCATACTCTTGATGCCAGGAATTTGGCACCTCTCAAGGACTTAAGTGCTGGGTCCTGCCACTTGATGTTGCAGATGGATCTTAGGCAGCAAAGGTGCCTTTAATTTACAAATTAAAGTATCCAATATAAATTTTAAAAAGTTTATTTAATTTTTTAAAAAAATCATTAATTTTTATTCACCCTGATATTTACAGGTAATCTGATACAGGGTAGAATAAAAGGCTATAATATTATATTTTAATCAATTCCAAATTGTTTAAAATACATAGTAAAACATTACTGAAAAATAAATATAAATAGTTGGAAAATACTTTTTAAAATTGTCAATAATCAGATTCATGTAATGTTTGTGTTGAAGAAATTTATATAAGTTCCATAATAGGTTATCTTTAACAACTTTGAGAGAACTTGATAGAAATATTAGGATTGTGCATTTGGTGAATGAGTTTAGAGGCCTACTACTTTTTTCCCCTACTCTCACTTAAGGATATAATTAAAGGAGTTTCTAAAGCATTGTTACAGTAAGTGAATTGTTTGTAAATTGCAGGCTTCGAGATGGAGGAGGTGCCAGGGGATCAGATGGAAAGCCCAAACACTAGAGAGGAAGCTGGGCCCGGCCCCATTCCACCAGAGGAAGCTGGGCCCGGCCCCGATCCGCCAGAGGAAGCTGGGCCCGGCCCCGTTCCGCCAGAGGAAGCTGGGCCCGGCCCCGTTCCGCCAGAGGAAGCTGGGCCCGGTCCCCTTTCGCCAGAGGAAGCTGGGCCTGGCCCTGTTGCTCGTTCTCGACAAGTGACATCTCTCCGCTCTTCGCTAGAGTCTTTTAGCCCTTCTCTGAGTAACCGCAGGATGTCTAAATTTCGCCGGAGCACTAGTGGAGTTCAATCCCTACAAGAAACTTTAAAAGAAAAACAGGTTTAGTATCAAATATTACATCTATAACAATGTAGTTTTCTCTCTCAACTATCTGTTTCTTTTCTCAATTTATTATATCAGTTTTTGTTAGGAAGATCTGCCTATTAGAATGTGGTTGACTTTCTCTTGAAATAGTTTTTTGCAATATTTTCTTTTTTTAATTTTAAAGTAATGAATAAAAAGTGCAAAAAACATTCACAAATAATGTATACAGATATATAATTGCAGGGACAGTTTGGCTCTTACAGACCTATCAGCCTGGGTGCAGTCAAGGAGCACCCTGCCTGCTCTTGGAGCTGGGCTATATAAAAAGGAAAAGGAAGCTGAGTAAGGAAGGGGGGACAAGAAGCAATGGTGGTGGCTACAGGTTGTAGGCTCACTCAGGCACCAGGACACTAGCTTGGCCTAGGCCTCTAGAGACTTATTTTCTGATTGAGGACTTGTTTACACAATGGGGTAATGTGCTTTACAGGAGTGTGATTTCCAAAGCACACAAACATGTTGTGTATTAATTGGTCTGATTAGATCCTGCTGGTACCCTTTAATGTAGTACTGTTTGAAACAATAGTATGTTAAAGTGCACTAGGGAACCTTGAGTGCACACCAGCAGGATCTACAAGAATTAATAAATATGGAACATGCTAGTGAACTTTAGAAATCACCCCCCCTGTACAGCGCATTAACCCACTGTGTAGATAAGCCCTAAGTTTGGTTGCTCTGAGGTAAAGGCCTTATGAACTTGGTTAAGCTCTCCTTCACTAACATGATGCCTAAAGAAAAGGGAGAAAGCCAGCCTGCCTCTCGCAACAATAAGAAAACTAGGAACTCTGCAAGCTGGGGTTGGTTTGGAGGCCTTCTTAAAGAGGACATAATTTTTTTTTTGTTGGTTTGGTTTTGATCCCTTCTTGGATCCTGTATACAGATATATTGTGTTTGCTCATCCTTGACATTCCCTCAAAGTTGACTTGTGTATTTCAGTGGTTATTTTTATTTTGTTTTGCAAGTTATGGCACTGTAGGTGCTCCACTTCAGGCGTGCATGCATCCCAGTGTGCCTTTGATTTTCTGTGGTTCCCATTTGGGCCCATGCATGCATTCTACAGATCCTCAGGCCCTGTACCAAGAGCTGCATGGGTGAACTACCCTTAATTCCGTCTCAACTGCCTTTGGCCTGAGTTGGGAAGTCGAGCATATCAACTTCATTTAGACATAGGCAGTTAGTTAGCTAAATGTAGTTTCCTTAGTTGTTTTCTTAGCTCAGTTTAGTCATAGTATTTAGTTTGCGGGTTTGTTTGTTTTCCTGTCTGAAGAGTTCTGGACTTTGATGCTTCTGGGTTATGCTGGGATCCCCAGGTTTTAAGCACTGTCTTTCCTGCTGGAAAGCTATCCTGGTTAATGGTGGACACTCTCAGTGCCTTTGTTGTTTGGGAGACACCCATATACCAACCAAGTGTAAGATTTCCTCCTTCAAGAGAAGATCTTGTAAAAACTGGGACCATAACATTTAAATATGTTAATGGTGGAGCAAACCCTAAGTCTAGTCTCCAATTCAGGTTCTCAGAACCTCCCTGTGGACTGGTCTCTGAGCATACTTAGTGCCCTGTCTTGTGTGTGGGTCCTGGTCACCGAGAGCCTTGAGGAATACAGCTTCAGGTACCCCATCTGTCTCTGGGTCTCAGTCACCAAAAACATTGAGGGATACAGTGGTACCAAGAGCGCTGTACAGTAAGACTGGGTACTGACAAAAGGAGCAGGAGTGGTAGGTCTGCTATTAAGAAATCTTGGTCACCAACTGAAAAGAATGTTCTGAAGACCTCAGGTCCTAGTGGGAGTGCTATTGAGACTCCAGGTAGTTCTGATACTATGAGACTGTCCAAGGCTTCTATAAAAGTCACTCTTCAACTAAGTTGAATTCAGTACCAAAGACTTTGCTGGCATCAGGTGGTCATGTCTGTTTTAGTAGACATTCCTCTTGAAAAAACTCTGAACTAGCAGACTTTTCTATACCTTTGGTACCAACACTGGTATCCCACACTGCAACGTCAGTACCACCTGAGCCTGACTATGGATGTACTTATTCAAAGCATTCAGTGTCAACAGCACTGACACTTTCTGGACAGATCTGTGCTTTGGTACTGATGCTGGCCGCCACAGGATACTCCTGTGGGAATTCTGCACCACTGTGCAAGTGCAGAATTAATATCCCCCACAGATTTTACTCTTTCCCCACAGATAAATTGAATCACGTGCCCCTGCTGGGCTGTGGTCCAGGGGTAAAGTGTCTGGTTCAGGCATCGGGAGCAGCTGGGAGAAATGTAAATCACTGCCTCCGGAGGCAGGGCTGGGCTCCCTCTGTTCCTTTCACTTGCTATTGCAGTGCATCCAGGGAGGGGCAGGGCTGGGGGCGCCCCGGCCAGTGGCTCCTACCATGTGGTGGGCTCCAGCTGATAGTTCCACTGGGTTGTGGGAGGGATGGGGACAGGGTTTGGGCACAGAGCTGCAACCTGGACTTCAGTACATACTTTCTCCAAGCACTATGCTTTGGGTCATGTCTTTTGCTTAGATGCTGCAGCTGGCAATGCAGTTCTGTGTGCAGTATTAGACTCTGCATCTAAGCTCCTTCCATCCTGGGAGATACTTCTCAGGAATCACCTGAAGTGGAGCACCCAGAGGGACACACATCTTGGAGAACTCCAGTCAAGGGTGGCAGAGCCTGCCCCAAAGTGGGTGGGGAGGCAGAGCCAGGGCCCCCCACCCCTCCTCTTCCGCCAAGGCCCCGCCCCTGGCCATGCCAAAAGCCAGAGTGGGCTGGGAGCTGTGGACCCTCCACCTGCCTGTGGTGGATGGGTCAAGAGCAGCACTGTCTGTGTCCCCACCCCACAGCCTCCCACCCAGGGCAAGAGGGTCTGTGGCTCCCCACAGCTGCCTGCAAGACTCTTACCATGGCTGGGCTGCAGCCCTCCAGCCGGAGCCGGGTCCAGGTAAGAGCCACATGGGGCGCGTGGGCAGCTGTGGGAGCCGCGGACCCTCCTGCCCTGGGCGGGGCGTCTCGGGGGCAGGGACATGCTCTCAACCCCCCCAACCCAGGCAGGTGGAGGGTTTGTGGCATGGCGACTCCCAGCTACCCGGGCTCTCTGGTCCAGCTCCCTGGGCTCCCTGGTCCAGCTCTGGGTCATGGGGAGGCCTTGGGGAAGAGGAGGGGCGGATCCCTGCCAAAAAGTGGATGGGCCAAGCCTATACACTTTTAAAAAGTGGGAGGGCCATGGCCCTCTGCCCCCCCATTCCGGCACCACTGACTCCAGTTACTACACAAGCTGAGTAACCTCCCCGTCTTTTAACCTATGAAAATATAGTTTATTTTTAAAGAGTAATTCGAGGAGTTTCACATAAACAGCAAACTATAATATTAGTTTCAAGTTATGGGTTAGGTTAACAAATAATTTTGCAAACACTTTGCAGTTTTTAGTTCTTTTAAACTTTTTTTTATGTTTTAGGCACGATATAGAGATGCAAGGGAAGGTCGAAAAATGAAAATTGGTGCTTCATATAGATACATATTTGAAGTCCTAGGGGACAAACTTGGTTTAGATACAACAACTGTGGAAGATATGATCTTGGATGGCCCTTCAGTAAGTCTGATTTAAACATTTTTTGTTTGTTATTGTTAATGTAGTTATATATTGTTACCTAATTCATAAGTAACTTTTTTTCTTCTTTGAGTGCTTGCTCATGTCGATTCCATTCTAGGTGTGCACGTGCCCATGTGTGCAGCCGTTGGAGAGTTTTGCCTGTGGCACCCTCTGGAGTGCCGTGCTCATGCCGAGGTATATCAAGTGCCGCTGGCCCCAGGCCCTCTCAGTTCCTTTTACCACCAAGGGTGGTCAGTTGGAGTGCCTTTCTTGCTTAGCAAGAGCTAGTGGTTTCTACCATTCTGAATTTTGCGCCTTAAGGCCATTGTACATAGTTCACCAGATCCCCTTGGCGCTACTCTCCGGCATGGGGTTGACACTCCCCTTACTATTCCTGGCACCGCTCACTCTCTCAACGGTCATCCTCTAGGCATCAGTCCCAATCACCGGCACAGTGGGAACATTCCCCATCCCAGTACTGGTCTCCCCAGTCCCGGTCGCACTGGTACCACTACACGCTACAGTTACCGATCAGTTACGCCCGGGAAACAGTCACCGATAGCCACGACCAGTAAACAAACACAGGCATCGACAGCTCCTCCTTGGTCACCAGAAGGTGTTTCCTCTGGTATGGAGGGCCAGTTTAGCCCATCGCCAATGTCTTATTGGTGTGATTGGGCACCAGAGCCCTCTCCCACATCTGTGGCACCGCAATGGCAACACGGCCAGTGACCAGTGCAGTGGCCTTATAGGAGCATGTGGGGTGTACCAGTTGTGACAATGCCTCCTTCTCAGCACTCCTCGGTGTTCACAGTGGAGCATTGGGCGGTGGCCCCACCAGCACTGGGCCCAATACCGGAAGCCTGTTCTGAGGTCGGGGTGGAGGAACCTGTGCTGACCACAAACCTCTTTCTCCAACGATGGTCGAGACTCTAGCACCCCCACCGGCGGCCCAGTCTTCCTTGTCACCCCCAGACGAGGCAGTTGCGGGACCTTCCAGAGCTAACCTGCTGGATGACTTTATGGAACATCAAACCCTTCTCTGGTGCGTGGTCAAGAACTTGGGGCTTGAGGTACAGGAGATGGCAGAGCAGGAAGACATCCTCTTTAACGTCCTCTTAGCCTTTACACCCGCCCAGATCACCCTGCCTGTACATGAGAGGATCCTCAAGATAACCACGGCCTTTGGCAGACCCCCTCCTCCATCCCGCTCACCTCGAAACGGGCTGAGAAAAAGTACTTTGTGCCGGCCAAAGGTTTTGAATACCTTTATACCCACCCGCCCCCGGGCTTGCTGGTTGAATCTGTGGCCAACAAAAAAGACAAGTAGGTCCCCACCTCCTCAACTCCCAAAAACAAAGAGGCTAAGAAACTCAATTTATTTTGGAGAAAAATTTATTCAACCGCAAACCTGCAATTTTGGGCGGCGAACCATAAGGCCCTGCTGGGCCAGTACAATTTTAATCTCTGGGACGGTCTCAAAAAGTTCCAGGAATTCCTCCCTCAGGGTTTGGCTCAAGGGTTTGGCACTCTGGTGGAGGAAGGTACTGCAGATGGTATGGGACACGGTGGACTCAGCGGCAAGGGTGGTCGCAACGGTGGTGGTTATGCGACGCAGCTTCTGGCTCCAGACGGTGGGCCTCTCCCAGGAGATGCAGGTCTCAATCCAGGATCTCTCTTTTGATGGAGTTAGTCTGTTTTCAGATCAGACAGACACCAGGCTGCACAGGTTGAAGGACAGTAGGGCTACCCTTCACTCGTTGGGCATGCACTCACCGCAGTCAGCCAGAAAGCCCTTCGGGCCACCACCACCGCCACCAAGAACCTAGCAACCTTGTCAGGAATCTACAAGAAGAAGGGATACTAGTTTTGGTCATTGTTGCCCTTCTTCCTCCCACTTGCCAGCCCAGCCTAGGGCTGCCAAACACCTAGGGGGCTAGAAGTGAACATTTTGAGGGTGTGCCTGAGAGCGATGCCCTAGTCAGTCGACCGGATCCCACCCACCTTTTCCTCAACTGCCTCTCTCCATTCTGCTTGGCTTGGTCACGCGTTACATTGGACCACTGAGTCCTGGACATAGTAGCTCGGGCTATATCCTGAAGTTCTTAGCCGCCCCTTCTTCCCGCCCCCACCCCCACATTTTCCCATCCCTCTTCAGGGACCCTTCTTACGAGCAACTCCTTGTTCAGGAGGTAGAGAAGCTGAACCTGGCTTTGCTGCACTTGACGGCTTGGCTGCTGTGTGGCTGAATATGGACGAATGGGAGTGCTCTACTGATCTCTAACAGGTCCTGATGGGCAGCAGAAAACTATCCACCAGGGCTGCATGCATCTATGGCAAAGTGGAAGCAGTTCATGTGTTGGGCCTCGGACCGATACTTTTGTGCGGAAGAAGCCCCACTGCAGGACATCTTGGACTATTTACTGCCCCTTAAGCACCACGATCTGGCACTATCTTCGATCAAGGTACACCAGACAGCCATTTTGGTGTTCCACACCCTGTTTCAAGGCTGGTTGGTCTTCGCCCATCCCATGATGGCGTGCTTCCTGAAAGGTTTGGAGTGCCTTTACTTGCGTGTCCAGGACCTGGTCCCCCTTTGGGACCTGAATCTTGTGCTATCGAGGCTCATGGGTCCCCCCTTTGAACCCTTGGCTTCCTGCTTCCTCCTGCTTCTCTCCTGGAAGGTCTCCTTCTTGGTCGCTATAACTTTGGCCTGTAGGGTATCCGAGATCAGGGCGCTCACATCAGAGACACCCTATACTGTCTTCTATAAGGACAAGATCCAGCTGTGTCCACACCTGGCCTTTCTGCCAAAGGTCGTCTCCGAGTTCCAAAGCCTCATGCAACAGATGAGGAGCGCAGGCTGCATACTCTGGACGTCAGATGGGTGCTGGCCTTCTACATTGATAGAACAAAGCCATTCTGTAAGTCAACACAGTTGTTCGTTGCCATCACTGACAGGATGAAAGGTTGTTCAGCGTCAGCCCAGAGAATCTCGTCTTGGATCATGGCCTGCATCCACTACTGCTATGAGCTGACAAAGGTGCTCCCGCCGGCGATCGTTAAGACTCATGCAACTAGGGCGCAGGTGTCATCAGCAGCCTTCCTGGCACCAGTGCTGATCCAAGAGATCTGTTGGGCCACAACTTGGTTGTCCGTCCATACATTCATGTCACACTACACACTACACGCTGACCCAGCAGGCTCAAGACGATGCTGGCTTTGTCAGACCAGTGCTGCAAACTGCAATACTGTGAACTTCGAGCCCACCTCCGTTGATTCTGCTTGTGAGTCACCTAGAATGGAATCGAAATGAGCAAGCACTCGAAGAAAAAATGGTTACCCACCTTTCATAACTGTTGTTATTCAAGATGTGTTGCTCATGTCCATTCCATTACTCGCCCTCCTGCCCTTCCATCAGAGTTGTCAGCAAGAAGGAAAAGAGAGGGCGTAGGGCCAGCGGTGCCTGATATACTGTGATATGAGCATGGCACTGCAGAGGGCACCACAGCTGGCCCTACGGGTACCGCTAAGGCAAAAATCTCCGATGGTCGCACACATGGGCACGTGCACACCTAGAATGGAATGGACATGAGCAACTCATCTCAAAGAATAACTGTTAGGAAAGGTAGGTAACCATTTTTTCTCCTTCTTATCTACTATTCGTATGTATTATTGACTAGTTGCTGTGGTGATTAGTGCTTTGCAAGTCACTCAATAAGTAAAACAAATTAGTACTTGAAGATGATACTATGGCATAATTCCTGTGAAAATACCAGCAATTGAAGTTTAGAGACTGAAAACACCTATTATGTTACCTAGTTCATCTCCCTGCCAGTGTTATATAAAGTATTTATTATATCACCAAAACTTTGAACAGATCTCCAATTAAACACTATGATATGTTCTTTTAAGAAAAATAAAAATGTAGTAATTTGACAGCATTTGATTTACAGTAACTTACTTTTTGATTTAACAGTTACAGGCATTTGATAATTTTTTTGCCAAAGACGGAAGTCGAACTTTGAAATTCTTATATCAAGAAGGAGAAGCACCAGGAGTAGGTACATGCTATTCATTTTTAACAGTATTGTTATAGGTGGGGCTTTGCACACTGCCTGTTGTTAAGGTAGTCCATTATAAAACCCTATTTTCAGTTTATAACTTTGCCAAACTTGAACATTTCAGCCCAAATGGTTAACATTGTGTATCTGCCTCAGTCTGAATTGTTTTGGAAATGATCAGTCAAAACAGTTCAATTGTTTTTGACAATGAGGATTGTGATATATTTGCAGAGGATTGAAATTTGTATTTGGTTACTAATAGCTTCATAAATCATTCATGAACATCATTAGTTTTCGCCATAGAAAAAACTATTTAATGATGTAATTTCACAGTTCCTCTTAACCAATCATGTTTACATACACAAGCACTATTAAGGAAACTATCTGGGTTGTGCCTGACATGCACAAGGGAAAAAATAAATAAAATACTGAGTTGAAACTATTTTATTTCACTGTAGTAGTTTTAAACATTTTATAATATACATATATTTAAAAGTAATAATGTGCTTAAATTTATTTTCAGAATGTGGTCGAACAATTCCAGGAGTTGTAAAAGGAACTAAAATTATGAGATTATATTTAGACACTGCACCAGAGAAGTTCAAAGGACTCTGTTTATTTTTTGTTCGTTATAGGAATGACATCCCTCTAAATGCAAAAAGTATACATGAGGTATTCTCATTTTTTCCTGCTGTTTATATTAGTTTTACTCAAAATAAAAATTAAAAAGTTAAGAAATCGCTAATGTTTTGCAAAGGTTCATATTATTGCCACATTATAATTTTAGTCTTTCATATCAGTTTTCCTGAGTGCTAAACTGAAGCACATACCTCTTTGTACCATCCTGATGTTGTGGGGCGTTGCACAGTTACATAGCTCCAAATGAAGCTTCAAGTGGCATTGTGCCTCAGGAATGTACTACAGTAACTCCTTGCTTAATGTTGTAGTTATGTTCCTGAAAAATGTGACTTTAAGTGAAACGATGTTAAGCGAATCCAATTTCCCCATAAGAATTAATGTAAATGCGGGGGTTAGATTCCAGGGAAATGTTTTTCACCAGACAAAAGACTGCATTATATATATGTATACACACACACACACGCACACAGAGTATAAGTTTTAAAACAAATAATTTAATACAGATACACAGTGATGATGATTGTGAAGCTCGATTAAGGTAGTGAAGTCAGAGGGTAGGATATTTCCCAGGGAATGCTTACTACTAAATGATGAACTAGCAATTGGCTGAGTCCTCTAGGGTTAACACATTGTTGTTAAAGTAACCTCACACTCTACAAGACAGCACGAATGGAGGGAGGGGAGACAGCATGGCAGACAGAGACACACACCTTGTGTGTGAGAAAGAGAGATGCACATTGCCCCTTTAAGTACGCTGACCGCACTCTAAGTACACTGCCTTTTTAAATAGATCAGCAAGTTGAGACAGCAGCTCCTGCCAGCAAACTCCCTCCATCCTGAGCCCTGTTGTGTCCCCCCCGCTCTATGGAAATGGGGTAAGCGGGGTGCAGGAGCAGGGGGGAGGGGGACACCCTGACATTAGCCCCCCTCCTCGCCTCCCTTACACAGCAAGCAGGAGGCTCCAGAGAGCAGCTCCAAGGCAGAGGGCTGTAGCACACATGGCAGTGCAGGGAGGGACAGCTGAACTGCTGGCAATTAATAGCCTGCTGGGCAGCTGTCGCACAGGGAACTTAGGCGAATGGGGGACTGATAGGGGGGCTGCCAGTCCACCCTGGTTCCAAGTCCCCACCAGCTAACTGCAACGGGCTGCTCTTCCTGCAAGCAGCGGACAAAGCAGGTGGCTGCCAAACAACATTATAAGGGAGCATTGCACAACTTTAAATGCGCATGTTCTCTAACTGATCAGCAACGTAACAATGAAACCGTGTTAACCAGGATGATTTTAAGTGAGGAGTTACTGTATGTCTTTCAGAATTCAGGTGAGTACAGCAAATGAAACATCCTTAAAGGTGGGGCAGCATTGTTCTTCCCCCTGTGCTAACCATCTCCTTACCCCCTCTGCTTTTCTTGAAGAGGTTTAAGCTATTAGCAATGTTAGTGGGATCACTGAAATCTCTGAGCTTGAGGGCTCAACAGTTTGTGTAGCCCATTGCATGCTTTACACAATTATGAAGGTACCAAACACAATCTTGCCTTTAGTAATTCAAGTAGAATGCCTGTTTCTGTTTTACAGTGATTTTAGTGATATATGGCTCTGATTTTCATAAAAAGAACAGGAGTACTTGTGGCACCTTAGAGACTAACAAATTTATTAGAGCATAATAAATTTGTTAGTCTCTAAGGTGCCACAAGTACTCCTGTTCTTTTTGCGGATACAGACTAACACGGCTGCTACTCTGAAATCTGATTTTCATTTACATCAAGGCCCGTTTATACTGCTCTGGCAGTATTAAGGAGTCTTACTGTAAATGAGAATCAGGTATACCCTATCTATCTATCTATCTATCTATCTATCTATTGTGATTTCAAATTCTTAGGACAGGAAATCTGTCATTGCTCTGTTGTAGTGTACTAGTATACACACATGAAGTTACATGAGTAATAAATAGTAATAATTTTGTTCGTAAAGTGATAATATTTATACCGTTAGTAAGTTTAGATTCCCAGATATCAAAAGGAATAAAGCACTGGTGGCATATAAAATACAGAATCTTAACACTGTTAGTAATCTCAGTTTTGGACTAGTATTTTTGGGGGGAATTCCATATTTTGAGTTCATGAAGGGA
This sequence comes from Trachemys scripta elegans, assembly GCF_013100865.1. NCBI lineage: Eukaryota > Metazoa > Chordata > Testudines > Emydidae > Trachemys > Trachemys scripta. Next base: position 58,415,164 of record NC_048300.1, on the reverse strand, counting down.
AAAGGAAATTTATGGGAAGTTCTAAAAATTGGTAGCTTGAAACTGCTTCAAAAATTACAGTGATAAAAGTAGTCATAGTTCAGACAGGTTAGTGTCAGGGTACAGATGAAATGTTCAAAACTAGTCAATGGCACGAAATAAATGTTGTTTATTATATCATTTAAGACACCATCTTTGAGAATATCTTCAGCACGTATTGTAGCATTTCCCAAATCTTCTGAATGACAGAGAAATTGCATGAATATAATCTACAACCTTTAAATTAAGTGTTTCAGATATGTTGAATCACTAGATAATGGCTTCTTGACTACCCTATTTTGTTGGAGAGAAAGTTTAGTAACATTAGTAAGTATTCTCATTGTGTTTTTATTTTATAAATATTCTCAACTTTTTTAAACTAAAGTTCTGCAAGTTGTTTCCCTATGGGTGCGCCAGTCTAGGTGTGTTAGTGCCCCCTGCACCTTTGATTGGAGATTTCTCATAGCAGTGTCCATTTGGCCTGTAAGTGCATGCTAGTCAACCTCATGCCCCATGCCGTTGCTATATAGCATTGTGTGGGCGAACCGCCCTCAGTTCCTTCTCAACTGTCTCAGCCTGAGACGGAGCTTTGGCAATTGTTCCTGTTGAGATTTTCTCAACTTTGTTCTCATTTATTACTCTATTAGTTGTAGTTCTTAGTATTAGCGTAATTAGTAAGTAGTAGTAGCTTTAGCTGTATAGTTAAAAATAAATAAAATTTTCTCATATATATTTAGATAGATATTAGTAGATAAGATAGTTCTTGCCTACTGGGAGGTTATGCCCGGTTCTCCTGGTTTCAAATGTTGTCTGTCGTGCCAATCCCAGTAAACAACAGGCACTCCCGCTGTATCTGTTGCCTTGGGGAATCGCACATTGTACAGAAGTGTAACTTCTGTCTTGTGCTGAAATCCAGAGCCAGAAAAAACAGGTAGATAAAACTTTGTCTGCTCCTGATGGACAGCTCTTTACACCCAGCTTCGGACCTCAAAGCTGAGGGACCTGCGAAGTGTCTCCACTGTACCAACTTAAAAACTAGAGCCCGCCTGATAGAGACTTGAAGCTAAAAATGTTCCTCATGGAGAAAGCTCTACAGCTGCCTATGGAGAAGCAGTAAACCCTCTCCCTCACACTCCCCTGCCAAGTCAGAACCAATCAGGAGCGTGGCTTCACCCTCTCACACAAAGAGGCAGGAAGCCCTAAATGTCTCCTCTCAGAGACACTCAAAAGGATAAAGGATCTCCCACAAGGTCTTTACCCTTGGTGCTGACAGCGCCGAGAGCAGGCAACTCTTATCTCCCCAGCACCTCAGCAACAACTCATGCAGGGCGCAAAAGCAGGGACCCGACATCCCCAGCGGGAAGCTCTCCTCGGCACTGGTTCCGCCAGCACTGATGATGGACCCTGTGCTGGCAGCGCGTTCCACCCCGGTGCCGACAAGAATGTCGGCACCAAGCCTGCCTGCCACCCCCGGAGCAGATTCTCTGCAGGGCTTTCACAAACGTCTCAAGGCTCCTACAAAAGTGAAACAAAAATCACTCCGGGCTGCTGCTCACACTTCATGCTCCTCAGCACACCAGCCTAGGGAGTAGCAACAATTCCTGCATCAGCAGGCTATCTCTATGGCTCCTGAGCCTGACTCTCCGCTCCTAAACACAGAACACTCACTGTTTGAACAGCAATTCTCACCACCTGACCTGGCTACTTTCACAGATAGTGAGAATAACATACAGCAGCAGGCAGAGTTCTCCCCGCCTGAGTCTCCCCCTCCACCGGAGCAATACACACCCCAAGACATGGCGCATCATAAGAATCAGCCTCAGTTTCCCTACTTTGTCCCCTAGTGGCTGGGACCCAACTTTTCCTACCCAGTGCCCTGGCCTCAGTGGTACCCGTGGTCAGCTCCTGCCACCGCTCCTCCTTGTGCCTCTTCTACCAGACCGCAAGCTCATTCTACGCCTATATCCCCAGCTTCATCAACATCTAGAGCTCCTGAACATCCTCTTGTAGAAGTGGGCTCTGAACTCTTCCTGGATTTACCGGCTCCTACCTCGCCATCAGCCTCAGAGGATGCCCTCATGCCTCCACTTCCACAAAACATGGACGACTTTAAGCAGTTCCAGGAACTTTTCAAGAGAGTGGTACTCAGCCAGGACATCCCTTTGGAGGAAGTTCAGGAGACACAACATAGAGTCCTCAAAATCCTCGAACCCTCTGCACCCTCAAAGATCTCACTACCCATAAATGAAGCCCTCCTAGACCCAGCTGATACTCTCTGGCAGACCCCTGCTTCCATCCCACCAACATGCAAGAAAGCTGAACGTAAATACTATGTGCTCGCGAAGGGCGTCGATTTCTTATTTTCCCACCTACAACCCAATTCTCTTGTGCTGGATGCAGCTGGTCCCTCTCAGAGACGTGTCTGCATATCAATCTTCTAGAACTCAGAGCCGTCAGGTATGCTTGCCTTCACTTTCTTGCCACCATAAAGAACAAGTGGTTCCTTCATGGTTTCAATCCCACGAATTAGCCTGCTCAGAACAGGTCCAATATGTCCTCCTGCACATTAGAAGGGACTCCACTCGTAAGACTTACCTGCAAAAGTGGAAATGCTTCTCCATCTGGTGCTTCAACAGATGCCTGACACCCCAGACTGCAACCCTCCCTGACATCTTAGATTATCTTTTCAAACTGAAATAGGACGGGCTTTTGCTCAGTTCTATCAGGGTACACCTCGCAGCCCTTACCACCGTCCATGACACTCTGGACGGTTATTCACTTTCCTCATGGGCCTGCAAAATCTCTACCCTGAGATTCATTCACCAGTAGCCTCCTGGAGTCTCAGCCTAGTCCTCCGCGCTCTTATGAAACCTGCTTTCAAGCCCCCCACCTCATTCCTGCTCCACATGTCCACAAGAGTAGCTTTCTTCGTTGCCATAACGTCAAGAAGAAGGGTTGGTGAAATAAACGCCCTGATGGCCTACCCTCCCTATATCATTTTCTCTAAAGACAAGGTTACTATGCGATCCCACCCCAAATTCCTCCACAAGGTGGTGTCTCCCTTCCACCTTAACCAGCCAATACACGTACCTGTATTCCATCCCAAGCATCACACAACTCCACAGGAAGTGGCGTTACATACCCTCGACGTCCAACGGGCTCTTGCATTCTATCTTGACAGAACTAAACCATTTCGTAAATCCCATAGGCTATTCGTTTCTACTACTGAAAGATCAAAGGGTGAGGCTATCTGTAAGCAAAGACTCTCCAAGTGGATCTCAGACTGCATCAGATCCTGCTATTAGACCCAGAATGTTCAACCACCAGAGAGTGTTAGAACTCATTCTACTAGAGCAATGTCATCCATTGCCTTCCTCCACAACATACCTATTACAGACATATGCAAGGTGGCCACGTGGACATCTGACCACACGTTTGCCAAACATTATGCTATCACATGGGATACCATGGCAGACTCCATAGTCGGGCATATGGTACTGTCTACCGTTATCCCTTACGCAACTCCAAAATCCCACCAACCATAGTGGGTACTGCTTCACATTCACCTGGAGTGGAGCACCCACAGGGACAGCACTCGAAGAAGAAGAGAAAGTTACTACCCACCCTCCTCCCTTCTATTTTGGAGTACTAATCAGGCAACTCTACGGTAGAGAAGGAACTGAGGCGGGTGCGGGACATGCTCAGGCAGACCCTAACGATGCCGTGAGATAGCAGCAGAGCGTGTACATCCTGACCAGGCACTCTACCGAAGATCTCCAATCAACAGCGCCGGGATGCACCATCACCTGGAGTGGAGCACCCACAGGGACACACATCTCGAAGAACTTCAGTTACTGCAAAGTGAGTAACTTTCTCTTCCGATTCCTTGCTGCTTGGTGCCAACGTACTTTCCATATCAAGGACATTGAGAATGCCTGAAATGTGCCTGATATTGACGGTGTCACCTGAAATTTCTCCAGGTGCTGCACTATTCTAGAGTGAGTTTGCAGTCAAGGATTCTGATGAAGACCTTGCGTCAGTGTCCCAAATATCAGTTCAGGGTTCTCCCCTTCACTCCTATAGAGGCCCCTTTCCAGAAGTCTCTGATGAGTCTATAGCTACTTGTGGCACAATATTACAACCACCATCTTGCTGGTATGAGGATCCATGATTGCTTCCTACTGTCCCTTATGCACCACCTCCATGGACATAGTGGAACCCTTGGGCGGCCTATCACCAACAGTTTTCCAGGGCATCATGTACCACCCATCATAAAGAGAGGCAACCTGCATTGCCTACTCCCTCTAGGAGACCTGATCATCAAGAAGAATTTTTTTGAGGTGAAGGAAGCTTGAGTCGATGAAGAGGTCTTTCCTATGGTCAACATCTCCTCTTCATCTCCAGATGCCTCCTCCTCCATCCTTGGCAAATAATTTTAAGCAATTCTAGGATCTGGACAAGAGAATTGGAGACATCTTGCAGATCCCTCTCAAGGAGGTTAAAGAACCTCATCATAAGCTGCTTAATATCCTTCATTCACCCGCATCTGCCTGCATAGTTAGCTTTGCCTGTCAATGATGCCATTCTGGACCCAGTGAAGATCATCTGGCATGCTCCAGCTACTATCCCACCTACATGCAAGAAAGCAGATAAGAAGTATTATGTTCCTGCAAACGACTAAGAATTTTTATTTTCTCATCCTCCCCGAATTCCTTGGTAGTTAACACAGTTAACGAACATGGAATGCAACACCATACTAAAACCACCATCTAGACCTACTTGGGAGGAAATCTTATTCGTCAACCTCCTTATAATTTAGAATCTCCAATTACCAGGCACTAATGGCAAAATACAATAATGTAAATTACACCAAACTGAACTATTTTGTTGACCACCTACTGGCAGAACATAGGGAACAATTCCAGACAGTCATTGTGGAGGGACAACTACTTGCCAGAACATCTCTACAAGCCTCCCTTGATGCCACTGATACTACTGCCTGTTTGATTGCTACATTGTTAGTTGTGAGAAGGGCTTCCTGGATCCAGCACTCCGGGTTTCCAAAAAGTACTATTACACAGGTGGAAAGTGTCTATTCGCTGCACATACTCTCAAAAATGGACAAGATTTCTCTTTTGGTGTGACCTCAGATATATTCCACCGATGACCTCATTACTGCCAGATAAACTGGACTATATCCTAACACTAAAAAGTTCTGGCCTCTCACTGAACTCCATCAGAGTCCATCTGGCAGCCATCAGGGCTTTCTATTCTCCAATAGAGGGTTATTCCATTTTTGCCCACCCAATGGCAGAGAGATTTCCAAATTCCCTGAGGAACCTTGATCTGCCAGTCAAGCACCCTACTGCTGTTTGGAACCTTAATCTGGTACCTAAATGCCTCACAAGACCACCATTTGAACAGATGGCTACCTACTCACTACTCCATTTATCAATGAAAATGACATTCCTGATCTCCAAGTGATGGCTAAGTAGGGGCCCTTATGGCGTGCTCCCCTTTCACAGTATTTTTTAAGGACAAGGTCACACTGCAATCCTATCCAAAATGTTTATACCTAAAATTTCTTCCAGTTCCATATTAACCAACCCATTCACCTGCTGTTCTTCCACCCTAAGCCTCTCCTAGATAATCAAGAAGCACAGTTGTACCCCCTTGACATCAGAAGAGCCCTGAGCGCCTATCTGGATAGAAAGACCTCCAAATTATTTGTCTTGCTTGCAGGTAGATTAAAAGTGTCTGCAGTCTCTAATCAAACTCTTTCCAAGAGGATATCCATCTGCATTAATTCTTGCTACGGGTCTTTTAATATTAAAGTACCTTTGAACATATGTATTTACTCTACGAGGTCCATTTCCACCTCTACAGCATTCCTCAAAAACATGCCCATTATTGAAATATGTAAGGGCATCTATACATACATTCGCTGAACACTACTCAATAACTCATGACTTTGCTTCTGATATACTGTTCAGCTCGGCTGTACTTTCTTTGGTACTAGACTCAACTCTGAAGCACCTCCCACCACACACACCTTAGAGTGAACTGCTTGGTAGTCACCTAATGTGGAGTACGCATAGGGACACTCCTTGAAGAAGAAATGGTTCTTCTTCAAGTGCTTGTTCATGTCAATTCCAATCAGGTTTGTGAGTGCACATGTGCACAGTAGCTGGAAGATTTTTCCCCTAGCAGCATCCATGGGGTTGGCCTGGGCGCCCTCTAGAGTCACACCTTCATGGTGCCCAGTAAAGGGGCCTGCCGACCTGCCACTCCCTCAATTCCTTCTTACCACCAGTGATGGTAGCTAGAATTTCCCCTGGCTCTTGCTCCGGCAAGTGGCTTAGCAGTACTTTTGGTTTTCGCTGTAGACAGTTCTAGTTGGTTAGTATAGCGTAATTAGTTCACTTATAAGTTTAGGTTATGGGGGGTTCCCCCCATTTTTCTCCCCCCTTATTTGTCACCAGGGCTTGCCACAATCCCCTGGGTTCAAGACTTGCCAGGACTGCGCGAAGCACATGCCTAAAAGTGACCCCCACAACTCCTGTTTACGGTGTCTGGTCGAGGGTCACCAAAAAGACCGCTGCAAGATCTGTTGGGAATTCTGACCAAGCTCTCTTAAAGAGAGGGAGCAGTGGCTTAAAATCCTCCTCAGGGAGGCAGCTCTAAGACCTCAATCAGGTCCAGGCACCGGGGATCCCACTCCCAGTACATCTTCTTCGGTGCGGAGCACTCTAGCACCACCTTTGAGAGATCCGGCGTCAAAGAAAGACACTGCCAAGGAGACTCGGCACCGTCACGGAGCTTCTCGGGGGCACTCCAGGCTTTGACAGTGGTCCAATCGCTGGCACAGAAGAAGAGGATGGAAAGAGGCCGATGACCCTCGGCAAAATCCAGGGACCATCCATCAGTTGCACCTCAGTCGGGCCACGGCTCCAAGGCTCAGAGTGGGGCTACATCGACTCCTGCCCAGAAGCAGTCGAGTCCAGGCCCGTCACACTTGCTGAACCGCTCGGAGCACCTGCTGCTCCCATCCACCCTGGAGGCTTTTGAGGTGGCGCAGGACCTGCTGAGATTCATGGAGTCATTCTCATCCCTGAGGCAGGAGGATGTGCTGGCACCACAGGCTCCATCCTGGCTCCCTGTTCAGTCAAAGGGAAAGCCGGCGACGATTTCACACCAATCCCCGTCACCTTGGCACCCCCCGACACCAGCACCTCCATCCAGGGAGCGCAGTCAGTCCCCAGGCTCCCGACACTCTATATCGAGAGGTGCAGCGATGCCCTGGTCCTCCTATTCTGAAACATCAGCGTTGGAGTCGGATTTGTACCACTCTGACTATAGCAGGAGCAGAAGGTCCAGCTCAAGGCACAATAGGGGGTCCCGCCCGATGCAGTGGCCCTCACGATGACAGAACCCAGCTCAGTGGTTCTTTTGGATTCCGTGGGCTTTCTATCAAGGCCAAGGTTGGAGCCAAGGATCCTGCTCGGGAGCTGCATCAGTGGCATCCTCAATGTTTGTTCCGCCACGACCAGTGACTGAGCCATTACCTCAGGCATCAATGCTGTCAGCCGCAGCACTGTCACCGACATTGGCACCAACCGTGATACTGCCCTTGACAATGCCTTTGGCACTGGAGGCGTTAGTGGCTCAGACTGCTGCTACGGTACCGGCTGCACCTTTGGCACCAACGACAGCACCGACATCATCATCGACGTGGGCTGCGACAGTGTCGCTGAAGACCCCAGTGCAGATGCTACACCAGGCGCCTACACCATCACCGGCATAGGACCCGACATTAGCACCAATACCCGCGCCCTTCACGGCACTGGGACCGGGCCCAAGCCCCCTGGGGCCACGAGATCCCTTGGGGGGATGGTAGAGAGCAACCACCTCCTGTAGTGGCCTCCTCCTCTACTTCACCAGATGAGGCGCTGGCGGGCACTTCCGTAGCCCCAGCTCTGGAAGACTCCAGGGTGTTGCAGCAGTTGCTGCGCCAGATCACCCAGGGTCTGGGCATTAAGGCAGAGGAAGTGGTAGATGATGCACACCCTATGGTTGACATTCTGGCCCCCTCTGGCCCTTCTCATATTGCCTTACCGTTTATAAAGACAATTACGGACATGACTAAGACCCTGTGGCAGACCACAGCCTTGCTGCCACCCACTGCCAAGCGTAATGAACACCGGTACTTTGTGCCCGCCAGGAGTTATGAACACTTATATTCCCACCCCCCGTCTGACTCTATGGTGGTGGACGCTGCTAACCAGTGGAAGAGGCAAGGCTTTCAGGGCCCTTCGCCCAAGAATAGGGATGCTAAAAAACTAGCCCTATTTGGGCGAAAGCTGTACTCAACGGGGGGACTAGAACTCCGAATATCTAATCAGCAGGCCATCCTATAATACCTGATTGGTGATGGCTAAATTCATGGAGTTGCTCCCCTCGGACTTCTGTGCTGAATTTTTGGCTTTGGTCGAGAAGGGGAGACTGATCTCCAGGGTGTCCCTGCAGGTGGCACTTGACGGGGCAGATGCTGCCACCAGGGTTATGGCCACAGGAGTAGCCATGAGAAAGGGTTCATGGCTCCAGGTTTCTGGTCTCCCCAATGAGGTCCAGCAGACTATACAAGACCTGCCTTTTAGCGTGAGACTCTTTTTTCAAAGAAAATGAACAAGAGGCTAAACAGCCTAAAGGACTCCAGAGCCACCCTCAGGTCCTGGGCCTCTATACACCATCAACTCAGCAGAGACACTTCTGTCCGCAGCCTCCTCAGCGGTTCAGTCACTAGAACCGCCAGGACGGGTCCAGAAGGAGAAACAGGACCAGCAGGAGAAGGCCACGTCAACCGTTTAGCCAGCCTTTTGAAGGCACGGTCAAGGACGGTGTACCACACCAAAGGCTGGATCCACCTTGCCTTACCTTCTTGTCCTGACTATCCCCCTTCTACAGTACATGGTCCCATATCACCTCCACATGGTAGAGAGGGGATACTCCAACCAAGTCTGTGCCCTCCCACCCTTCCACCCTCCTTCCCCGTCCCTCTTCAGGGACCTTTCTCACGAGCAACTCCTTATTCAGGAGGTGCAGTTGCTCTTATCTCTAGAGATAGTGGAGAAGGTTCCTCAGGAGCACAGGGGCGAGGGCTTTTATTCCTGGTATTTCCTAATACCGAAAGCCAAAGGCGGCCTCAGGCCCATCCTGGACCCGCAAGAACTCAACAAGTTTGTGAAGAAACTCAAGTTCCACATGATCTTGTTGGCCTCCATCATCCCCTCACTGGATCCAGCAGACTGGTATGCCTCCCTTGACTTGAAGGATGCTTGCTTTCATATTGCAATCACTCAGCCCCATAGGAAGTCCCTCAGGTTTGTGGTGAACAATACCCACTACCAATTTACAGCCCTTCCATTCAGCCTGTCAGCAGCACCTCGAGTCTTCTCCAAGTGCATAGCAGTTGTCGCTGCATTTCTGTGCAGGCACCAGGTACAGGTGTTTCCATACCTTGACGACTGGCTGATCAAGGGCCACTCCAGGACCCAAGTGGAAGTTCAAGTCAGATTCATCAGGGCCACCTTCGACAACCTGGGTCTCCTTCTAAATGAAGCAAAATTGACTCTGTCCCCTGTTCAGAGGATAGAGTATATAGGGTCATTACTGGACTTGACCCAAGCCAGGGCATACCTGCTGGAAGTGCAGTTCCAGACCCTGGCCAGTATCATTTGAGGTCTCAGACAGTTTCCCACCACCACAGCAAGAAACTGCCTGAAACTTCTGGGACACATGGCTGCCTGTACCTACGTGGTGCAGCATGCCAGACTCAGGCTCCCACCGCTGCAGTCATGGTTAGCACTGGTGTATCGACCAGCCTGATACAGCTTTTACATAAGAACATAAGAATGGCCATACTGGGTCAGACCAAAGGTCCATCCAGCCCAGTACCCTGTCTATCCACAGTGGCCAATGCCAGGTGCCCCAGAAGGAGTGAACCTAACAGATAATGATCAAGTGATCTCTCTCCTGCCATCCATCTCCACCCTCTGACAAACAGAGGCTAGGGACACAATTATTTACCCAACCTGGCTAATAGCCATTAATGGACTTAACCTCCATGAATTTATCTAGTTCTCAGGATCTCTGGTCTCAGGCGGATTTGGCTCTCCACATCAATGTCAGAGAGCTGAGAGTGGTGCACCTGGCATGCCAGACTTTCTGGGCATACTTAACGGGACAATGTGTATCAGTTATGACAGACAACACCATGGCAATGTTCTATATCAACAAAAAAGGGGTTGCACTTTCCTCTCCCCTGTGCCAGGAAGACCTCATGCTGTGGGACGTCTGTGTAGAACTTTCAATACGCCTACAAGCAGGGTACAGAACGAGCTGGTGGACCACCTCAGCAGGTCCTTTCATGGCCACGAGTGGTCCCTTCACTCGGAAATCACAAATTCAATCTTCCAGAGGTGGGGATTTCCCTAGATAGACCTATTTGTCACACAACGCAACAGGAAATGCCAGCAGTTCTGCTCCTTCCAAAATCACAGCCCGGGCTCCAGAGTGGACTCATTTCTCCTCCCATGGGGAGGTTGTCTCATATACGTCTTTCCACCTATACCGCTCGTTCACAAGGTACTCGTCAAGATCCGGAGGGAACGAGCTCAGGTCATATTGATAGCTCCAGCCTGGCCCTGCCAGCATTGGTACACATCTCTCCTAGACATATCCATGGAAGCTCCAGTCGCCCTGCTGCTCTTCCTGGATGTTCTGACACAAGATCATGGTTGTCTCCAACATCTGAACCCCGGGGCGCTGCACCTCATGACGTGGAAGCTCTGTGGTTGAACCCGGTGGAGCTTTCTTGTTCAGACCAGGTTAGACAAGTCTTCGTTGGCACCTGGAAACCCTCTACGAGAACTACCTACCTTGCCAAGTGGAAGAGATTTTCAATCTGGTTGGCACAGCGCCATTCATTCCTGACGCTAGCCTCAGTGCCGCTTATTTTGGACTACCTCCTCCATCTGAAGCAGCAGGGGCTTTATATGTCATCAATAAGGGTTCACTTGGCCGCCATCTTGGCCTTCCACCCGGGCACGGAGGGCCGCTCTGTCTTTGCTGACCCAATAGCCAGCCGGTTTCTAAAAGGTTTTGACAGGCTATACCGTCATGTCCAGCAGCCTGTCCCAGCTTCAGACCACAACCTGGTCCTTTCTAGACTCATGGGACCGCCCTTTGAACCCTTGGCGTAGTGCTCCGTGCTCTAACTCTCTTACAAGATCGCGTTCCTGATAGTGATAACCTCGGCCAGGAGGGTGTCTGAACTTAAGGCCCTAAAATCAGAGACCCCTTACACCATGTTCTATAAGGACAAAGTTCAGCTCAGACCTCATCCTGCTTTCCTACCAAAGGTTGTATCGCAGTTTCACATCAACCGGGACATCTTTCTCATGGTATTCTACCCTAAGCCGAATTCCAGCGCCAGGGAGCAGAGACTTCACTCACTGGATGTCTGTAGGGTGCTAGCCTTCTACATTGAGAGAACGAAGCTGTTCAGAAAATCGGTCCAGTTAGTTGTGGCAGTGGCAGACAGAATGAAAAGTCTGCCTGTGTCTTCGCAACGCATTTTGTCATGGATCACGTTCTGCATTTGTGAGTGCTACAACCTGGCGGGGGTTCCTGCACCTCCAATCATTGCGCATTCCACCAGGGTGCAGGCTTCATCAACAATGTTCCTGGCTCAGGTTCCCACTCAGGAAATCTGCAGAGCGGTGACATAGTCCTCCATTCATACTTTCACCATGCACTATGCGATTACCCAGCAGGCCAGAGATGATGTGGCCTTTGGACAAGCAGTGCTCCAATCAGTGGGCAACTCTGCCTCCGCCTCCTGAACTTGGGCTTGTGAGTCTCCTGATTGGAACTGACATGAACAAGCACTCGAAGAAGAAAAAAACGGTTACTTGCCTTCTCATAACTGTTGTTCTTCAAGATGTGTTGTTCATGTCCATTCCAATACCCACCTTCCTACCTCTCTGTCGGAGTAGCCAGAAAGAAGGAACTGAGGGGATGGTGAGTCGGCAAGGCCCTTCATTGGGCGCCATGAAGACGCGACTCCAGGGGGTGTCCAACCGACCTCATGGATGCTGCTAGGGGAAAAATCTTCTAGCTACTGTGCATGTGCATGCACATACACCTGATTGGAATGGACATGAACAATGCATCTTGAAGAACAACAGTTACGAGAGGGTGAGTAACCATTTTTTACTCACTTTGTGCAGTAACTGTGGTTCTTAGACATGTATGTCCGTACAGTTGCTCCACTATACCTGCCCTCTGCTTCAGAGGTCTCTGTTATGATGCTTTGTGGTTGAGGAGGAACTGAGGGTGGTTCACCTGCACAGTGTTATATAACAGCATGGGGAAGGAAGCTGACTAGCATGAATATACGGGCTGAACGGACATGGCTAAGAGAAATCTTTGATCAAAGATGCAGGGAGCAATAGCAAATCTAGAGTGCCGCACCGGTAGGGAGACACAGCTCAAAGAACCACAGTTAATGCACAGGGTGAGTAACCATTTCTTTTTGTACTCAGAAATGTAATGGATCTATATGGAAGATTTGTATGTTCTAAAAATGTGGTCATGTTTTCAGTATAATCGATTGCATTGCTAATAATCATTCTGTTGTTACATTTACAGGACATATACTTTTGTGTATTAGATGCAACTGAAGGACTTTTACGTGGTACTAGGAACATGCTAGCAAATATTTTTCTACCAGCTATCCTTGCAACAAATAATTGGGGTGCTTTAAGTCAAACCTCACAAGGAACAACTGAAAAACAGAATTTCATAGAAACCATTAATAGATATCTTTCATTTTTAGACGGTAAGAATCAGATTGAGTAAACAATCATTCTGCTTAAAAATTACTTTTTAAAAGCAGTAGAGTTGTTATAAATATGGGAAAACATTTCTTTAATTCTACAAGGAAGAATAAAATGATAAAAAACTCAAGTGTAAAAAAGAAATATATTTGGATTTATTACATACTTGACAACTTCAGTTTTATTTATATGAAATTTTTAATGTAGGGGTCTAATTAGATTTCAGAAAAACATGGTCTTTTGCGTATGAGACAGTAAAATGGTTATTATATTGCAAGATGAATTATTGTCTTATATTCCCAAAGTGAAGTGGTTCACCTTGGTAGAAACAACTGCTGGAGTCTGAGTATGTTCTGTATTTTTAATTGCTTTATTTTAGGTGCTAGAGTAAGCATAGAGGGAACTGTTGAGTTAAAAAAGATGGATCACATTGACTTTTCTAAACTTCAGTCCTTTGAGGAAGTGACAACAGCAGCTGCTAATTCTGATACAGTTCATCAACTAGAGGAAGTGCTTATGATATGGTATAAACAGATTGAACAAGTAAGTTGTTTTAACATTTTATCCTCTGGTATAGAATTAAGGATGTGACCGGGCTTCATTTGTACTAACTTCTATACAAGCATTTGCTATCTTTGTCACAATCTAATTAGAAACAAGAGTTTCTCAACAGTGAGTGTAACAACAGTAGGAAGGAGAGGACAGTAGGAAAAGAGAAACAGCAAGGAGGACATTATGTTAACATAGGCCAGCTATGTCTACAGTCGCATGGCTTCAAATCTTTTAACATCTATATCTATCTATCTATCTATCTATCTATCTATCTATCTATCTATCTATNTTTTAACATCTATATCTATCTATCTATCTATCTATCTATCTATCTATCTATCTATCTATCTAATACTAGTAGTGGAAGTGGATTCAGCTTTGATAATTTATACCCTAAGGATCTGTCCCCTGATATTTTTCTCATCTTACTAATATATTTATATAAATGAGAAATATCAAGGAACAGATCTCTATATAAGATATTGGTAACATGAAATAAATATCAGGGGGCACATCCTCAGCTGTTATAAATTGTCATTGCACCGTTGACTTCAGTGTAGCTCTTTTATGATACTAGCTGAAGGTCTTCCCCCTGAAGTCCATATCAGCTATCTACTTAGCTGTTATTAGTTGGCAGCTTACTGTAGTGAAATAGATCTTGCAGGTGCATCAAGCTGCAGTGCTTGCGAATTCCCTTGGTACATGAATGCCAAAATCCACCAGATGAGAAGAACCTTTCAAAAAAGTATTACTAATTAAAACAATCTCTTCCTCATCTTATCTTAAAAATAAAAATAAATTGTCAGTTAGTTTCAAAACTCATAGTCCCTGATTCAGGAAACCACATAAGCACGTGCTTTAGTCCATCCTAATTTAGGACAGCACTTAAGCACTTGTTTAAGTCCTATTGACTTCACATCAAACATATGATTAGGTGCTATCCTGAATAGGGATAATTTCCTAAATCAGGACTCAAGTATCAGACGTCTGACGAAGTGGGTATTCACCCACGAAAGCTTATGCTCCAATACATCTGTTAGTCTTAAAGGTGCCACAGGACTCTCTGTTGCTTAAATCAGGACTGTCTTTCTGCCGTTAGCAGTGTGTGTGGTGGTTTTTTTAGTGTTTATATCTTTGGAATGTTTGCCGTGGTGCTTTGTGGAATGCCTGATCTGGCCTCTAAAGGAATCATTAGTGTGAAATATAATCTTCAGCTAGTGATGTTTGTGATTCATACCAGCTGATGGATATCTCCATTATGAGAAACCAAATGCATATAAGAAGAGCTTTTAATGTTTCAGTTTTAACTTTGGAATTAGAGTATCTATATAAATAATGCTTAATCTTCAAGTGATTGTTCACATGGATGGCAGGGGACTGGACTCGATGACCTCTCAAGGTCCCTTCCAGTCCTAGAATCTATGAATCTATTCACTCTTGATGGACATATGCCCCATGTGTGCAAGATCAAATTTGTTTGAATACAAGTGTCTGTTGGAGCAGTGCCTGTGCCCGTTGTGTCATCCTGCTTCCTGCAGCAGAGGGTATAAAAGGCAGAGTGGCTGCAAACCATGCTGAGTTCCCTTTTACTGCTTCTGACTACTAGATGAAACCCACAGTATCCACATTCCTTTCTTTGCGAGGAACTAGAAAGTTTTTCAAGTTTAAAGTTTTAGTAGTTAGATTTTCTTTGCTATTTGACTGGTTTTTGTTTGTTTGTTTGTTTGTTGTTTTTAATCCTAGTTAGAAGTAGAGGTAGGTTTTCTACTCTGTTCTGGGTCTTTCCTTGGCACATACCTCCCTCTATGAGAGATTTCTACCCCTCCATGCCCCATGCACATACTCCCACTGAACAGGGCGCTACCCACCTGTATATAGCTCAAATGGTAGATCCTAAGTCACTGGGCTGCAAGATCTTCCTGTATTGTGATGCCGCCATCTCAGTCAATGAGGCCATACTTGGTGTGCCTTGGCAAGGGAATTGTTCTGGCACACTGTTCTATCTGTAAGTCCTTTTCAAAGAGGACCCAGAAGGCCAGAGGGTGAAGGTGAAGCTGTGCCTATTGGAATACTTGATGCAAGTGGCCTTTGACTGGAAAGATCCTCAGAGAAATACTGACACTGTGCCTGCTGCACATGATCAGGACTCCAATTAGCCGTGATGCCATCCTGAGCTCCTGTTCTGCCTCACACAAGTCTTCTGCATCAGCCACAGTGGAGATGATATTGTAGTGTAGCCACAGGGAATATCACTCTAATGAGTAGAGCCAGTACCGACTCCCTTGCATGGAACAGGGACAGAAAGCTTCTCTTAAGACTTGGGCATTGAGAAGTCTTAAGGTTGATTTCCATACCAGGTCCTTAGTATCCAAACCAAAGTCAGCACTGACTGGCTCCTCTAAACATAAGGACCATGTTGCCATCAGCACAGAAAGAGGCCCCATGATCTTGGCACTGACTGCCATGGTACCAAGCATTTTGGCCCCAAAAACAACACAAAGTACTGTAACTGCAGTGAGGATTCTGTACTACCCATCTGGGCACCGATAGAGACATTGGTGAGGACACAATTCTCCTTCACTGGCACTTTTGCAATATACCACATCCAAGAGGAGATGTAAGGTGGTGGTGGTTGGGGAGTCCCTTCTAAGGGGGACGGAAGCATCCATCTGCCAGCCTGACCTGATGTTTCGGGAGGTGTGCTGCCTGCCTGGAGCACATATCCAAGACATTATAGAAAGGTTGCTGAGGCTCATCCGTCCTCTGACCATTACCCCATGCTGCTCATCCATATGGGTATTAGTGATACTGCCAGGTGTGACCCTGAGCAGATCAGCAGTGATTAGAGGGGTCTGGGAACAAGGGTGAAGGAGTTAGTGGTGCAGGTGGTGTTCTTGTCCATCATCCTGGTTGAAGATAAGGGCCCAGGCAGGGGGACACAAATCCTGGATATGAATGCATGGCTGTGCAGATGGGTTTGATGTTATGGTTTTGGATTCCTGGATCATAGGGATGCTGTTCCTGGAACAAGAATCATCACTTTATCATTGGCCTGGTCTGTTCATTCCCTTTGAAACATCTAGCATTAGCCAGGATACTGGGTTAGATGGACCATTGGTCTGACACAATATGGCCATGTTCTTATGGGATGCTGTTCCAGGAAGGAGGACTGCTGGGAAGAGATGGAGTCCACTTGACCAAGAAGGGGAAGAGCCTCTTCTCACACTGACAAGCCAACCTGGTAAGGAGGGCTTTAAACTAGGTTCAGAGGAGCAGGTGACGAAAGTCTACAAGTAGGTATAAAAAGGAGAACTTAACAGAGGGCTAAATGTTTGACAGGGGAATGGAAAATTCTGATAGTCATGGGAACAGCAAGAGGGAAAACAGTGGGGGAATCTATTAACAACTTAGATGTCTGTACGCAAATGCTAGGAGTATGGGGAATAGAGATGGAGAGATGGAAGTATAGGTAGACAAGCTAAATTATGATTTAACTGGTATTGCTGAGACTTGGTGGGTTAAATCTCATGACTTGAATATTGGTATAGAGAAGTATAGCTTGTTCAGGAAGGACAGATAGCAAAAAAAGAGGCGATATTGCATTATACATCAATAATATATACACTTGTTCTTAGGTCCTGAAGGGGGTGGGAGGCAGACCAGTTAAAAATCTGGGTGAAGATAAAAGGGGGGGAAATAGGGCAATGTCATGGTAGGGGTCTACTATTGATCAGCAAGTCAGGAGGAGGAGGCATTTGTAGGACAAAGAACAGAAATGTCCAAAACATGAGACCTGTGTTTTAAGGGACTTTAACTACCTAGGCATCTGTAGTAAAAATAATAAGGCAAAACCCAAAATGTCCAATAAGTTCTTAGAATGTATTCGGGACAATTTCTTGTTTCAGAAGGTAGTGAGGGTAGCCAGGGGGGCAGCTATTTTAGAGTTGATGAATTTTCTTACAGCCTTACCAACATTGGTCCATGTTAAGAAAATCTAGAGGCCTCTTACTATTCTCATTCTCTTTCCTTCACATCAGGATACTATGCCTTTAATATTGTCTCTTTGAGAAACTGTCAGGACTCCTGAACTCCTTTTCCCTAGATTTTAATAACCTGAAAATCAAGAAGGAATCCTACAAAAAGTGGAAACAGACAAATTGCCAAGGAGGAGTATAAGAGATTAGTACAAGCACGTAGGAGCAAAATTTGTGGATATGTTTACACAGCACACTAAGCCCGGTCCAAGTTTAAGCCCTCACCCCCCCTACCATCCACACAGAAATCAGTCTAGGATGACCACATGTTCTGATATTATTGGGACTGTCCCAATACTAGGGGCCTTATCTTATATAGGCAGCTATTACCTGCCCACCCCGAAAAAAAAGCATCCCGATTTTTCACACTTGCTATCTGGTCACCCTGAATCAGCCTGACTTGGGCCAGTAACCCCTCTGTACTTGGTCTCTGACCAATCCCCCAGCAGGGTCCAAGGGCCCAAGTTCTTCTGTGATATGTGTCAAAGCCCAGGCATTTTGCAGCATGGATGCAGCTCAAGTCCGGGTTGGCAAATTCGGTTCTGGAGAGTCTGTCATCACTATCCCATAATCCCCTTGGTGTGCTTTCCAGCCCTTCCATCCCAAAACTTCCCACTTGCTTCCCAGGAACTGGAAGCAACTTCCTGATTCAAATATAGCTGCTTGGTGTTTAACTCTTCATTTCCACATGGACTGCTCGATTGGAAACACAGTCAACCCTAACATATATTAGCTATGACCAGCACAAAGATGAAGAATGAAGCATGCTGCTAGGTGGCCAGAGGGACACAGCTGGTTTCTGGTTAACCTCTGGTGGAAGGCGAGCAAGACATTTGACGTCAACAAGAACATAAGAAAGGATCATGTCTTCAAAGCTATATCCAAGTATCTGGAGATGTTGATCAACTGGACAGCAGAACAATGCAGAAAGTGAATGAAGCGGCTGAATGAAGACTGCTGCAAAGATAAGGATACTCATGGCACCTCTGGGAACTCCCTGTCTTCCTACCTCTTTTACGAGGAATTCAGCTGGGTTCTGGGAATCGTGGTGAGCACTGAGCCCACAGTGGTGCATGACAATCTGCTGAGCAGAGATGGCACTCTTATAGCCCCCCCTGCCCTTGGTCACAGGCATTGCTGGAGAAGAGCTAATCACTGGAGGAAGGGCAAGAAGTGACCCTGATGCTGAGGCTGATAACCATTGAAGCTGTGCCGCTGGGACAGCTACAGCTGGGGAGCAACTAACTTCAGAACAGGCATCAGAGGAAGAGCCTGGTAAGTTTCTGCCACCATGTTTGTTTTTATTAATATATGAATGGGAATGATTTATGGCTTATGGCCCTATGAAGTATTAATACAAGCCGTGTTTTTTGTGTGCTTCTGGTCAGTGTAGAACCTATGACATTCGCTAGTACCCCCCTTCCCTCTGACACCATGTAGAATTCAAAATGGACAACACAGAAAGGAAAAGGTTAAGCAGTTATAACATTTTTACTAGTTCCTCACTGTTGGGATTCCTTCCGAGATCTTTTCCACTTGTCTTATCCAGAAACCTTGTCCACTTCTTGGAGAACACTTCATCTAGTTCTCTGGGATCCCAAAAACTCAGACACCAGATTTCGTCACTCAGGTTCCTTTATTTGACATACTGCAAAGCTATGCTCAGTTGATCAGACCCAAGCGTGGGCGGGTGTAAGATGTGCCACACATCCAACATTACATAGAAAAACTCTTCCTTTTATATACATGAATACATTACATTGTGTTTACTGTACTCTGTATCACACGTTTATGAATTGTCTTGATTACTTTGCAGCAACCAATCCCTGTACAGCATGCTCTGTCCATGCATTGTCCACACTTGACTTACTCTTTTCCTTGTGAATACATTCCTAATTTATCTTGTCCACTGTTAGTAAATGGTTCGCTGGATGTTCACCCTGTTATCTTAGCTGGCTCAGACATTCTGTCTTTTTAGTCTACTGACCTATTTATTTCAGCCTAGTGATCTGTTTGCCTAAGTCTATCTTCCAAGCAATGAGGCCTTCTTCCAAGTTTTAATTACTCAGGTCAGGCCAGGGTTCAGCTACACTCGCTGATTAAGTATGGGTTAGGCTCCACAATTAATAGCCTCACATACCTCACCCGTGTGATACAGCACACCTTATAAATCAGCCACACCTGCACTGCCCTGGACTGCCTTGAAACTGAGTTCCAAAAAACCCCTGGGTGTTATGAGTCCAAACAAAACCATACTGTGTATATTTGGTCCAAAGCTGGCTTTAAAATATGGGTCCAAATTACGAGGAGGGTTGCTGTCTTTCTGTGTTAGGAGTCCCCAGGCCAACCAGTCACGTTTGTGCCTGGACACAAGGTGATTGTAAGGAGGCTGTACTGTGTCTCCATGCTGAATCAGCATCTTGTTGATTTTACCACAAATTTTCATCCATTGCTGACTGGTGATGAATGCGAACTTCTCAGAGTAGGAATTCCAGATGATCTGTTGCGTTCCAGGACAGGGCATACTTATTAAGCCACCCCTGTAACTCATAAGCCCCCTCCATTCCAAGATGAGATTGGCTGTCACTAGACACCTAAATATATCCATAGCATACGTGGATGGCTGTCTTCCACTGGCCAGGAGCAGTAGTTCATTCTTCCACTTAGGGACCCCCAGAATGATAGTGTTCTCTAGAGTTTGCCCTGCCTGAAAGGTTGAAAAATCATAACTAGTGACTAGACCACTTATAAGTCATCCTCCTCCCTAGAATAAATGAAGGGGATGTAGAAATGTAGATTTCAACTGAATTTTGTATCTGTGTCTTACCATGATGTGTGATGGTTTTCAGTGCTGCTCCAAAGGATGTCTGAAATGGCCAATGTTTTTTGTATGAATGAAACAAAGCTCACTGATAAAAAGTATCATCTTTTGATGTAGAATTAAAGCAGTCTTTTATAGAGTGGAAATGTAATTTTTTATCATGATATTTTTCCTTTCAAGGCTCTTCCATCTCGGCAAGGCAAACACAAACACACGGAGCCTGGAGGAGTGGACCCACCTACTGCAGGCATGGAGGGAGAGTGAGTCTGAGATGAATGGATGGGAGAGTTTCTAGATAAAATAAATCAGCAGACTGAATTCCAGAAGGACCAAATGGAGTATCAAAAAGATAAGGGTGCAAGGAGGGTGGAAAGAGAGACGGAAACTGCACAGCATGAGAAGAGATTCGTGGAGAGATTCATGGAGCATGACTGCAGGTTTAGGAAGAAAGACAGCACAGCAGAAGGAGCTCTTTGAACAGTTACTTGTGCTCACAACTATCAGACTGCAGGCCGCCCTGCCACCTTCAGCTACAGCCCCACACCTTGAGTCCATTCCACGCTATTGTGTCCTGCACCTGCAGACTATGCGGCCTTTCCTCAATTCAGGGGGTGCTGGACCATGTCACAGACAATGAACACAGTAGTACATAGAACAGAGAAATGTACCTTGTGAATTAATCCAGTCCAGTTACAGTCCACACATGCAAAACTCACGAGAAATATCAAGGAAAACAGGGGGCAGGGGAGACCCAGGAATAGCTGGACATGTCGTTTCAGAACATGCACCTTTCACTGTTTTGGCACTGTTTGCTTGTTGTTTGTATGTGTTGTTAGTAGCCAATCTGCCTTTCTGGTTCTTACAGTGATATGTAAATATCTATATAAAATAAAGCACACAAGGCTACAATAGCAAGTTTTATTATGTGTAATTTAAAAGTGGCACAAATTGTAATGAGTGACATCACATGTACATTCTCAATAAATTTCATAATAAAAATTTACAAAGCGTGATCACAGCAATCCATAAACTTTGAGTTGCAATACATTGCCAGTATTGATAAAACACATATCTCCATACATTTCATGGAAGTGTTTACAAAATTCATAATATGTAATACCAATACATTCAAAAAAAATCCCATAGCTGCCATACACCCATCCGCAGCACAACCTCAAATACCATTTCATTCCCCCTCATGCATTGGACCATGCAAATCCATTATGTGGGAGCACAAAACATCCCTGATTTTTGTTGTGCTTGTGGATCTAGCACCAGTCATGAGAGGGGCATTATCGGGCTGTGTGTACCAGTTCAGAAATCCAGCAGTGTCCTGGGTCCATTTCTGATTAAAAGATTCCCCCTTGTCCTTGCAGACATTGTGCAGACTGCACTGGCAACACTGGCATCCAAATGGTTTTGAAGGCAGCACCTATGGGATTTCAATCCGCCAAATGCACATTTCACCACCATCCTACAGCTACTAAGTGTATAACTGAATATTCTTTGCCAGTTCTTCTGAAATCAGGATACAGTTTCATAAGCCATGGCAACAGGAGTTAAGCAGGGTGCCTTAGAATAACAGTGGGGACAGTAACTCCATTTATAACAATACCATTCAGTGGAAATAATATCCTAGCTTGTCCTTAAACATAAAGCCCTGATCTATAGAGCACCCTGCCAGTGCATCTCATGTTAGTGTCCACGATTCTGCTCTGTGGTTGACCAGCGCTTGCTTAACAATGGAGTAGAACCCTTTGTGGTTTATATACTTATGCACGTCTTGCAGAAGCCAAACTATAGGCACATTAGTCTCATTAGTGGCTCTGGTGCTGTTTGGGAAGCCCATTTTCTCAAAGCCACCAATTATTTCAGGACCATTTGTGAAGCCCCCACCTTTGGATATATTATAATCCTGATCAATTTACAAACCTCTGCCACAACAATCCCCACAGTTGATTGCTAACTTCAAACTGGTTAGCCACAGACATGTAGCAGTCTGGGATAGCCAGCTTCTAGATGGATATAGTGACCTGCTTCTGGACCAGCATGGACTCCCTCTATGGGTGGGTGTCTTGGTGCAGAATGGTTGAAGTAAACTTTTCACAAACCTCCAGGAACGTCTGCTTCTTAATGTGAAAGTTCTGTACCCATTGTTGGCCATACCAGGTCTGGATGATAATGAGATCGCATCAATCTGTTCTTGTAACCCTGCTCTAGAAGCACTGGTTTATATAGGGAGAATTTGCAGCTAATGCAACAGGCATGAGCAGTTTCAACTGTGTCACAGCTGGCATGTCAGCATCCCCCTTCAAGAGATGCATTTGGCAGTTCAGAGACTGCTGCCGAAATGCCCACCAGCAACTTGCAGGACCTCCACCTGATTTCCAAAATGGATCTAACAGCATGAGGAGGATAAGTTCTTTAAGTAGTGTCCTTATGTGTGCTCCACTGTAGGTGCAGTAGCATCCCTGTGCCTGGGATCAGAGATTTTTGGTAGCAATGCCTGTTGGGCTGCACATGCGCTGCTCCCCATCTCACGCCGTGAGCAGTATCTATATAGCACTGTGCAGTCCGGCCACTCTCAGTTCCTTCTCAACCACCTTTGGTCTTGGACAAAATCCTGAGAAGAGCCCTTCATACCTCTATAGTACCTTTAGTAATAGTAGTGTTTCCATTGTAACTTCATAGTTATTAGCTGTTTCCTTTATTTTTCTTTTATTCTCCCTTAAATTTTCCCCCCTCTTTCCTCTCCATTACTCTTTAGATTAGCGTAGGTTTCCTTTTTTCTATGCCCTTCCCTACCAAAAAGTTCTCCCTTCTTGGGGGCTATGCCCGGATCCCCCGTGTTTAAGAGGTACTTCTCATGTTGCGAGGCCATCCCCGTAAGCAACAGATAGTCACTCCTGGTGTGTATGTTGTTTGGGTGAGGGGCATGTATCACAAAAGTGCACCCACTGCCTCAGATTGAAAGTGCTGTCCAGAAAGGACCATGAACTGAGACTAAAATTTTTATGAATGGAGAGTTCACTACAACCAGCCTCAGACCCTGGTCTCAATACCTCTTCTCTGTGGTAGTCACCATTGGCACAGTCATCGGTTGACCCCCACATGCTGCGCACCACTAACAGAAAATCTATGTTCTCTCGCCCAGATGAGAAGGAAGGCGCCCTGAGCTCACCCATCAGGGAGCCGCCTCAAAGAAAGGCATCCCTTGTGAGGTCGATAGCCTTGATATCTTCCAGGGCGAGAATTAGCTCCTACAACCACCCAGGCATTTCTGCTACCAGCACTAGGGAGAGGTCCAAGGACTCTAAACATGCAGGACTACATATAGGAACACTGTCACTTGGGATCAAGAAGAACAGTTCTAAAGATTTTGAAATCAGCACTGACTGCCTCAACTAAAATAACTTTGAGTGTGTTGGCACTGACCAAATAATCAGAACTGACCAAGTCCTTGGCACCAAATAATCAGAACTGACCAAGTCCTCAGCACCGATGCAACCCTCGGCACCATCTACTGTTTGCTCGAGAGAATGCACTTCATTCTTGGCACCGGCGATGTCTTCAATCTCTGCACAGTCACTGGTGCTGATGATGCTCCTACTGGTGCCATAGGAGTTTCTATACCCAAGAGACCAGATTGTCCCTGACACTCCAGAGTCGCTGCTCCTCTGTACCAAGCTCCCCATGGCTCATACCTCTTCCCTGGAGACACTACACCGCTGTCCTTCTCCACCGAGGACCACACAACCCATTTCTAGCAAGGATGAAGAGGTGAAGTACTCCATTGCACCTCGCACCCCACCATCTTTTACATGGTTGTTAAGCCACAGTGGCTTAACAACCATGTAAAGGAAGCAGTGAGAGATAAAAAGGCATCTTTTGAAAAGTGGAAGTCAGATCCTAGTGAGGTAAATAGAAAGGAGCATAAACACTGCCAAATTAAGTGTAAAAATGTAATAAGAAAAGCCAAAAAGGAGTTTGAAGAATAGCTAGCCAAAAACTCAAAAGGTAGTAACAAAATGTTTTTTAAGTACATTAGAAGCAGGAAGCCGTCTAAACAACCAGTCGGGCCCCTGGACAATCGAGATACAAAAGGAGCATTTAAAGACGATAAAGTCATTGTGGAGAAACTAAATGAATTCTTTGCTTCAGTCTTCACTGCTGAGGATGTTAGGGAGATTCCCAAACCTGAGCCCTCCTTTGTAGGTGATAAATCTGAGGAATTGTCACAGATTATAAATTAAGTAAATTATGTAAATTATATAAATTACATAAGACACTTATGTAAATTAAGTGTCACTAGAGGAGGTTTTGGAATTAATTGATAAACTTAACAATAACAAGTCACTGGGACCAGATGGCATTCACCCAGGAGTTCTGAAAGAACTCAAATGTGAAATTGCGGAACTATTAACTATGGTTTGTAACCTGTCCTTTAAATCAGCTTCTGTACCCATGACTGGAAGATAGCTAATGTAACGCCAATATTTAAAAATGGCTCTAGAGGTGATCCCGGCAATTACAGACTGGTAAGTCCAACATCAGTACTGGGCAAATTAGTTGAAACAATAGTAAAGAATAGAATTGTCAGAGACATAGAAGAACATAAATTGTTGGGCAAAAGTCAACATGGTTTCTGTAAAGGGAAATCATGTCTTACTAATCTATTAGAGATCTTGGAAGGGCTCAACAAACATGTGGACAAGGGGGATCCAGTGGACATAGTGTACTTAGATTTCCAGAAAGCCTTTGACAAGGCCCCTCACCAAAGGCTCTTAAGTAAATTAAGTTGTCATGGGATAAGAGGGAAGATCCTTTCATGGATTGAGAAGTGGTTAAAAGACAGGAAACAAAGGATAGGAATAAATGGTAAATTTTCAGAATGGAGTGGGGTAACTAGTGGTGTTCCCCAAGCGTCAGTCCTAGGACCAATCCTATTCAACTTATTCATAAATGATCTGGAGAAAGGGGTAAACAGTGAGGTGGTAAAGTTTGCAGACAATACTAAACTGCTCAAGATAGTTAAGACCAAAGCAGACTGTGAAGAACTTCAAAAAGATTTCACAAAACTAAGTGATTGGGCAACAAAATGGCAAATGAAATTTAATGTGGATAAATGTAAAGTAATGCACATTGGAAAAAATAACCCCAACTATACATACAATATGACGGGGGCTAATTTAGCTACAACTACTCAGGAAAGAGATCTTGGAGTCATCATGGATAGTTCTCTGAAGACATCCATGCAGTGTGCAGCGGCAGTCAAAAAAGCAAACAGGAGGTTATGAATCCTTAAAAAAGGGATAGAGAATAAGACGGAGAATATCTTATTGCCCTTATATAAATCCATGGTGGGCCGTGCCCACATCTTGAATACTGCACACAGATGTGGTCTCCTCATTTCGCAAAAGATATACTGGCATTGGAAAAGGTTCAGAGAAGGGCAACTAAAATGATTAGGGGTTTGGAACGGGTCCCATATGAGGAGAGATTAAAGAGGCTAGGACTTTTCAGCTTGGAAAAGAGGAGACTAAGGGGGGATATGATAGAGGTATATAAAATCATGAGTGGTGTGGAGAGAGTGAATAAGGACAAGTTATTTACTTGTTCCCATAATATAAGAACTAGGGGCCACCAAATGAAATTAATGAGCAGCAGGTTTAAAACAAATAAAAGGAAGTTCTTCACACAGCACACAGTCAACTGTGGAACTCCTTGCCTGAGGAGGTTGCGAAGGCTAGGACTATAACAGGGTTNAATTGTTCCCATAATATAAGAACTAGGGGCCACCAAATGAAATTAATGAGCAGCAGGTTTAAAACAAATAAAAGGAAGTTCTTCACACAGCACACAGTCAACTGTGGAACTCCTTGCCTGAGGAGGTTGCGAAGGCTAGGACTATAACAGGGTTTAAAAGAGAACTAGATACATTCATGGAGGTCAAGTCCATTAATGGCTATTAGCCAGGATGGGTAAGGAATTGTGTTCCTAGCTTCTGTTTGTCAGAGGGAGGAGATGGATGGCAGGAGAGAGATCACTTGATCATTACCTGTTAGGTTCACTTGCTCTGGGGCACCTGGCATTGGCCACTGTCGGTAGACAGGATACTGGGCTGGATGGACCTTTGGTCTGACCCAGTATGGCCGTTCTTATGTTCTTATATCAAGGGCAGCCACACAAAGAATAATCTTTTCATCCTCAATACCAAGTCCCAGAGACCAGAAGTGAACAGGGTTTCTGGTAGGGACCCCCCATGGATGCAAACTGATATGCCACTTCCCCCACATTGGCCCTATTGGGACCCTTGGGCCATGTATAAGGCACACTTTCCCAACCCACCACGAGCAGAGACAGAGACCTATACACTCTCTGTCCTCAGTCTCTAGACTACCTGACCCTCAACCAGAATTACTAGAGGAGCAGAAGGAGAGTTTATACCACCAACCCACTTCTCCCGATGAGGCCATCATGCCACCACCTCCAACATCAGCAAATGGCTTTAAACAGTTCCAAGAATTGTTCTGCAGGATTGTGGATTGCCTCCAGATCCCCCTGGAGGAAGACAGAGAGCAACAGCAGAAGTTGCTCAACATCTTGCATGCCTGTACATTGGCAAAGGTCACACTCCCGATCAACAATGGCTTGTTGGACCCCGCCACCGTGATCTGGCAGACCCCAACATTAATATCACCCACCTGCAAGCCAGCAGACAAGAAGCACTATGTCCCCACTAAGGACATGGAATTTCTCTTTTCCCACCCTACTCTAAACTTCTTCATTGTCAATGTGGTGCAAAAGAAGGGGCGACAACACCATTCTAGGACTACCCCTTATGACAGAGACTGGAAGAAGCTAGATCTCTTTGGTCGCAAAGCATACTCCTCAGCAACTCTCCAGTTCTGTATTGCTAATTATGAGGCACTGCTAGCCAAATATAATCACATCAACTATTCGAAGTTTCAGAAATTTAGCCAACACCTCCCAGAGGACAAAAAAGAGCAGCTCCAGGCACTGGTGATGGAAGGACAACTTCTGGCCCACATGATGCTGCAAGCCTCTCTGGATGCCGCGGACATGATGGCCCACTCTATTGCAACATTGGTGATGATTAGATGAGCCTCATGGCTTCACCTCTCAGGGTTCCCCAGAGAGGTGCAGACTACTGTGAAAGATCTTCCCTTTGAAGGATCTAAACTCTTCGCTGAGTGCATGGATGAGTTCCTACATTCTTCAAAAGATTCTAGAGTAATGCTGCATTTACTTGGTGTACATGCACCAGCACCGAAGAGAAGACAGGGTAGATATCAACATACCCTAAGGTCTTGACCTCTACATTTCACCCCTCAGCAGTAGTATGACAGAATGCAGGTGGCAGAGACCTCCTCCCACATGCAGACAGACACCAGTGCAAGGGACTACTCCCCTCCCATCTACCTCCAAACAACAATTTTGAAAATTTAGTTGAGGCCCCAAGATGCCTTCGCCAGGTCCAGTCGCTGCAACCATCTCCAATAACCTATCAGTTTGTCTACCGCTTGACCCTCTTCTACCCATCATGGCGACAAATCACCTGAGACAAGTGGGTTCTGGAAATCAACAAAGGGTATTTCATTCCGTTCCTCTCTCTCTGCTGCATACCTACCTGGACACCAGAACACCATGGCAGACTCATTAAGCAGGAGATCCCCACAAGTCCACGAGTGGGAGCTAGACACAAGAGCCCTACAACACATATTCAACTGCTGGGGATTCCTAAGCATATATCTCTTCGTCATACCTGAAAATGTCAATTGTCCACAATGCTGCTCCAGAGTGGGTTTGGGTCACTGATCTCTGGGAGATACTTTCCTCATACATGGGATGCACCCTTACTCAACACCATTCCACCCTTTCCCGTACTGCTCATAGTACTTCACAAGAGACAGATGGAATGAGCCAGAGTCATTCTCATAGCCTCATCACGGCCATGACAGATACAGTATCCTTACCTCATGCACATGAATGTCTGTCCACCAATCACCCTGCAGTTGACTTCACACCTCCTCTTGCAGGATGCAGGCCAAATCCTCCATCTGAATTGAGAACTCTTCCATCTGAAGGCATGGCTCCTTCATGATTTCAGGATCCAGAGCTAACCTGTTTGGAAGAGGTAAAGGAGATTCTTTTAAATAGAAGACGTGCTACAACTCGTTATACTTACCTGCATAAATGGAAAAGATTCTGGACTTGGTGCGATACCAACTATGTCCCAGCAATGAACACTCCTTTACCATTCATTCTAGACTGCATTCTAGAACTTAAAAGATCAGGACTGTTCACAAGCTCAATTCGTGTACACCTGGCTGCCATTACTATATTCCATCCCAAGATAGAAGATCATTCCATATTTACCCAATCATTAACAAAAAGATTCCTTAAGGGCCCTCAAAACCTTTACCCTCAAATCTGAGACCCCACCCCACCTTGGGATCCCGGACTAGTTTTGTGCTATCTCACCAGCTCTCCATTTGAACCCATGACAACCTGCTCTTACCTACACCTATCCGTGAAAACAGCATTTCTCCTCGCCTTCACTTCACATGCTGATTCCTTACCACTACATTGAGTGATTAGTCCGTTCACAGCATTTAGTTAGTCCTTGATGTCCTTCTTGGATGAGGTTTAGGATTTCTCCTCTCATTTCATTTGGAAATAAGATGCAGTCACCTTTCATCATGAGTCCACTTGGCTCATTTGTCCATGTACTGCAAAGTACTCTTGTCACTTCCTTAATTTCCTTTAGATACTTAGACCACCCACCCCAAAGTAACTTAGAACTTCTTGAAACTGTGTCTGTCGATGTTGCTTGTTGTAACTAGTGTAGTCTATTTTCTGACACTGGTCTTTATGCATCCACATAGGCCTATATGTCATTTTCAAGTCCACAGATAGTTGAGTGTGATGCTGGGGTCCGTGACAGTCTTTTTGTTACTACCACATTTCCCCCCAGGAATGTATTTAGCAATTGGGTTAAATTACATTAACTTTATTGGTAAACATTGGAATCTTAGAGGTGCTTGATCCAGGTCTTTTCCATTGATGAAGGTTGTAAGTGATTTATGGTCTGTTATCAGTGTAAAAACATCCAATCCACACAGATATCTGTAGAAGTTTTGAGGTACGTATACACTTGCTAGGCACTCCTTTTCAATCTGTGCATATAGTTTTTTTTGCTTTTGTGGGTGTGCAAGAGCAAAATGCAACTGGCTTCCACACAGATCCATGTTGTTGCAACAGTACACTATCTATGCCACAAGTGTTTGTTTGGAGAATACTGTAGCTCTTTTCACTTTGAGAAGAAAGTCATGCAGTGTTGGGAGGATGTATTTTTCAGTTACAACTGCTTCATTTAGTCTTTTAAGATCCACACAGATTTGTATTTTTCCATTTTTCTCTATAACTGCTACTATTGGGGCACACCAGGGTGCTGGCCCAGAGATTTCCTTAATTATTCCAACCTATTCCATTCTCTTTAACTCAGTTTCCACTTTATGAAGTAATGAGAATCCTGTCGTGTATGTACACTGTATGATTTAGCATTGCCTTTTATGATTATTTGTACTTAGCCTTCTTTTAAAAGTTCACTATCACCAAATATTCCATTGAGTTCTTCCACCTTTCTCACTAGGCTCATCATAGCTGCCATGATGCAGCTGGGAAGGTTGTTGGTCTTTGATCTTTTGATCACATATGATCTGAATAAATAGCTTTTTGTCTTTGTAAATTGTTTCTGTGATGAACTGGCTTGTGCAGTTCAGAATATCTCCAGGGCTAATCAAGGCTGAGTCACGTGATTTCAGCTCTGGGAGGTATTGAAAGTGATTGTAAGTCCCTTCTGAGATGATGGTCACATCTGCTCCTGAGTCAATTTTAAAGTCAATAGTCTTTTCAGTTCACTCTCCAGGCAGGCTCTGTATCATCACGGGTGATAGATTCCAGAAACAATGGCTCTTGATTCTAACAAGCTGCAAAATGTATATATTCTATGCATGTTTTACATATTTTACTTTAGTTGGACACACATCTTGAGCTGTGAAGTTTTCTACTTCTTGTGTATTTAGTCTAAAATGCTTTTTGCAGTTTGGTTGAAATCTGTCCCTCTTAGTCTCAGGAGACTTTTGGTAATAACTTTTAGCATCTACAGCTTCTAAGTTAATTTCAGATTTTTTAAGTTTGAGAAGTTGCCCTTGGTTTTTCTGTTTTGCTAGCTCAGACTGCTTTTCCCTTTTCTGTGTGTAGTGTCTGTTTTTAATTGTAGCTGCTGTGAAAGGCTTTTGTCTGATAACCCAATAATCAGCCTATCTCTGATATTTACATGTTTTGCATTCATAGAATGACAGTTTTCAGCCAGTGCTAGGGTGACCAGATGTCACGATTTTATAGGGACAGTCCCTATTTTTGGGTCTTTTTCTTATATCAGCTCCTGTTACGCCCCACCCCCTGTTCCAATTTTTCACACTTGCTGACTGGTCACCCTAGCCAGTGCATACAAAATTCTTATAAAATATTCAACATTTTCCCCTAGTTCTTGAATTTTCTGGTGAAAGCATGCTCTTTCGTAATCCTTATTTATCGGCAGAATAAAGTATGAGTCAAATATTGCCCGAACTCTTTTATAGTCATCTTTGTCACAGTCTTCAGTAAAGGTGAATGATTTAAAGATATGCTCAGCCTGCTTCCCCATAGCATAAATTAAAGAGCATACCTTGCTATATGTCCAGTTTCCTTGTGGAGTTTGGTTGCAATGTGAAATCTTGCAAAATATTGCTTCCAGTCTGTGTATTCTGAAGGTTTTGTCAAAACTGAAGTTCTCTGGGGCATTGAAGAGTGGCATGTTGATGAGATCATGCAAATTTTGTTGCTTTTCTTTCCTTCTGTCTGTAATCTGTGTTGATGTGTTCCTTCTGTTTCTGTTCTCCTCTTGCACTATTTTACTTCTGACAGCATGTCATGTACACCTTGTACACAGTGCTACAGGTCAGGCTTTTGTACCAGATATGGACTGGCTACAGAGCTTCCTTCCTAGGGTCATACAACAGAGATGTGTCCACTATAAGATCTTTTAATGTAGTGCCAGGTGTGGCTGAGGTTAGCTTAAATAAGATATGTTACACTCAATGCTACCTACTGGCTGAACATTATAATACCGTTCAGCTTTCCATTTCATCTTGCTCCTGCAGGGATCCAGTGTCATCAAATCTGTGACTGACCAAGAAGCCCTCTCACTCTCTCCTTCCTTGACAACAATGCTGCAGAGGGCTCTCTGAGCTGCCACAGGGCCAGTGATACCTGATCCCTGCAAGTACAAGTACAAGTACAAGGGGAGGCTGCACTTGTGCCTACTATTACCTATGGCTGTTTTTTTCATCGATTTCAATGTTTCAGCTGAAATCGAAGTTTACCAACATCTGTTGATTTAAATTGAAGTCTGCCAAGCCTACCTATGAGAAAAGGTTAAAAAACCTGGGCCTGTTTAATCTTGAGAAAAGAAGACTGAGGAGGGACCCAATAACAGCCTTCAAATATGTTGAGTGCTGTTATAAAATATGATGGTGATCAATTATTCTTCATGTCCACTGAAGGTAGAACAAGAAATAATGGGTTTACTCTGCATCAAGGGAGATTTAGATTATGTGTTAGAAAACTGTACAATTATAAGAATAATCAAGCACTGTAATCAAGCACAGGTTTTCAAGGGTGGTTCTGGAACACCCGTCATTGGAGGCTTTTAAGAACAGGTTAGATAAACACTTGTCAGGGATAGTCTAGGTATGCTTGGTCCTGCCTCAGTGCCGGCAACTGGATTTGAGGACCTCTCAAGGTCTCTTCCAGCACTATATTTCTATGATTCTGTGATTCTATGTCCAGCTCTCTATCCTGACTGATTTAAGTCCTCATTCTGAGGGATTCTAATTAGCAAAGGATCTAAGCATGGTTATGACCTTCCCTGCCCTTTATACCCTCTACTACGAGAAGCAGAAGGGTTCTTAGGGTGTAGGTGTACCTCCAGTGGAAGCTGCTATTCCAAACAATCCAATCTCATGTTCATGGGGTGCATACACACCAAGAGTGGAATCTGTGGGAACCATACATCTGAAAAAACATAGTTACTGTAGGATTAGCAACATTTCTTTACATAGAGTAAGAAATATCTAAACTAGTGATACAAACTTTGTTTTATATTTAAAGTTATTTTATTGATTGCAGGTTCTTATCGAGAGTGAGCAGATGAGAAAAGAAGCTGATGATTCAGGGCCATTGACTGAACTAGAACACTGGAAACGTATGTCTGCTAAATTCAATTTTATTATTGAGCAGATCAAAGGACCAAGTTGCAAAGCTGTCATAAATGTTCTAAATGTTGGACATTCCAAACTATTAAAGGTAATTCTTATTTTGTTCTTTTAAAAACTCCTTTGATTGCTTTAAGCTAGACTTTCAATATTTATTTTACTTTATGGTATTGAGAGGGTCTTTGTGAGGAGAAGTGGGAGAAGAAAGGAAAATATAGGGGAGGAGGTACAGTACATAGTATATGGAGAGAAATAGCATGGGATATTAGGGGATGTAGAAATAAATTACAATTACTGAAGCTAACTCAAGATAATTTCAGGACCTGCCTTGACATTGTTTTTTCTGAATATCATCAAGTTTGAGTGATTGCATATGTCAAATCTACTGTAGGCATGTGTGCTCCCTGTGAACAGATGCCAGAGATTTCCCCCTCTCAACGGTACCCATTGAGGTGGCTTGAGTGCTTGCTTTCGCCGCGTGTCACTGCGTGCTGGTATAAGAGAGTGGAGCTGCCTTCCTCCCCCTCAGTTCCTTCCTACTGCCAATGACAGTTGTTGGAACAATTCCAGACTTGATTAAGTCAAGAACTTCCCTCATTCGTCTTTGTATATATTTGTAAATTAGTAGTTACAGTTAGTTTTAGGGCTAGATGTCCATTTTTGGCCTCTTTTGACCTTTTTTCTCTTTCGGTATTGGGACCAATACCGGAATGATGCCTCACTTCCTGGGGTTTAAGTCCTGCCAGACTTGCACAAAGCCTATGCCGGTCAACAACCTGCATCCAACCTTCCTGAAATGTTTCAGAGAATCTCACATCAATGACAAATGTCACATTTGTAAAGCTTTCAAACCTTGATCAGAAAAAGATAGGGTGGCGAGACTTAAGTGTTTGCTTATGGAAGCAGTACTTTGAACTCCACTGGTGTTGTTACATGGGGAAAGCACACCAACTACATCTACTTTTTTACGGTGTGCACCGCTGGTGATATCTCTGGCTCTTTGGTCCCATTGCCTGATACTGAAGAAAAGACTCAGACCTTCTCAGGTTCCACTTCTGCATCAGTATCGAAGTAAGACAGAGGCAGACACTCAACAAAGCATTTGGGAGAGAGGCCATCCCTAGAACACTTGTCATCTCTCAAGGAAGGATTGCAGCCTCTGGAGCTCGTTCCAGGTCTATTGAGTCTGTCCCCTGAAGGACATTTGTAGAGCCAAGAGATGGTGCCAATCCCACCAACATCAGAGGCATGTGCAACTGCAAAAGATTTGCTTAGCCTCTTGGTACTGGTATCACTGGCAGTGGAAAGTCTGCAGTCGGTGCTCATATCTTGCACTATCTCTCACCTGTTCCATTGGGATTGGGCCCTCCTCTGTCAGAGGCATCCTCCTCCTCGGACCCAGAGGTGAGGTCCTCTCTATTATGTCTGGGAGATGGCACACCCCCCCATTAGATTTGTTGTGAGCATGGGCTGTGCAGCAACTCCAGCAATGGCCCTCAGCTTACAGTCAGTGGCCATTTTGGTGACCATTGGGGCATTCCCCCTCCAGCCATGTCCTCCTTTTAACCTTCTTGGATGCAGTCATGCAGGGTGAACCAGAGACACCAGCAACTAGAGAACCATTCCCCAGTATCTGGTGCTGAGACCGGTTTCAGGCACCAAGATCACCCTTCTCTGGTACCCGGTAACAAGACTAGTACCGAGCAGCCAGAACTCACTTGGGCAGCTTTAGCCACCACCTCAGATATCAATTGAATATCCTTGTCTTCATCACCAGATGAGGCTATAGAGCCATGAAGTTACTCACTGGAGGATTACAGAGCCCATTGAGATTTTTTAAAAAATGGCCTCTGTACTTGAATTTCAGACAGAAGAGTTGTCTGAGAACTCTCACAAGTTGGTAGACATCCTGGTGTTGGCAATCCTGGCTAGCGAGGCTCTACCAACTAGTGAAGCCATCATGGAACCAGTCAAGGCTTTTTGGCAGACACCCTCCTCCCTGCCCCCCACAGCAAAATGAGCCAATAAGAGGTACTTTGTCTCTTCTAAAAGTTATGAACATTTTTAGTATTACCTCTCCCCTTTGGGTTCTTTTGTGATGGCAGCTGCCAATGAGTGGGAAAGACAGGGACAACAAGCTTCCATACCAAAAAGCAAAGACTCAGGGAGGAGGCACAGATGCCAGCAAACCGACCTGAAAATGGGAGTTTGAGTGGGAGTTTGTACGAGGAGTTTTTTTGGGGGGGGAGCAGTGTGTGGTATTCTGTTTTTGTTTTGTATATGTGTGGTTTGTTTTTCCATAATGGGAGCTTAGGAGGGAAGGCTGTGATGGCTACAGAGGTAGCAGTGGTAGTGACCCAAGAAATGGAAGAGACAATGAAGATGGCTGGTTGTGGAAATGGCAGGATGTACATTATCCTAGAATGGGTATCTGAAAGATGCTTTGTATGAAGTGCTGCCTGATAGATCTGATGGAAGAGATGATCCGAGGTTTGGAGATGCAAGTAGAAATGATGGTTGAGTTTTGAAGGGGATTTGAACAGATAATGGAGGGAAGGAGAGAGGAGGCTGAAGGGAAAACTCAAATCTTGCAGATGCACCCTGGACTGAAGAACTGTGAAGGTAGACTGCTGGATGAGAAAAGTGGCCAGTGGAAGCATGTGACTACAAGAAGGGACAGAGGAAAAGACCAGCTAGGGAAGGAGAAATAGAGCTGAGGAACAGGTTTGCTGAGCTGGAAAATGAAGGGGCTCAGCAGGCAGTAACAGAAGGTGGGAGGACAAGGAAGAAGAGCAGCTAGTCCTACAGGAAGAGGAGAAGAGTAAATCGAGGTAGCTGGAGTTTAGAACCCCAGGAAGTTAGAGGATAACTCGCAGAAGATTGCAAGTGAAAACAAAAGACAAGAGGACTTACATCCAGAAAGAACAGAAGGAGAAAGGCTGGAGAATTGTACCAACAACAGCAAGCGACAGGTCTACATGACTGGGAACTCCCTATTAAGAAGAACAGACATGCCTGTCACCATAGCCGATCCAGAGAACTACAGGAGGATGTATTGTCTGCCAGGAGCTAAGATGCAGGATGTGGACCTGAGGCTGAAGAGGATCTCTAGCAGAGGCAGGAAAGAATCCACTGATTGTCCTTCATGTGGGAACAAGTGATAGTGCTATATTCTTGCTGGAATGCATCAAGAGAGACTATTCCTGGCTGGGGAAGATGCTCAAAGAAATGGAGGCTCTGATGATCTTCAGTGGAACTCTACCTGTCCCTAGAGGGGGAGAGTGAAGGTGAGATAAGATTATGATGATCAACAGATGGCTGAGTCAATGGTGCTATAAGGAGGGCTTTGGAATGTTTGACCATTGGGAGGCATTCATGGACAGAGGACTGTTCTCATGTGACAGACTCCACCTGAGTAGAGAAGGAAATAGACTTCTGGAATGCAGGTTGGCGGAGGGATAGCTCAGTGGTTTGAGCATTAGTCTGCTAAACCCAGTATTGTGAGTTCAATCTTTGAGGGGGCCACTTAGGCGGGGAATCAGTACTTGGTCCTGCTAGTGAAGGCAGGGTCCCTTCCAGTTCTATGAGATATACCTATCTCCATATTTTAATTAAAAAAAACTAATTAAAAGAGCTTTTAAACTAGGAATTTGGGAGAGACAAGTGGGAGATGCTCATGTAATTGTCACACCTTATTCTAACATTGAGTGGAAGGAAAATCAAGTAAAAGAGAAAACAGCAATGGAGAAAGGAACAACAGAGGGTAGGAAAATGGAAATCAAGATGAAAAATAGTGCCAATACCAATGACACAAACAGACAGATAGGTGATGCTGGCAGTAAAATGGCTGTACCTAATTGGGCAAGGAATCTGGGTGAAGCCAAGTAGAAACAAGCAAGATGTCTGTATACTACTGCAAGGAGCCTGGGTAACAACATGGAGGAACTGGAGCTACTGGTGCAGGAAATGAAATCAGGTATTAGAGAGATAACAGAAACATGGTGGAATAGTAGTCATAACTGAAGTACAAGTATTGAAGGGTATGTGCTGTTCAGGAAAGACCGCAATCAAGGTAAAGGTAGAGGAGTAGCATTATATATTAATGATGAAGTAGAGTGTAAAGAAATTAGAAGTGATGGAAGGGTAAAATGGAATCTGTTTGGACCAAAATCATTTTGGGGAAGAAAGGTAACAGAGGCTCCACTAGAATAGTGTTTGGGGTCTGCTACAGACCCCCATGATCCAATATGGCTATGGATAGAGATCTCTTTAATATTTTGATGAAATAAATACTACCAGGAATTGTGTGATTATAGGAGACTTAAATTTCCCAGATATAGATTGGAGTACAAGTACTACTAAAAATGGTTGGGCCTAGATTTTCCTGGATGTGATAGCTGACAGATTTCTTCACCAAATAGTCACCGAACCAACAAGAGTTGATACCATTTTAGATTTAGTATTAATAAGTAGTTAGCACCTCATAGAATAACTGGTTATAGAGGGCAGTGTTGGTTCGAGTGATCATGAGTTAATTCAGTTTAAATTAAATGGAAGGATAAATAAAAAGAGTTCTGTATCTAGAGTCCTTGATTTCAAAAGGGCAAACTTTAAATAATTTAAGAGAATTAGGGAAGTGGACTGGACTGAAGAGTTAAAGGATCTGAGTATGACGAGGCTTGGAATTACTTTAAGTCAAGTTGCAGAAACTATCTGGATCCTGCATCTCAAGTAAGAGGAAAAATGCATAGGGAAGGGTTGCAAACCAAATTGGATGAACAAGCATCTAAAACAGGTTATTAAGAGAAAGCAGAAAGCCTCTAAGGAATGGAAGATGGGTTGGATCAGCAAAGAAAGCTACCTCTTGGAGGACAGAAAGTGTAAGGAAAAAGTGAACTGCCAAAAGCCAAGCATAGTTGGACCTCTTAAAGGAAATTAAAACCAATAGTAAAAGGTTTTTTAGCCATATAAATGAAAAGAAAATAAGAAAAGAAAAAATGGGACTGCTAGGCACTGAGGATGGAGTGGAGATCAAAGATAATCCAGGCATGGCCCAATATCTAAACGAATACTTTGCCATCGTTTTTAATAAGGATAATGAGGAGTTTAGGATTAGTGGCAGGAGGGCTAATGGAAACAAGGATGTGAGAGTAGAAATTAACGTATCTGTGATGGAAGCCAAACTCAAACAGCTTAATGGGACCAAGTCGGGGGCCCTGGATAATCTCTATTCAAGAATATTAAAGGAGCTAGTACATTAAATTTCAAGGACAAAAGTACGGATTTTTAATGAATCCATAAATTCAGGGTTGTACTCTATGACTGGAGAATTATTAATATAGTACCTATTTTTAAGAAAGGGGGAAAAAATGATCTGGGAAACTACTGACCTCAGTTGTATGCAAGATCTTGGAACAAATTTTGAAAGAGAGAGAAAGTAGTTAAGGACATAGAAGTAAATGGTTATTGAGATAAAACACAATATTGTTTTACAAAAGGTAGATCGTGCCCAACCAACCAGATCTCTTTCCTTGAGAAGATAACTGATTTTTTTAGGCAAAGGAAAGGAAGTTGATCTAATCTGCCTGGATTTCAGTAAAGCATTCGATACAATTACACATGGGGAATTATTAAATTGGAGAAAATGGGGATTAATATGAGAATGCAAAAGTGGATAAGGGACTGATTAAATGGAAGACTACAAGGGGTCACACTGAAAGGTGAACTGTCAGGCTGGAGCATGGTTACTAATGGAGTTCTTCAGGGATCAGTCTTAATAAACATTTTCACAGATGACCTTGGGAGTAAAATTGGGAGTGTGTTAATAAAATTTGTGGATGACACAAAGTTGAAAGGTTTTGCCAATGAGGAGGATGATCGGAATAGTATATCAGAATATTTGGATGATCTTGAAAATGGGAGTGATAGAAATGGGATTAAATTTAATAATTCAAAGCGCAAGGCTCATGCACTTAGGGACTAACAACAATAACCTGGGGAATTATTATTTGGAAGCGACAGAGAAGGAGAAAGACCTGGGTCAACTGCTTGATTTTAGGATGACTATGAGCTGCCAATGTGATGCAGCCATGAAAAAGGCTAACACAATCCCAGGAATAGGGAAGTGTTACCACCATTGTACAAGACCCTGTTGAAAACTCATTTGGAATACTGTGTGCAGTTTTGGTCTCCAATGTTTACGAAAGATGAATTCAAACTGCAACAAGTGTAGAGAAGGACTACTAGGATGATCAGAGGAATGGAAAACGTACCTTTTGAGAGGAGACTTAAGGAGCTTGACTTGTTTATCCTAACAAAACAAAGGCTGAGGGGAGACATGATTGCTCTCTGTAAGTACATCAGTAGGGTAAACACCAGTGAGAGAGAGGAGTTACTCAAATTAAGGGACAATGGTGGCACAAGAACAAATGGATATGAATTGGCCATCAACAAATTTGGGCTTGAAATTCGATGAGTCTTTCTAATCATCAGAGGAGTCAAGTTCTGAAACAGCCTCCCACTGTAGACAAGAGTTTTCAGTCAGACTGAAGAGGGTAAGTTGGTCACCAGGACTGCCCTTCAAAACAGTTTGGATAGCACAGATTTAGCTGCTTGAAACATTGGAATCAGCCATTCGTATGAGAAGGTGTTTATGGTTACAGTTATTTGGGTTAACCTGAGAGGTCCAACAGACTATCCAAGACCTCCCTTTTGAAAGCCCTTCTCTTTGTTTCAGAGAAAAGGGATGACAAGCTTCATAGCCTCACAAATTCCAGAGAGAAACTCAAATCGCTTGGAATCTATACTTCATCAATGAAAAGAAAGCAATTTCGTACACAGCAGCCATTCAGACACCAAAATTTAGCTTCTCAATTCCAAGATCCACCAAGGAAAAAAGGCAGAGGTTATAGGAGTCTTCCTTCACTGCCATTCTCTTCAGCATCAATGGGCTCATCCCATTCAGCCTTCACTTCCAAACATACATTTTGAAGGGATAACTGAGGATAGTGTACCACCTACTTTAGTTCCTTCTGTTCTCCATCTTTTATTTACCATTCACTTATCCTACTTCCTAAGTGCTCGGTCCTACATAACATCAGATCAGTGGATCTTAAGCATGGTGGAATGGGGGTATGCCATCCAGTTCATTTCTCCACTCCCCCTTCCCTGTATCCTCTTCAGGAACCACTCTCATGAGATTGCCCTGCAATAGGAGATCCAATCTTTTCTTCAGGCAGGGGCCATAGAGGATGTTCTGTTGTGCCTCATGTTACCAGCTTTGCCCGTTACTTTGGGGTATGCTCATTTATTAGGGTTATCTTCTGGGGGTGGGGGCATTTTTTACATCTATCAATGTACTACTTGTGTCACTTGTGTTCTCATACGGAGCTCTACTTCTCCTCGCTGCAAGTTCCCTCCCAGTGGAGCTATCCTGCAAGACCTAGGTTCCCCAGGGCTGGGTTCTTTCAGCCCCAGAATCAGAATAACACACACACACACACACACACACACACACATATATTTACAGAGCACATCCGAGAGGACCGGGTTAATCAGCACTCCAAAGCTGACCCCTTATATGTCCCTGGACTCACTATGCTGGGTCGAACAGCACCTCCAAGCTGTCACCCTCATATGCCTTGGGCACCGCACAAGAACAGAGCATGCCTGAGCAGGCTGGGTCGAGCAGCACTTTCAATCTGCCACCCTCATATGCCCCTGGACTCAGCAAGCCTTCCCTCTGATTCCTTTACTGCCCAGAGTCTTATTCAAAATAAAATGAGACCAGGCTAGCTACATCCTTATAGCACTAGTGTGGCTCCTCACCACTTGTACTCGATCCTACTAACCTTGTCAGTTGAGCCTCTGTCTCTCTCATTAGATCCAGACATAATCTCCTGTGACCATGGGCATCTGCTCCATCCCAACCTCCAAGGTCTCTAACACTGTGGATGCTTCATGGCTGACACCCTTTGAAAAGTTCTGCTTGAAGGATGTGCAAAAAGTGCTTCTGAATAACAGAAAACTCTCAGCTAAAAACACTTACCTCACTAAGTGTAAGTGCTTCTCCATTGGATCTCGTAGGAAAGATACATCTCCAGAGTAAGCTCCTTGCACCTCGTACTGGACTATCTTCTAGGTCTAAAAAAGAGTTTGGCTATTAACTCAGTTAGGGTGCATCTGGCAGCTATTTCAGCCTTTCACATATGGGTGGATAATAGATTCCTTTCTCCAGCTCCAGCATCACCTGATTCTTAAAGGGTATGGCCAAACTGTGCCCTCAAATACGAGACGCCACCCCCCCTTGGGATCTGATTTTAGTCCTAACAAAATTGATGGTACCTCCCTTCAAACTCCTTGCAACTTGTTCTCTCTTCTGTGAAGGTTGCATTTCTGGTGGCAATTACCTCAGCCAGAAGGGTGGGTTAGTGGAGAGTTCTGGTGTCAGAACCCCCATATACAGTTTTCCATAAAGATAAAGTTTATCTCTGCCTTCAACTGACATTTCTTACAAAAGTAGTCTCTAATTTTTGTGTTAAACAAGCAATCTGTGTACTCACATTTTTTCTGAAACCCCATACACTTAGAGATGAGGAAAAGCTTCACTTCTTGGATGTAGGAAGGGCTTTAAGTTTCTACCTGGAGCATGCTAAATCTCTACAGATCATCTACACAACTCTTTATAGCAGTTGCAGAGAGAGGTAGGGGCCCTCCAGTTTCCATTCAGACAGTTTCATCCTGGATCTCTTCGTGCATTCGTGTATGCTACCAATTGGCTAATACTATCCAGCCAGCTGCAGTGTTGGCACATTCTACTAGAGCTCAGGCAGCTTCTGCAGCTTTCCTGGTACAACTGCCAATTCTAGACATTTGTAAAGCAGGGACTTGGTCATCACTCTACACTTTCACTTCTCATTATGCCAATTCCCATCAGTCCAGAGACAATGCCAGTTTCAGATGGGGTGTCTTGCAATAACTGTTCAGATAGACTCTGAACTGAACCCAACTCCCTGGGTGTTTGCTTGTGAGTCACTTACAGTGGAATTGACGTGCAATCACTTGAAGAAAAAAACAATTACCTACCTTTCCATAACTGTTGTTCTTTGAGATGTGTTGCATGTTTCCTTTCCATGACCTACACAATGTGCCCTCTGTATCGGAGTCTGTCTGATACAAAGGAACTGAGGGGGATAGGAGCGGCTCCACTCTCTTCTACCAGCACGCAATAGTGCACGGCAACACTCGAGCCACTCCAACAGGTACTGCTGAGGGAAAAAAACCTCCAACTTCTGTGCACAGGGAACACATCCACCTACAGTGGCATGGACATGTGCAACACATCTCGAAGAACAACAGTTATGGAAAGGTAGATAACCATTTTTTACAAATGTGTATATTCTGCACATCTATATATTGGCAATAATATATTGATATGTATGAAGTCTTCATAGTATTTTTCCCTCTAGATGTGGCGAGAGTTGGATGCCAGAATCACAGACACTGCAAATGAATCAAAAGATAATGTGAGATATTTATACACACTTGAAAAAGTATGTCAACCGCTTTATAACTATGATCTTGTAAGTATACCTTTTGTGATTCTCAGTACACAGTTTAAATAGTCATATAGAATGCATAGAAAAACAGTGAACTTTAGGATAGAAGTAATCTTCTTTGTGGGATGTTCTACTTCAGAAAATGTATTTTTCTAAATTCTTGTGTAACTCGTTATTTTTAAACCATCGTTTTATTGTACTAGATGCAATGAAATATTAATTACTGTACCTTTTTGCATAGAAATTAAGTCTAAATTCCTATATTTTTTAAACTTGTATTTTATTAACAATTTTGACAGTCCACTTTGTCTTTTTTGGAATTGTATATACTTTTTAAAGGAGCTAAAACAGAAAAAAATACATTTATGTACACTACAAAGATCATATAATTAAATTTAGTGGCTTTCATTAAAAAATCAGCATGTACCAACAATAACCATGCAATTGTTTCCAAGAAACCACAGTTTCTCTAATACATGAAATATATGTTCATTTGTTAACAAATGTTGCAAGGCTGCCTAAGAGTAGCAAGATAGGGGCAGAAAATGGTCCAAGATGGTATAATTTAAGAGGGAGGAGGAGAACTCATATGTGAGCACATACAATGTAATCATCAGAAGAATATAATTTGAAAAATACCTATTTTGTTCCTTTTGAATTCCAGATTTCTTTCTACTTTTGCAGATTAATGAATCTTGTTTCTCATAGTAACTCTTTATAGGCAGCTAACACAGTTCTGTGTTTAGAAGAAGAAACAACCTGCATGCCTGAAACACTCATTTCAGTTAACATGGACAAAAAAGTAATAGCAAGTGATTCTAGAAGATCCACAAGTCTGCTACTAAAAAAATATATTCATCATGTTTGATTCAGTCCCGTCAGTTAGTCTGGCAATGAATAAGATTCTCACACCCAAGCAATTTTATTGAAATTCACAGCTTTGCCTCTCTGACTTTATTTTCCAGTTGGGAGGATATATCAGCTAAGGTATTTGTACAGCGTCCATTATTGTCATCTTTGAGCACCTCATAATACCTCTGTGAGGTAGGGAAATATCAGCATTGTATAGATTGGAAACCGGCTTGTCTGAGGTCACACAGGAAGTTTTTGGCAGAATAGGGAACTGAACCTGAGTCTCCAAAGTTGCAGGCTCGCACCCTAACCAGTCATCTTTCCTCATACAGTTTGTGGCATCTGGTTTCCCTCTTCCTCAGACAGCAAGCATGGAAGCTGGTCAGTCCATGTATAAAATTCAATTTCTTCCATGCCACCATTAGAGGGGGTTTTGTCCATCTGCTTGTTACCAGGGAGAATGGGAAAAGGAGGC
The DNA here is from genome assembly GCF_013100865.1 of Trachemys scripta elegans. Lineage (NCBI taxonomy): Eukaryota > Metazoa > Chordata > Testudines > Emydidae > Trachemys > Trachemys scripta. Next base: position 58,371,615 of record NC_048300.1, on the reverse strand, counting down.
ACAACAAGGGAAGGTTACTCACTCTTAATCCTCAAAAAGAACAGGAGTACTTGTGGCACCTTAGAGACTAACAAATTTATTTGAGCATAAGCTTTCGTGGGCTAAAACCCACTTCATCAGATGCATAGAATGGAACATATATTGAAGAGCTATATATACACACACATACACAGAGCATGAACAGGTGGGAGTTGTCTTACCATCTCTGAGAGGCCAATTAAGTAAGAGAGAAATAAAAAAAATTTGAAGTGATAATCAAGATAGCCCAGTACAGACAGGTTGATAAGAGGTGTGAGAGTACTTACATGGGGAGATAGATTCAATGTTTGTAAACATGGCTGCTACTCTGAAATCACTCTTAATCCTGTTTATCATAGTTCTCTGTTCTCTCATGTGATATCCCTCCTTCCTCTCTTCAGGGAGTGTTGCTTTAAGTATTTTCTTCTAGGTAACTTGCTGTTTTGCTTCTTTTTAAGTTTTCACTGAGAGGAAGTGGGTGAATTGAGGCTTATATACTATCTAGGATTGACAGATCTTTGCCTTCTGTTTGGTGGAGCCATAGTGTTACTATAAAGGGGTTTTGCTGTATGGAATGGGACAAATGAGGACTGCCGCAAACAGGATTAACAGTGAGCAATCTTCCCTCTGCACCACAGAGAATCACCAAGTGGTGCCAAGTATCTTGCCTTCAAATTCACAGGTACATGTGAACATGAGATCTAGATTGTCAGTGGGATTTCTTCCCCAGGGTGCCCCTTAGGCCCTGGGCTTGGTCCCAGCACTCACTCAGGCCTCTGATCTGTGATGGCTGGGTGTTTTCCCATGCTAGTTCCACTCAGAAGGGGCTCAGCGAGAGGGCTGAGATAGTCCACCCCTTCCAGCGTTGTCAGTGAACTGAAGAAGGGGAATTAACACAAATGAATTATCCCATGACTGTGGTAAGATTCTTTTCCTTCAAAGAGCTCTTGTTGAGCTGCAGCCCCTAACTAAGTTCACAGGCAAATATAGAGGAATAGTCACCTCAAAAACTGAATCAGGATCAGACCCTCCCTTTTTTCAAAGAGAGGCTAGTGGGCAGCAGAGGAGCCCCTGCCTTGTTAGCCCTCTCCAGGGGCTGAGGACTGGAGGTCTGCTTTCCTCCTTGGTCTGCCACCAATGTGCTGGGTTTTCCCCCTTTTGAGCTCTTTCCTCCAGGTCCGACATCTCTCATAGGTGTGGTGTGGTGGGGCCACCTGAGCCCACATTAACTCATTAACCCTAAATTGCCTAGTGTGGTGTTTTGTATACCCCATTACACTGTTCTAGAGTAGATTTCAGAGTGGTAGCCGTGTTAGTCTGTATCAGCAAAAACAACGAGGAGTCCTTGTGGCACCTTAGAGACTAACAAATTTATTTGGGCATAAGCTTTCGTGGGCTAGAACCCACTTCATCAGATGTATGGAGTGAAAAATACAGTAAGCAGTATATATAGTATAGCACATGAAAAGATGGGAGTTGCCCTACCAAGTGTGTGTGTCGGGGGTCAGTGGTAGCAATTCAATCAAGGTGGAAGTGGCCTATTCTGAACAGTTGACAAGAATAAGAATTAAGGGGGGAAGGATAGCTCAGTGGTTTGAGCATTGGCCTGCTAAACCCAGCGTTGTAAGTTCAATCCTTGAGGGGGCCACTTGGGGATCTGGGGCAAAATCAGTACTTGGTCCTGCTAGTGAAGGCAGGGAGCTGGACTCAATGACCTTTCAAGGTCCCTTCCAGTTCTAGGAGATGGGATATCTTTATTTATTTTTATATAATAATTAACTGTAGTTCTTAGGTAAGTCTATGATAGTTTTAGATGTCCCATGTGCTGCAATTTCCACCTTCTATGGGTGATTGTTCCACTATCTAAAATCTTTGCTAGGCAATTTTCTTCTTGCTATTCAATCTAAAATTTACCCTTTCTTAATTAGGTATGCTGTGCTTGACAGGAATATCCTTAAAGATTATTCATTACAGGGAAAGAGATGATTTTAAAATATTTAGGAGCAAGTGGAATTTCACACCAGGAATTTCAAGAAATTCTTTCAAATATCAATATCAGAGGGCTAGGGTTTAGGATTCCGAGGCCCTGATTCAACAAAGTACTTAAGCACATACTTACCTTTAAGAATTCACTAGTCCCAGTTGTAGTTATAGGGGATTACTATTGTGTTTAAATTTGAGAATGTGCTTAAGTATTTGTATTTGTTGAATCAGGGCCTTAAATGAGCCCCAAACCTATCAGAAAGAGGGAAAAGAAAGGAATGAAACCAGTAGCACCTGGTTCTCTAGAGCATGATTCATATTTAGAGGATGAAGGATTCTGCACCAAGAAATTAAGGCCTTCCTTCCAGTTTGATGGCATCTGAAGAGGTTTATTGCATGCTTTAAAATGGCCTTTGTGATAGCAAGAATGTTTTTATGCCACCAGGCCTTTCTCCAAAAAATCTCCTTCCCCTATTTACAATATTAGTTCCTCTTAGTTTACTGTCCCATATTTCAGAAGTTTGTCATTCTTGTAGAGTGGTGAGTTGCATGTATTTGGGAGAAATCACCTGGCAGGATCGCCGTTACAGCTCTCCCTCCAGATATAAAATACTTAGGAGAAAGCATACCCTCAATTATTCCTTTTGTTTCTCATCGTAGAAATGGTGATCCCAACAACGATCAGGATAAAGATTGATTTGGGACTCCCCAATGCTTTCTCTTCCTCTCTGAAAACTGCTTCCATTCTTTGGAGAAACATTGGATTCATTTATTTAGAATAAAATGAGACATCTTAGTGATTCAGAAAAAATAACACAAAATTTGAATATCTTCAACTCGGTACTCGGGAAGCTTTTACACCAACTAACCACTATTCAAGAGAAAATTTCCAGAGTGAAGGACAAAATACCTGCAAGAAGACATAAAAGCAGACAACCCTATCCCCATCTCAGAGCTGTTTTCTCAGTGTTTATTTTATTTAATGATATCCAAGAAGCCAAAGGGATTTAGGTATATCCTAGATCTGAAATGGCTGAGCCAGTTCATCCTCAAAAAGCACTTCAACAGAAAGAAATTAAAAACAAAATTTGATCATCCATCTAGTATTCTTCTTGACATTTGCGGTCCTTCAAAATGCTTATGTGTGTGTATTAATGGAAGAGTGTTGCCAGCAGTATTTTTGGATCCCCCTTAAGATTTCTCATCTCCTATTCTGTGTCTGGCACAGAATTTTCACTAAAATGGATGTGTATTAGCTGTAGAACTAAAGGAGAGAAGGTCTGGTTATAGTGTCTTATCTTAGACTGGCTGATTTGACTAAGAGGAGAAAGCCAGATCTATAATACATTTTGTTTTTTACCACTTCCATTGTGTAGGGCTTGAAATTAATTCTAAGAAAAACTCTTTATCTTTAATTTGTTCCATGAATCACCTGGGAATGTATTTTGACAAATCTGGAGACAGACTTTCATTTTCCCAAGAAAATCAAAATTAAGTCCAGTATGCAGTCTTTGAAAGAGATTCACTCTGTTAGGTCTTTTAGTCTGCTGCAAGGATTTCTGCAAATCCTGCTTTGGAAAAATTGAAAACTGGATGATATAAGGTGCTTTGATATGATCAAATACTTCATTTGACTTGGTGGTAAGACAATGTTTCATCACCCTGTCTACCTTGTCATAAGAAGAGCATTTTTAAAACACGGTCCCAGAGATTTTGTTGCAGTCCTTAGCATTCTGAGATGACACGTTCAGGCATTTCATTTTTAATTTGCATAAAGTTCTTGTGCTGGGTATTCCCATCTCAGCAAGATGCTGACAAATGCCACTGTACAACTTCTATTTTTTTGAGTAATGTCCCTATGGATGCTCCACTTCAAGTGTGAATGTGCCCCATGTGCATTCAATCATAGATTTTAGGTAGAGGTGCTCATCCGGCCCATGCATGCATTCAACACAGCCTCATGCTCTGCACTGAGGCTATATAGAGCTGTGTGAGCGAACTGTCCTCCGTTCCTTGTCAACCACCTCAGCCTGAGATGGTGTCTCAGTTCAACTTATGTTAACTTTTTTTTTGCATAGTTTTACTAAGTTTAATTATAGTAGTAGTTAGTAAATAAAATAAATAAATAAAGTTTGTAAGAGCCTGTGTCTTTTCAGTTTCTTCCTTTGGGGGAACATTATGTTACTAGGAGTGTATGCCTGGCTCTCTGAGGTTTAAATGTTGCTTTTCATGCCACGAGGCTTTGCCAGTGAATGATGGGCACTGCTGTTGCATCTGTTGCCTTGAGGAATCACATGTCCCCCAAAAGTGTAACTTTTGTCTGTTTTTAAAATTGAGAGGCAGAACAAACTGGGAGATCAATTCACATCTCCTCATGATGGAGAGCTCCCGCTATCCTGCTTCTGACCCACGCCATGGGACCCCCTCTCCCACATACACTGGTTTGTGAGCAAGTTGAGCACCTCATCCACTTCGGCACAGCACTCTCCCAGAACTTCTAAGAGGAAAACTCAAGAATTTTTTGAGAAGGACTCTATGAAAATGAGTTAAGGTTCCTCAGGTCAAGAAATGTCTTCAAAGAAATACTGGTCATCGATTGAGACAGCTGCATTGACGCCCACTAGTTCCCAATTCAATACCAATGAGACTGCAGGTTCCTCAGATACTACCAGCACCACTGAACCCAGAGAACCTAAGGATTTTGGCTTTGAAAGGTTATCAGTACCATCAGGGGATTAAGGCAACAAAGAAGACAACTTCCTCTTCTAAGAGGGTACTGTTACCCAGAGTTTTCAGAACCCAAAGCACTGGCAACTTTACTGTTTTCTCCAGGTGGTGTTAGGAATAAATCAGTGGGGACACAGTTCCTCCATCTGATATATGATTGATACAAACCAAAATGCTTTTTACCTGAAACTTTTTTTTATTAGGTCTTAAGGATGCGCACGCACACATACACACACATTCTCACATGGTAACAATAGGTTCACAGCATTCCAAACATTTATAGTTACCCAACAAGTCTGAAATCGAGGAATCAACAGCCAGGCTTCTGGAGGGCCCTTCTTTCCGTCTATCTGCTGAGGAACTTAGGTGTCAGATCCTTGCCCAAAGAAAGCTTCCTCAGACTGCTCCTAAGCACACTTTCTAGCTAAACTTTTTGTAAAATTTCTGTGAACAAAGCACATAATTCATAATAGCCCCAATAGGCTAATAATTTTCTCTGCAACAGGTATTAACAATTAATTATTCTCCTTATCAGCAAAGCATTACAACAATAAAGCAATAACAACAATAAAACTTACATGTCAGAGGCACCTAAAACCAAAGCTGTCCAAACATTCCTTCTATTTTCATGGAACCTTAACTCCCTGTCCCAACGTCCTATTCTGATAGCAAAACTGCAAACATTCAGGTGCATGGCCTTGTCTCTCTATTTCTAGCTGTGTGATGTTTAGCTGGCAGTAGCGGAACACACAAGATAACTGACTGCAGTACTGTCAAATTCTGGGATGCATGCAGAAATGTCAAATTTGGGGGGTACAGTACCAGTAAAGTCAGCCCAGCTCTCAGTGTTTAACATCTGAGTACCTCAGAAGACCAAACAATCATCTAGCATGGTACATTCCTCAGAGTGCTTGAACTCCAGAGCAATGTTCACTCTCTCTTTTACAGTCACCTCTGCTCAGGCTGCTACCTTGGTAATAATCACCATATGAGTACCGCAAGAATTCAGATTTTCAAGGGACATAACTATGACAGAGATGCCTGATTCTCCTTTCTTCTTCTTCGAGTGCTTGCTCATATCCATTCCATTAGGTGTGCGCGCGCCGCGTGCACGATCGTCGGAAGATTTTTACCCTAGCAACACCGGCGGGTCGGCTGTGGAGCCCCCTAGAGTGGCGCCTTCATGGCGCTGAATATATACCCCAGCCGACCCGGCGCCCCCTCAGTTCCTTCTTACCGCCCCTGACGGTCGTTGGAACTGTGGAGCGCGGCATAGCTGTCCTCCACTCTCCCTAGCTTACTTAGTCATTCGAAGTTATAGTTATAGTTGTAGTTCTAGTGTTTATAGTTAAAAAGTTGTTATAGTTGTTATTGTAGTTCAGGGGGTTAAGGGGGTCGTCTCCCCCTTTCTCCCCCGGCCGCGGGCCCGGGCTCATGCCCAACGCTCCCGGCTTCAAGCAGTGCGCCTCCTGCGCTAAGCCTATGCCCACGAGCGACCCGCACGACTCCTGTTTGAAGTGCCTGGGAGAGTCCCACCAAACAGATAAATGCAAGATCTGTAAGGCCTTCAAACCAAGAACCAAGAAGGAGCGGGACTTTCGGCTCAGGCAACTCCTAATGGAGGCGGCACTCAGCCCGGACACTCCTTCTACGGGCCAGACTCCGGCACCTAGCACCTCGGTGCGCAGTGCCCCGGCGGCACCGGCTATGATGACCACGCGAGTGGCGTCAGACAAGCCTCCCCGGCACCGGACCTCGTCGGCACCGCAAGCGCAGCAAGTGCCTCGGCGCCGGTCATTATCCCCAGGGCATAAAAAAGCCCATAAGACGGGGACATCCGTGCCGAAGACGCCGGCTCCCCCAGTGCCGGGGGTAGAGCCGCGTCCGCCGGTGGAGCAACGGAAGCAAGCGCCTCCAGCACCGTCGACTCCGGCGCCGAGGCCGTCGAGTCCGGTGCAAATAGCGTCTCCACCGAGGCCGGCGGTGATACAGTGTCTCCCGTCGACTCCAGAGACCTTCGCGGCGGCGAGAGACTTAATAGCTCTCACGGAGCCCGCACCGCCTCAACCACCGGCACCGACTGCACCGTTGACTCGCCCGGTACAGTCAAGAGGGAAACCTGCCTTGATGCGCCCTCCATCACAAGGGCTGGAACCTCGGCGCCGATCCAGGTCCCGAAGCAGGTCCCCACGCTGCTCGCAGTCCCGGCACCGAATATCGTCTCGGCACCGGTCGTACTCGCGGCCAAGATCTTCTTCGCGGCACCGCTCTACGTCTCGGCACCGATATGATCGTCGGCACCGGTCAACGTCGAGACGTAGTTCTCGGCACCGCTACGGTCGACGCTCGACGTCGAGGGGCCGCTCCCGGCACCGAGCATACTCTAGGTCCTCGTCGAGGTCCAGATCTGACTCCCGGCACCGACGAGGTCATCGGCACCGGTCGCGGTCCCGGCACCGATCGCCGGCACCGCACAGAGATAGATCATCTCCGGACCGGCACCGTGCGGCACCGCAGACCACGGGGATCGTTTCATCTTTCGCGGCACCGCCATGGCCGTCAAGATCGGTGTCTCGCTCCTCGGAGGACCTGTCGAGATCGGCATACCCCCCTCAGGGGCAGGCCGAGGAACGAGACTTGGGCCATTGGCAGGAGAGGGCAGAGGACCACTCTCATGGACCATCTCACTGGTCGTTTTGGACCCCGTGGGCGTACCACCAGGAGCAAGGGGCTTCATTACCATCGACCTCTCGCTCGGGTCACTCGGTCAGAAGGGCCCCAGAATCCACCATCTCTCGGCCTCCGCCTGGAGGCGTGGAGGCTTCTGTGTCTACACCACCCGACACCATGGACCCAAGTGCAGGTGACGCTCCGACCCAAGAGCAGGGGGACCGGGACCCCCCCTTGGATCCAGTACCACCGGAGGCATCCTCCTCCTCCTCTCCGGACGAGGCAGTGGCAGGCACTTCATGCACGGGTCCCCCTCCGATAGATCTTCGGGCTCACCAGGATCTCCTGCGTAGGATGGCCCGTAATATGGACCTGCAGGCGGAGGAGATAGTGGAGGTGCACGACCCGATCGTGAATATCCTTGGATCGGATGCCCCATCGAGGGTGGCGTTACCCTTGATCCGCACGATCCAAACGAATGCGGATACGATATGGCAAACTCCTGCCTCCATTCCACCCACAGCGAGAGGGGTGGAAAGGAAATACTTTGTCCCATCTAAGGACTATGGGTACTTGTACACACACCCCCAACCGTGTTCACTGGTGGTGGAATCAGTGAATGCACGAGAGCGCCACGGCCAGCAGGCTGCAGCGCCAAAATCAAAAGAGGCTAAGCGGCTTGATCTGTTTGGCCGTAAGGTTTACTCAGCCGGAGGGCTACAACTTAGAGCGGCGAATCAACAGGCGCTACTGAGCCGCTACAATTTCAACTCCTGGAACTCTATGGGGAAGTTTAAGGAGTTGATTCCCCAAGAGTCCAGGGAAGAGTTTGGAGCCATGGTTGAGGAGGGTAAGAAGGTGGCTCGGACCTCCTTACAGGCCTCCCTGGACATAGCGGACTCGGTCGCAAGAACCCTGGCCGCAGGTATCGCTATGCGCAGGACCTCCTGGCTCCAAGTTTCGGGTTTGCCCCCTGAATTACAGCAGACCCTACAGGATTTGCCCTTTGAAGGACAGGGGTTGTTCTCGGAGAAGACGGACTCTCGATTGCAGAGCCTCAAAGACTCCAGGACAATCATGCGCTCCTTGGGGATGCATGTTGCGGGTCCCCAGCGCAGACCATTTAGGCCCCAGCCTCAACGTTTTTACCCCCCTCCACCTCGTCAGAGACAGGACCCTGCCAGAAGGCGAGGGCGAGGTGGTAGGAGAAGATGGGCTGGCCCTCAACCCGGTCAGAACCAAGGGCCACCAAGGACTCTTGGTCCTAGGTCCTTGGTCCTTGGTCCTAGGTCCTTGGTCCTAGGTCCTAGACAGAACTTTTGAAGGTGCGGTCGAGGACGGCGCCTCAGTCATCCCCCAGGATCCAGCTCCCTCCTTTCGGGATCGCCTCTCCCACTTCCACCGTGCTTGGTCCCTTATAACTTCGGACCGTTGGGTCCTCCGCACGGTGGAGAGGGGATACGCTATCCAGTTTTCTTCCATCCCCCCCTCCTCCCCCCCTTCCCCGTCCCTCTTCAGGGACCCTTCTCACGAGCAACTTCTTATACAGGAGGTTTCTACGCTCCTGGCCATGGGGGCCATAGAGGAGGTTCCGATAGAGTTAAAGGACAGGGGATTTTATTCCCGTTACTTCCTGATCCCCAAGTCCAAAGGAGGTCTGCGACCCATCTTGGGCTTGCGCGGACTCAACAAATTCGTAATAAAGTTGAAGTTCCGCATGGTCTCTTTGGGGGCCATTATCCCTTCCCTCGATCCTGGAGACTGGTTCGCCGCCCTCGACATGAAAGACGCATACTTTCACATCTCAATTTACCCACCTCACAGACGCTTCCTGCGATTCGTGGTAAACACGGTGCACTACCAATTTACAGTCCTTCCCTTCGGCCTATCCTCGGCCCCAAGGGTGTTCACGAAATGTATGGCTGTCGTGGCAGCGTACCTTCGTCGGCAAGGGATACAGGTGTTCCCGTACCTAGACGACTGGCTGGTGCGCGGTCGCACCAAGGAGCAAGTTCAAGCTCACGTCCACAGAATAGTGCACACATTCAACGAGTTGGGCATCCTACTCAACAAGGACAAATCCACTCTAGAACCTACCCAGAGAATAGAATTCATCGGCGCAGTTCTAGACTCCAGGCGTGCACAAGCCATCCTGCCAGACAACCGCTTTGGCACCATCACGAACCTCATTCAAGGGCTCAAGGCCTTCCCAACTACCACGGTGAGGTCGTGCCTTACCCTGCTGGGTCACATGGCTTCCTGCACGTACGTAACCAGGCATGCCAGACTTCGGCTTCGCCCGCTTCAAACCTGGGTGTCATCAATATACCGTCCACATCGGGACAGCCTGAACATGGTGGTCACGGTCCCGAACTCGGTCCTGGCCTCCCTCACCTGGTGGCTGGATCACAATGTGGTCTGCGAGGGGATGCCATTCCACGCCCCACAACCCTCTCTGCACCTGGTCACAGACGCGTCATGTCTGGGTTGGGGCGCCCATCTCAACGAACACCATACCCAGGGCCTGTGGACTGCATCCCAGTTAGCCCTACACATCAATGTTCGGGAACTGATGGCGGTACGCCTGGCGTGCCAGGCATTCCTCAATCTCCTACGTGGCCGCTGTGTGTTAGTTCTCATCGACAACACCACGGCCATGTTCTACATCAACAAGCAAGGAGGAGCACGTTCGTCAATTCTATGCCAAGAGGCCATTCGCCTGTGGGACTTCTGCATCGCCCACTCAATCCATCTCACGGCATCGTTCCTCCCTGGAGTCCAGAACACTCTAGCGGACCGACTCAGCAGGTCCTTCCAAACGCACGAGTGGTCTATCCGTCCGGACATTATACATTCCATCTTCCAGAGGTGGGGGTTTCCCCAGATAGACCTGTTTGCATCTCGAGACAACAGGAAGTGCCACGTGTTCTGCTCCCTACAAGGTCGAGCTCCGGGCTCCCTCTCGGATGCCTTTCTACTTCCCTGGAAAGACCACCTGTTTTATGCCTTCCCTCCGTTCCCTCTGGTCCACAAGGTACTGCTCAAACTGCGCAGAGACCAGGCACAGGTAATTCTGATCGCTCCTGCGTGGCCGAGACAACATTGGTACACCACACTGTTGGAGCTCTCGGTTCAGACACCGATCCCGCTTCCGTTGTGTCCGGATCTCATCTCTCAGGACCACGGCCGGTTGCGTCACCCCGACCTGCAATCACTCCACCTCACAGCGTGGCTGCTCCATGGTTCACCCAGGCAGAGCAGCAGTGCTCGCACTCTGTCCAACAGATTCTGCTGAGCAGTAGGAAGCCCTCAACACGGACCACGTACCTGGCCAAGTGGAAACGGTTCTCCTGTTGGTGCGAACAACGAGCCACATCCCCGTTGCAGGCACCCATTCCTCTCATTTTGGACTATCTCCTCTCCCTAAAACAACAGGGGTTGGCGATATCTTCAATTAGAGTTCACCTGGCCGCTATATCGGCCTTTCACCCAGGGGAACTCGCGTCCTCGGTATTCTCTAACCCGATGGTCGTTAGATTCCTCAAGGGCTTAGACCGGACGTACCCTCAACAACGTCAGCCAGTCCCGACGTGGGACCTCAACCTGGTTCTCTCCAAGCTCACAGGTCCTCCATTCGAGCCACTGGCCACCTGTTCACTTCTGTACCTATCCTGGAAGACAGCCTTCCTCGTAGCCATCACCTCAGCAAGGCGCGTTTCTGAACTCAGGGCGCTTACATCTGAGCCCCCTTACACAGTTTTTCATAAGGATAAAGTGCAGCTTCGTCCACATCCGGCCTTTCTCCCTAAGGTGGTTTCTCCTTTTCATATCAACCAGGACATATTTCTCCCGGTCTTTTATCCCAAACCACATGCCACTCGCCAGGATCAACGTTTGCATTCCCTGGACGTACGCAGGGCCCTGGCCTTCTATATTGACCGCACAAAGCACTTTAGAAAGACGACGCAACTCTTCGTTGCAGTGGCCGACTGAATGAAAGGCTCACCGGTCTCCTCACAACGCCTATCCTCCTGGATTACGTCTTGCATCCGGACTTGCTATGACCTGGCAGGTGTCTCAGCACCGCACCTCACCGCTCACTCCACGAGGGCCCAAGCTTCCTCGACTGCTTTCCTGGCGCAAGTTCCGATCCAGGACATTTGTAGAGCGGCGGTTTGGTCATCAGTCCACACGTTTACAGCTCACTATGCACTAGTGCAGCAGTCCAGGGACGATGCTGCATTCGGATCAGCGGTTTTGCACACAGCAATGTCTCACTCCGACCCCACCACCTAAGTTGGGCTTGGGAGTCACCTAATGGAATGGATATGAGCAAGCACTCGAAGAAGAAAAGACGGTTACTCACCGTTGTAACTGTTGTTCTTCGAGATGTGTTGCTCATATCCATTCCAAACCCGCCCCCCGTCCCCACTGTCGGAGTAGCCGGCAAGAAGGAACTGAGGGGGCGCCGGGTCGGCTGGGGTATATATTCAGCGCCATGAAGGCGCCACTCTAGGGGGCTCCACAGCCGACCCGCCGGTGTTGCTAGGGTAAAAATCTTCCGACGATCGTGCACGCGGCGCGCGCACACCTAATGGAATGGATATGAGCAACACATCTCGAAGAACAACAGTTACAACGGTGAGTAACCGTCTTTTTGGTACTGATCTGTTCTTGGTACTGAGGGCCTCTGTCTCCAAACATTCACTTGGTACCAATGGAATCTCCCCCATTTTCTACTGTGCTCCACCTTTAGAGAGAGATGATGGGGATTTTTCTTTGGCTTATTAGATATCTATTCAAGGCTCCCCTCCGCATTATCAGAGGAGTATTTTCCCCAGAGACTTCTAAGAAGAAAGAACACACTTGAAAAAGACATTCTCAGGCTCCATCCCAATGGTCTGAGTATATTTGGATGCTTCCTTCTGTACCATATAGGCCCCCGCAATGGCCATATTGGGACCCCCGGGTGGCATACCATCAACAATTTTCTAGAACACCGAGCCTTACTCTTCAGCACAATAAAAGTAGAAAATCTCCTCCATTCTCTCTCCCACAAAGGCCTGAACCATGAGAGGAGACTTTTGAGAAACAGGAGGCTAAAGCAAATAAGGAAGTCACTCTGTTAACTAACATCTCTTCTTCATCCCCAGATGAAGCAGTCATGCCTCCTCCCTCATAGTTGACTGAGAATTTCAAGTGGTTTCAGGACTTCATTAAAAGGACAGAGAATTCCTTAGAAATACCACTTGAAGAAGTTAAGGAGTTACAACGTAAACTGCTAGACATTTTGCATACAGCATCACCTGCTCGAATTGTGCTACTGATTAATGAGGTTCTATTGGATCCTGCAGAGTAATCTAGCACACCCCAGTAATGATACTCTCCACCTCAAAATGGGCTGATAAAAATATTATGTCCCGTCTAAAGACTTGGAGTTTCTTCTTTGAGTAATGTTCCCATGGGTGCTCCACTGTAGGTGTATGTGTGTCCCTGTGTCTCTAATCGGAGATTTTTGGTAGCAGTGTCCATTGAGCTGTGATGTTCTCTCCCTCCTTCTGGTCTGCCTCAAGGCTATATAGCACTGCACTGGTGAACCCCTCTCACTTCCTTCTCAACCGCCTTTGGTCTCCAACGAGCGAGTTTGTCCCTTCCTTATCTGTGTCATTAGCATAAGTAGTAGTTGTTTTTGTTTCTTTTGTTCTCCTCAATAGTAGTGTTTCCTTTTCTTTTATTCTGTTGGGATTAAAGGGAAAAAAAGAAGACAAAGAAAGAAAGAACTTTAGTTTACATTTCCTGCCCTGTCTGGGGGCATTCCCCCCACCTCCGACAATGTTTAGTAGACTCTACGTTTTTTCAGTTTAAAAAAAAAAGAGGGAAAGGAGAAGAGGAGTAAAGAAGACCTTTCTTCTGCATTCCTCATTGTTAGAGGATGATAGGTTCCTGCCTAGGGGAATGCCCAGTTCTCCCTACTCCAAGAGATGCCTCTCCTGCAAGAAGTTGATTCCTGTAATGGCCAGACATGCTCACTGTATCTAGTGCCTGTAGGGTGACCAGATGTCCTGACTTTATAGGGACAGTCCTGATATTTGGGGCTTTTTCTTTTATAGGTGCCTATTACCCCTCACCCCCGTCCTGATTTTTCACCCTTGCTATCTGGTCACCCTAGGTACCTGGGAGAGTCTCACAGAAGTGGTTCACCTGCCACAGCTAAAATGGCAGTCTCGTAGGAACTGGGAGTTGAAGTTAAAACTCCTTATGGAGAAGGCACTTCAGTCTCCAGGGGACTCCGGTGCTGACCCTGGATCATCCCCAGAGCCTTTAACTTCAAAGGGGATAGAGTCGTGAAAAAAACCAACAACCCAGCAGACTCCCCCTGTAAAGGGCTCCCAGACATTGGCCAGTCAGAGGGGTTCCCCAGTGCGGCCACCTCGGTACTGATGGCACCAGAAACACATGGGCTCCGAGTAATTGGCCAGCCAGAGGGGCTCCCCAGTGCAGCCACCTCGGAACCGAGGGTACCAGCAGCTCTGAAGCATGGTACCCAGAAAGGGGCCTCCACTATGATCTCGGCTGCAGCTGCTGCACTACATGGAGAAACCGGGGGGCTCAGGCAGTCAGGCTCTGAGGCAACAGTATCGCCCCCTAAGGAGACAGACAATTATCATACCATCTCTAAAAGAGTGACAAAGAGAAAAATTTGGTCTCAGGTGCGACAAACTCCCATCTAGGTACTCAACCATCGGTACTGACAGTGTACCACAGACACTCCTCTGCAGTACCAAGTGAGCCCATGGTACCCATGAGTTCTCGTACCCTGGAGACCTGTGGTCCCAGTACCCAGGGAAAGACAATTACTGTACCATTTCTAAAAGAGTGGCATTGACAAAACTTTCAGTACTGGGTGCAACAAAACTCTCATCTAGGGAATGTTCAGCACCTTCTTAACCATCAGTACAGACAAAGTACCATAGACACTCTTCTGCGGTACCGACTGAACGGTGACCAGAGGAGAGGCCAACAGAGGGAGTTTGCCTGGGAACTATCCAAGAGGAGCTATGGCTTCTGTGAGCAGTAAATACAACATCTGAAGGGGTTCTTAAAAGAAGACAATATGGATAGCGAGCAATAAGCTGTTGTGACCTGTACAGGATGTGCCATGTTTGTCAAGATGGAGCCCCAAGATCCTGACCCATGGAGGAAGCCCTGAAACCCTTGCTGACTTCTGAAGATTTCCACATTATTGGACTCTTTATGTATACCCGAAAAGGGGTGTACTTGAATGTATGACCCAAATGGAGGGCTGAGTCACTAAGGACAGACCACCACAAGGCAGGACTATAGTGAGAAAGGGGATGCCTGGGAGAAAGACAACCTGCCACACCCCATCCAAACCAATAGGCATCACTGCCAGTGAGTGTTCCCCTTCAATCCCCCCAAAACCTCTAGACTACTTAGCACAACTTGTACCATGACTGATAAACAATCGAGAGGATTTTATGTGTAGCTATAGGATCTTTTATAATCATACTAGAGAGAAAACAAAAATGTTAACTACAAAGTTTATTTAGTGTAGATCAGGCCTTAAAGAGTTAGTACAGTTGGCCAGAAAGAGCACTAAAATCAGCCTCTGATTGGTTCTGCTACCTTTGTGTTGAAGAAAGCAAGAAGAATCTGTACATTGTGATGTAGTGCCCAGACTACAGTAATCACATTGACAGATAGTAATCTGAATTGGCAAACAGAAAGTCTAACGCCAGCCCTGGCAATCCCATTAAAACACTGGGGTCCAATGTTTGCCAAGAAGCCAGCCTCAGTACCACTGTCATGGAGACTGGGTGGGCCACTGTATCATCTACGTCCAGTGCTGTCTCTAGCACCAGACTGGCTATTAACTGACTCTCTCTAAGAATGGCCTGAAACTGCTCCTTTTCTGTCTCCAGTAAATGTTCCAGAAATGCATTGAGTTTCCCATAATTAATAAAATTGTATTTGGCCATGACAGTTTGGTAATTCATGACTCTAAATGGTATTGTCGCTGACAAATACGACATCCTGCCAAGCCCAATCGTATGGGGTCGACTTGACATTATGTTGCTTGCTTTGTGCATTAACCACATCCACTATGATGGGGATGGGTTGCGGATGTTGAAATAGGAAGTCTGCCTCTTTGGGAGGGATGTAGTATTTTTTTATTATTATTATTTTAATTTTTTACTCCGTTGGTGGTCTGTGCGATGGAGGCTGGTGTCTGCCGGATGACTTTGGTAGGCTCTTGAATCGCCTCATTAATTGGGACGACAATTCTGGATGAGGAGGAGGTGTTCAGAATATCTACCTACTTGTGATATGTATCTGCCTCCTCCTGTAGGGGAATTTGCACCTCAGATTGGTAAGATCCAGAAAGTTCTTAAAATCGTCACTTAGTGATGGGGGGGAGGCAGTACAGCCTCATCTGGTGGAGATGAGGAGAAGTTTGATGGAGGGGTAGCTTCCACTTCGAGCCCTTCTTCCTGTTCTGAAAAAGCTTCCTCCTCCCCTGGCTCAGGGTCTTTGCATAGCCAGGCTGTAGGAGACCATCTGGTGGACTCTCTCTGAGAGACACTGGATGGGCGTGACATGTGTCTGTACATCGCACAAGGATTGCAATATGGCCATGGAGGGGTGGGGGTTGGGTTGGGGGAGATGGTGGGCATGGCAATGGGGCTCGGACCACAATTGTAGATTAGCCCGATGGAATTGGGGAGGACCCTTGTATTGTGATGATGGGCCGTGATGAGGGCCATGGAATGACCTCCTTCTGGCCACTGTCAAACTCGTCCCTGGGTAAGGACAGCGCTGACTTGGGTATTGGTGGCACATGGTCCAGTGCCAAGAGCAATTCCAGGTACCAGGATGTGCTCAGTACCGGGGCCCTGATATTGAGTAATGGGGATTGTAGTTCTTCCCCAGCCATCAGGTATCCCAGGTACCAGAACTCATAGAATCATAGAAGATTAGAGTTGGAAGAGACCTCAGGGGGTCATCTAGTCCAACCCCCTCCTCAAAGCAGGGCCAACCCCAACTAAGTCATCCCGGCCAGGGCTTTTTTCAAGCTAGGCCTTAAAAACCTCTAAGGATGGAGATTCCACCATCTCCCTAGGTAACCCGTTCCCGTACTACATCACCCTCCTAGTGAAATAGTTTTTCCTAATATCCAGCCTAGACCTCTCCCACTGCAACTTTAGACCATTGCTCCTTGTTCTGTCATCTGTCACCACTGAGAACAGTCTAGCTCCATCCTCTTTGGAACCCCCCTGCTTCCAGTAGTTGAAGGCTGCTATCAAATCCCCCCTCACTCTTCTTCTCCACAGACTAAATAAGCCCAGTTCCTTTAGACTCTCCTCATAAATCATGTGCCCCAGCCCCTAATAATTTTCATTGCCCTCTGCTGGACTCTCTCCAATTTTTCAACATCCTTTCTGTAGTGGGGGGCCCAAAACTGGACGCAATACTTCAGATGTGGCCTCACCAGTGCCGATTAGAGGGGAATAATCACTTCCCTCGATCTGCTGGCAATTCTCCTACTAATGCGGCCCAATATGCCATTAGGCTTCTTGGCAATAAGGGCACACTGTTGCCTCATATCCAGCTTCTCGTCCACTGTAATCCCCAGTCCTTTTCTGCAGAACTGCCGCTTAGCCAGTCAGTCCCCAGCCTGTAGCAGTGCATGGGATTCTTCCGTCATAAGTGCAAGACTCTGCACTTGTCCTTGTTGAACCTCATCAGATTTCTTTTGGCCCAATCCTCCAATTTGTCTAGGTCACTCTGGACACTATCCCTACCCACCAGCATATCTACCTCTCCCCTCAGCTTAGTGTCATCTGCGAACTTGCTGAGGGTGCAATCCATCCCATCATTCAGATAATTAATGAAGATGTGGAACAAAACCGGCCCCAGGACCGACTCCTGGGGCACTCCGCTTGATACGGGCTGCCAACTAGACATTGAGCTGTTGATCACTACTCGTTGAGCCTGATGATCTAGCCAGCTTTGTATCCACCTTATAGTCCATTCATACAATCCATACTTTTTTAACTTGCTGTCAAAAATACTGTGGGAGACCATATCAAAAGCTTTGCTAAAGTCAAGGTATATCAGGTCCACTGCTTGCCCCATATCCATAGAGCCAGTTATCTCATCATAGAAGGCAATCAGGTTGCCCTTGGTGAATCCATGTTGACTGTTCCTAATCACCTTCTTCTCCTCCAAGTGCTTTAAAATTGATTCCTTGAGGACCTGCTCCTTTTTTTTCCCCGGGGACTGAGGTGAGGCTGACCAGTCTGTAGTTCCCCGGATTCTCCTTCTTCCCTTTTTTAAAGATGGACACTATATTTGCCTTTTTCCAATCATCTGGGACCTCCCCCGATCACCACGAGTTTTCAAAGATAATGGCCAATGACTCCGCAATAACATCAGCCAACTCTCTTGGCATCTCGGATGCATTGCATCTGGCCCCATGGACTTGTGCATGTCCAGCTTTTCTAAATAGTCCTTAACCTTCTTTCACCACTAAGGGCTGCTCACCTCCTCCCCATTCTGTGCTGCCCAGTGCAGCAGTCTGGGAGCTGACCTTGTCTGTGAAGACCGAGGCAAAAAAAGCATTGAGTACTTCAGCTTTTTCCACATCGTCCGTCACTAGGTTGCCTCACCCATTCAGTAAGGGTCCCACACTTTCCCTGACCTTCTTATTGTTGCTAACATACCTGTAGAAATCCTTCTTGTTACCCTTCACATCCCTTGCTAGCTGCAACTCCAGTTGTGCTTTGGCCTTCCTATTACACCCCTGCATGCTCAAGTAATATTTTTTTATTCCTCCCTAGTCATCTGTCTAAGTTTCCACTTCTTATAAGCTTCCTTTTTGTGTTTAAGCTCACCAAAGATTTCTCTGTTAAGCCAAGCTGGTCACCTGCCATATTTGCTATTCTTTCTGTACACTGGGATTGTTTGTTCCTGCACCCTCAAAAAGGCTTCTTTAAAATACAGCCAGCTCTCCTGGACTCCTTTTCCCCTAATATTAGCCTCCCAGGGGATCCTGCCCATCATTTCTCTGAGGGAGTCAAAGTCTGCTTTTCTGAAGCCAAAGATCCATATTCTGCTACTCTTCTTTCTTTCTTTTGTCAGGATCCTAAACTCGACCATCTCATGATCACTGCTGCCCAGGTTGCCACCCACTTCTACTTCCTCTACCAATTCTTCCCTGTTTGTGAGCAGCAGATCAAGAGGAGCACGGCCCCTAGTTGGTTCCTCCAGCACTTGCACCAGGAAGTTGTCCTCAACACTCTCCAAAAACTTCCTGGATTGTGTGTGCACTGCTGTTTTGCTCTCCCAGCAGATGCCAGACTGATTGAAGTCCCCCATGAGAACAAGTGCCGGTGATCTGGAAACTTGTGTTAGTTGTCCGAAGAAAGGCTCTTCTATCTCATCCTCCTGGTCTGGTGGTCTATAGTGGGTGCCCACCACGACATCACCCTTGTTGCTCTCACCTCTAAACTTAACCCAAAGACTCTCAACAGGCTTTTCTCCAGTTTCATACTTGAGCTCTGAACAATCATACTGCTCTTTTAAATATAGTGCAACTGCTCCACCTTTTCTCCCCGGCCTGTCCTTTCTGAACAGTTTATACCCATGCATGCCAGTGCTCTAGTCATGTGAGTTACCCCACCAAGTCTCTGGTTATTCCAATCACATCATAGTCCCTTGACTGCCAGGACTTCTAATTCTTCCTGCTTGTTTCCCAGGCTTCTTGCATTCGTGAACAAGCACCTAAGATAACTAGCCAATTGCCCTGCTTTCTCAGTTTGAGTCAGGAGGCTCCCCTGTTGCACCCTCCTCCTTGTGTTTCCTTCCAGTATCCAACTTTCCCACTTACCTCAGGGATTAGGTCTCCATCCCCTGGTGAAGTTAGTTTAAAGGCCTCCTCACTAGGTTAGCAAGCCTGCCTGCGAAGATGCTCTTCCCTCTCTTTGTTAGGTGGATCCCATCTCTTCCTAGCAATCCCTCTTTCTGGAACAACATCCCATGGTCGAAGAATCCAAAGCCCTCTCTCCAATACCACCTGTGTAACCATGCATTTGCTTCCACAATTTGATGGTCCCTACCTGTGTAGTAGTAGGATTTTATGTTTGTGTTTTGTATAAATTAGAATGAAGGATAAAGAATAATAATGTAGCATGTATTAAATGTATTGATGTATGATTTGATCGTATTCTGCCAGCCACCCTTTCTGAAAGCGGGAAGGAATGGCCTAGTGTGCTATTGGTAAAGATGCATCAGCCAGAATCTTGTTTCTGAAGCTGATTTCAAGGCAGTAATAGACCTTTAGGGTCCCCACTTTGTTGTAGGTTAAATATTAGCATTTTGAAATAAGTAAAAGAATGCAATGATTGTTTTCTCCTGCATTGCAATTTGATGTTCCTGTTCAAATGTTCTGTGTAAATCAATCCTGTTTTGTGTGTGAATGAGGAATGTGTGTGTTAGAAGATAAGTGTGAAGGCTATCATCGGCCCAGATGTTCCAGGGAAGAATTGAGGACAGGCATAACGGTGCCAGAAGATTGCAACATGCCACTATTGAGATGTCAGAGGAGGGCAGATTGATGATTCTAAAAGAGAAGGTAGGCACCTATCATTGGGGACAAAATAGCTGTGATAAAAACCAGCATGGGGTAACTCCCTGAGAGACTGATGAAAGAACAAGATAAAGAATAAGAAGAACAATTTAAGAAAACAAGCACCCGTCAAATGGCTATTGATTATAGCATGACGGTGCAAAACTCATTGGTCCCAATGAAGGAAGATCTCTATATGAATAGGGTGCTTTGCCATGAAACTTTGGATTCGTCCTGCCAAGATTTCCCTGGAGCATTGTGTCGTGACCAACAGAACCTGGCTCCTCCCTACCCGCGATCAGCCTAGCTGGACACTAGGTTGCTCCAGACTCTGAACTGGTAACTATAACATCGACTGGCGGGATGGTGTGTGTGTGTGTGATATTGAATGCATATGCTAATTGTTGTATCTCCAATAGATGTGGCATATTGCCTTTTCCTCTGAAAAAGGGTCCTGGGTGCTTCTTATAATCATAACACCTGGGCCTTTTCCTTCAACAGGGAGGATGGACGAGAACATGACTTGTGCCTCAAACTCCTTTATCTTTCTTCCCAGAGCCACATACTGTGCAGTGACCTGCTCGAGGTCATTCTTGGCAGTATCATTGGTGCCCAAGTGGAGAAGTAACAAGGGTAGCAGTCTGAGGGCTTGATCAGTCTTGGCAGATAGTCCATCGCATCCTGAATTCTAGCTCCAGACAAGCTGCACACTTCTTGAGTTTCCTGGTCCGGATGGCTGATGGATGACTCTGTCCCCTTAGGAGGGAGTCCCCGACCACCACTGCCCATCTCCTCCTCTTGGGAGTGGTGGTCGTGGAACCCTCATCCCTAGGACAATGCATCCCATGCCTTCTGGTCGATGGGGCCTTCTTCTGATCCCTTCCCTCAGATGACTCTTCCAAACCATTTTCCACTGTAGTACCTGTGCAGGGAGCCTGAAAATGGTTTCTTACCTCTATCTGCACTGGGGGTAAATGGGGTCTCCTCTTCCTTCTTTTGGAGGTCACACGCTGCCAATTTTCTACCCTGTTCTGCACTGCCCTCTCTGATTCTTCAGCATGCCGTGCCTGCAGTACTAAACGCTGACATCTGTGCAATATGTGACAAGTTCTTTAAGACTGATAGATGTGATTTGAAGATAGATGTAATTTAAAAGTTGTAAATAGGAAATTTGGTAAGGGGAAGAAGCTCACATAATTTTCTTAAAAATTTCTTTATTTTAGGTGTCTATGGCACATGGAATACAAAATTTAATTAATGCTATAAGAATGATTCACAGTGTTTCAAGGTATTACAATACTTCAGAGAGAATGACATCATTGTTTATAAAGGTAAGCACATTAATATCCAGGCTTCATTTATATCAAGTGTGATGAAAGCAAACAGCTCTGAATATGGCATTGCAGAAACTCTTGTTTTACTTCAATCAGCAGGATATCTTGGTGAAAAGTGGTAAGGATTTTATAAAGCTGTGATGCCCACTACTAAATATATAACTCTTCTGTTTTCATGCTATAAAACAAATCAAGCATAAAGAAAACATCAGGCATTGCAATTGCAATTTGTTTCTTATAGTATTTTATATAGGCTCATAAAGGTCTAGATTATGTCATCTTTATATTTAGTAGTACCTTGCTCCGCAAATACTATTCAACATGCAAAAAGAGAAGGAACTGAAGCAGAGTAAAAGTGGAGTTCCTACCCTCTTTTTTCCAAGAACTCTATGATGGACAAAATAGGTGGCAGGTCCAAGCATGAATGCTCTCTACTTCTTATCCTATAGGTCTGCTACTGTCCTCTAACTTCTCTCTCAGAACTTGTCTATGTCTGGCCAAATGATACCCCCTTGTCAGGATACATTACAGATTCTCTAGGGCTCTTCCCAGGTTCGTTCACAGGGTTATTCCAAAACTTTTCTCAAACTCTTTCTTTGTGGAAACCCAGAGCCCTGGCTCCTAGTCTCTCTAAACAGGTAGTGGCCTAGAACACTCCATCCAGAACTTCTGAGTTTTGGTCCTGGCTCACGTACTCCACAACTACCACATGGGAAAAAATTCTCAGAACTTTTGGTAATTCTGCTTGTCTCGTGGTGGGAAACTAAGATCCAGGAGTGAGAATCCTGTTAGAGTGATCTCTTGAGAAGCAGAATTATGAGCAAACATCTTTTCCTTTTATGCCTGAGACTTGTTCAAATATTATATCAGGATCTAGAAGTATCTAAAATACTGTACTGTTGTCCTTAAATCACATATGTTAGGACATTATAAGGAAATGTGATTGAAAAGTTCCAATTGCAGGTATATAATTTGTTTTTTTCAAGGTGTAATAAAAACAAAATTTTGGAGATCATTAACAAAGTTTGTTTTTCATTTATATGTACTAGGTTACAAATCAAATGGTTACAGCATGTAAGGCATATATTACTGATGGTGGTTTATCTCGTGTATGGGACCAGGATACACCTGTAGTAATTAAAAAAATTCAGGTTTGTATAGTGGTATTTTGTTGTTTTCACTGGTTCAGATCACCTTCTGATCTGGGTTTTTATTTAATCTAGTAAGCACCTGCTTGTAGGACTGCCCTAAAGTCCATCATTTTTATTATAAAAGTATGCATTGCTTTGTATTATAAAGTTTTTCAGATTTCATATTAAATACATTATTCAAAGCTGATTTATTACTATTAAAATAAACATATAATACTGTAGGATTTAAAAAAGAGACAGTCCCACTATTTAGAGTGTTCAGTCTAAGGTAGTGAGTCAAATAACATGAAAGCAACAGACAAAGGAAAAAGGATGATATTTAAAACAAGTAAAAATAAGTCATTACAGCATAGGGAGCTAATCATAGAAATTCTGATATTTTTAAATAGAAGTTGAGAGTAGCACAGAATGAGTAACTATCAGAGCCATGTCAGTCAAGAGGATTTAGAGGGACAGGATAGCATACAGGAGGAAGAATGTTATTCCAGGAATCAGGAGCAGTACGAGATAAGGCACAAAGGCGAGAGTGACAGCAGTGTACAAACAGAGGAATGAAGCAAGAATGGGCAGAGTGCTGAGGTGATAGGTGATAATGAGATGTAGGTAAAGGGAGAGTTTTAAAAATGATGAAGAATTCTGATTTTATGTAGAAAGAGACAAGGAGCCAGTAAAAGTATATTAGAAAGTGAATGACATGGTAAGAGTAGCAGGAAAGTAAGATTACTTTTGCTGTTGAATGTTGGGTAGATTGGAGAGGAGATGGTCAATGGTTTTGATGAGAAAACTATATAGCATGAAGCAGAGTTTTGTCAGACTAAGAAGACATTTTAGAAATGTTAGTGGGAGAAGCAAAAGGATTTGGTGAGAACCCGGTGAGGAGAGAAGGAAAGGGAAGAGTCAAAGAACTTAAAGGTTGAGAGAGGGAGTGTGCATATGTGTGGGGGTGGAGGGACTGTGCCGGGCACCAAAAATTTAACAACCAGAGGGTTGGGCTACCTGTTTCATGGTAATAATATAAGTTTGTCCTTTATAGAAAACCAGTTTGCAGGTTAAGACCAGAATTTCCCCTTATCTTCTGTTGATCCCCTTTTCCTGATCAATGATGAATATTTAATGAGGTGGGACCTAATAGTACTACACTCCACTTCAATTTGCATTGCTCTTTATCATTACTTAAATAATTCTAATTCTTCAGCTAGGTTTTACTCTCCTTTGAGTGCCTTTGCACATGTACATTCCATTTTAGGTGTATGTGTACCCAATGCACTTGAGTCAGAGACTTTTTCTAGTAATACCATTGGGGTAGTGGATGTGCCCTGGATATCCTTGTGATGCAGCAGAGGGCATAAAGGGCAGGGTCACACTGACTCTCTCTCATTCTTTCTTACTGCCCATGGCAAGTACTGGAGATCCCCACTGCTTTTTGAGCTTTGTCTTTTCTAGCCAGCTTTACATGTTGAAATTGTATATAGTTGTAGATACTGTTAATAGTTAATATTAGTTTAGTGTTAATTAATTCATTATATTATTATTTTCATTTTTCCTCCTGAGTGTTGCTCCTGGAGTCTCTCATTTACAATGCAGAGATCTTCAGGTTTCAAATTGTAAAGTAATGCCTGCAACTGATGGGCATTAAGTTGCTTGTTTTCTTTAGGAGAGGGACATGTTAAAGATAAGTGCTCCAATTGTAAGTCTTTTCTGTCAAAGACGAAGAATGAGAGAGATTCATCTCATGGAGCACCTATTAGAGAAGGCACTGTGCCCCTCCTCAGAATCTGATGACTTTGTTCATGAGAGCTGAAATCTCTGCCACTCCGTAAAGAATGACCTTTCAGCTACCTCTTCTGCATATAAGGGAGAGACTGGGGAAAAGAGATGTCCCCTGATGCTTTGTCCCCTGATGCTTCCTTGAAACCAAAGATGCTTGCTATTTCCTCTGAGTCAGACTCAAGACCAAAGAAGTTTTCCTTTTCAGCTCTCAAAGGTGAGACATCAGACAGAACTATAAGTTCTCTGGTGGACTTGGAAGGAACATAAGAACAAGGATGACCTCTGGTACCTCTGGTACTGTTAGAGGTGGCACTAATGTCTCTGGTGCCTTTGAGACTGGCACCTTCTTCATCTCACATGATGCTGTCGATTCTGCTATTTAATTCTTCAGCACTGTCGAGATCAGCATTGTGTATTTCAGCACCAATACCATCTACTCTGACTTGCGGGCACTTCATTCTACCTCTATACCTGCCATGCTTCAAGCTTTCTTAGTTGGTAAGGATTTAATATGTCTCTGAGTACCAGACTCGCCACTGCAGTCAGTATTGGTTGCAGTAATGATGTCAGCGAATGTAGTCTCACTATACCTTTTATGGTTCCCCCACCATTTCATTCTCCTCAACAGTCATTGGTACTGGCAACTACTTCTGCATCAGTACTTGCTACATTGGCTCCAGTACCAATGATGGTGCTGACAACATTTCTGTCTACATCTCTGGTACCACACATTTCTACCTCCCTTTACTCAAACTGCTCCAAAATTTCCGGAGAACTGTAATATATCTTCATCTAATTCCAGCAGCAGCAGGCTAGTTTCACATGTTATGTCATTTAGATCTTGCTACTCACCGGCTCAGACATCACAAGGATATACTGCAAGGACATGATACTTGTCCACTGCTCCCATGTGCCTTCAAACAAGACTGAGATTCATCTAGAGACTTCTCTGCCTGGTATTCATCACCTTGGTCTGTGATTCCCTATAACTTCTCATCCTGACCCTACTGGGCCACAGGATGCCTCTCAAGATATGAGCTTGGTGTCTACCTCTTGATTCATATCCAAATCACCATGCTCTGCTCCACCTTCTGCTACATAGGAAGCACCTCCGATGGCTGCTGAGCAGGTGTCCCACTTAGAGATCTTGAAAGAGGCGAGAGACAGGATGACACCACTGACCAACTTCCTCTCATCTCATCATCCTCACCAGATGAGGTGATTACACCAGAAACATACTTGCTGTCTCTGGTGGATTTTAAAACTTTGCAGGATTTGATGAAGTGGGTGACATCCACATTATGGGTATGGGCCAAGGTTGTTTAAGATAACCCTCATAAACTCCTGAAAATACTTTAAACCTTGGCTCCAAAAGGTGTGGCTCTTCCTATCAATTAAACTCTTCTCAATTCTGCTAAGACTTTATGGCAGACCCTGTCCTCCCTCCTGCTGGTATCAAAAAGGGCTGACAGTTGCTACTAAGTGAACACCCAAGAGGGTTATTGTTTTGTCATGCATCCTTCCTTGTATTCTCCTGCTCTAATGGCTGTGAATAAACATACCAAAACAGTAACAGACAAAAATCTAACCAAAAGATAAAGAATTGATTAAGTTAAACCTGTATGGCATGAAATCCTATACAACAGCCCGTTAGCAAATGGGAGTCTCAAACTATCAGGCTCTTCTGGCAAATATGTTTATTAATTGGAACTCTATCTCAAAATTTGGAGATAAATTGCCTGAGGAACTTAAGGAGCAATTTCTTGCCATCATAGCTGAGGGTCACTTAACCACATTGACTCTGCAGTCATGGCCTCTAAATCTGTGGCCACAGACATATCTATAAGCCGTTCCTCCTGGCTTCAGGCCTCAGGGATTCCTAGAGAATTTCAAAACACAGGTGAAAATCTGCTTTTCGAAGATCTAAATTGTTTTTTGAAGAAAAAACTGCAATGCTTTGCTTACTCTAAAAGACTCTAGGGCTTTGGAAGTCTACTCTCTGTCTCTAAAGAGGGACACTTTAAATCTTAATTTGAGTATAAATAACCCATTTATCTGCCTAGACACATGGACCCTTGTAGGAGATGCAGTAACTCTTCGAGTTGCAAGCAGCTGCAGGATCTTCTAACCACATGTCAGCTTCTTCAAAGCAGTCAATTTAAGGGGCACATCAATGACAATTGACCCGTCACTATGTATCTTTCATACTAACTCCCTTTGAGAACCATTTGTCTCTCTTCCTCAGTGCCTGCACCTCCATAACATCAGACAAATGGGTTAAGAAGGATATGTCATGCAGTTCCAATCCCTCCTCCAACAACCTTCGCAGGGACCCTTTTCACAAGACTGCTTCAGGAAGTGCAGTCTCTCCTCTGTATGGGAACTATATTGAAAGTACCTCTACAACATGGGGGAAAGGGTTTTATTCCCACTACTTCCTCATTCCCAGAGCAGGCTGGTATCCAGGTTTTTCCTTAGCTAGATGACTGGCTGATTTGAGGTCAGTCAAAAGAGCAAGTAGTGAGCAGCATTATTCAAATCCAGTTATTGTTTGCTCATCTGGAACTGAGAATAAATGCAGAAAAGTCAACTTTAATCCCAGTCCAAAAGACTGAATTTGTAAAAGCCATCTTCGATACTACCACAGTGACTGCTTACTTATTTCGAGACAGGTTTCTGGCCATTGTCAACTGTCGTGGAAAAAGTCACCCCACATTGATTTTAATTCAGAGACTCAAGCCTGAGGCCCGTTTATTGAATACACACCAATGCGATGTGGGTAGCAGCCATTAGGAACTGCTCCCCCGATTCAAAGCACACACAGACTTTTAAAGCTTAAAACCGCAAACAAATTGCACACAGTTAAGTAACGATAACCATATTAGGAATTAAAATTACACATACTTGAGTAATGTTGATCTTATTAGGAATAAGAGAGTTAGGGTCTTTTGGTACTTTCCAGCATTTTTTTGCAACCTTGCCTAGGATGGGTGCAAATTGAGTTAAGGGCTTTTTGGTGGTTTCCAATGCTGTTACAACTTTTATGGGGTGCTTATTACACAATTGCCCCTTACAGGGTACAGTTACTCAATGGGGGTAGTCATACAAATGGAGTAGGGGGAGGCATGGTTACACAAATGGGGTAGGGGGAGGCATGGTTACTCATTTTAGATGATTGCTTTACACTTATTGCTTTACACAAGTGGTTATTATATTTCAAAAGCAGTAGGCACATATTGCAAATTATTCTTGTTGCTGGGGCCTTTTACCCTCCTCCTTTCCAGCCCCCCACTTCCCTCCCTGTGTCTCAACCTCTGACCACCACTGTCAGGGAGCACAACACTTAGCTTGGTTTAGGCTTGTGGGCCTGTTAGCCGCTGGGCGGGCCCAGGCCAAGCAGAAAATCCTAGACCATTAGGGCTAGCTTAATTTTCCCACACACAACTTTTCAAGAACTTCAAAGCCAATCCCAGGTCAATGGTATAATCCTGCCTATGGAGGCCTGGCTCCACTCCACAACTGAGCAGACACTCTCTGGACATGCTGATTTATGTACTTGTATGAGTGCTTTCATCCCTAGATTTGTGAATGGACCCCAAAAACAACGGTGAGGGAGTTTCCTTCTCCCCTCCAGAACCAGCAATGACAGTTGGCACAGATGCCTCCACCAAGGCCTGGGGTGTCCACCCAGGGGAGTTTCACTATATATACAATACAAATTTCATGCAAGTAAAGCGTTCCTAGCCATAATCAAAAGGCACACAACTCAGGTAATTATGGACAATACCACTGCCATGTTTTACCTGATCAGGCAGGGCAGAGCCAGGTTGGATCACTTATGTGAGCTTTGAGCAGGCGGTTGGACTAGATGACCTCCTGAGGTCCCTTCCAACCCTGATATTCTATGATTCTATGTGAAGAATCGATTCATCTCTGAAGTTTTGTGTTCAGAATATAACACTAAAAGCCTTCCATCTGCTGGGATGAGAAACACCACAGTGTATTCCTTAAGCAGAAACTTCATTTATCACCATGAATGGTCCTTGAAGATAGACATATTGGCCATCATGTTCTAGAAATGGAGACCACCTGCTGTAGATTTCTTTGCAACAAAACTCAATAAAAAGTGTTAGCGGTGTGTTTCAGGGTGATTGGAGTCCAGATTCAGTAGCAGATATCTTCTTCTTCCTTGGTCAATGGATCTTCTCTATGGCTTTCCACTGGTTCCTTTGGTTCCAAGGGTGATAAGGAAACTAAAATAAGACCATGCTACATTAATACTGATAGCTCTGGCTTGGCTAGGGCAGTATCACTACATAGATCATCAAGAGCTCACAATCCAATCTCCAATAACACTGCCATTGGTTGAAGGATGTTTGTCTCAGAATCAAGATCAGAAACTACATCCTGGCCTACAGAACGTGCATCTCATGGTCTGGCTGAGATATGGTTGGACTCCTTGGAAAAAAAATTGTTCTCAGGAGATCCAAACCATTCTTATTAACAGAAAGGACTCTATGAGATCTACATACTTAGCTAAGTGGAAGAGATTTTTCTATCTGGGCTGCTTCTCATCATCTTTGTCCCACTGGAGCCGAAATTCAGGACATCTTGTATACAAGACTTTTCAGTTAGCTCCATTAGAGTTCATTTAGCCACCATCTTGGCCATTCACCCTTCCATTAAAGGCTTGTAAGTTTTGTCACACCTGGAGGTAGTGAGGTTTCTTAAAGAGCCTGTTTGTGTATACTGTCCTGTCAGAGATCTAGTTCCATTTTGGGAGATGAGGGTATGTCTACACTTCAAGCCTAAGTTGACCTATATTAGGTCGACTTACAGCCACCAGCCCCCTTGGGTTGGTGGTGCACATCCTCATCAGGAGCACTTACACTGACCTAAGAGGAGCAGCATGGGAGCTGAGAGCCCAGTCTCTCAGCTCTGCTGGCAGCTTCCTGCCAGGAGCCTGGCTGCCATATAGGTTCCTGGGTTCCCAGCGGACTGCGCTCCCCTCTGCTTCCTGTTCCCCACTTGCAGTGGGGGGAAATCCCCTGGAGCTTCTCACCCATCGTTCCCTGCTGGGAGTGGGGGAAGCCACCCTGGGGCAACTCATTTAGAGTGTCTCCTAGACTGTTTGTGCCCTACACAAAAAGAGTGAAGGGGCAAGTAATCTCAGCTCAGATATCTTCTTGCATAAGTTCCTGTTACAAATTGGCAAATGTAACTTCTCCAACAAAGATAACTACCCACTCTACAAGGGCTCAAGTTATCACATCAGCCTTTCTAAATAATGTACTGATTGTGGATATCTGTAAAGTGGCTACATGGTCATCAGTACATACCTTCTCCAGACATTATGCCATCAACTCCGGCATTGTGAATGGATGTGGACTTTGGTAAGTCTGTACTTCATTCCTTGTTCAAGTAGCTCCGAAGTCCCATTGCCTGTAAAGAAACCCACAGTGAAATGTATATGTGCACAATCATTCAAAGAAGAAAAAACAGTTACTTAACTCTACAGTAGCTGCTGTTCTTCAGCATATGTTTGTGCACACATAGGGCTTGTCTTCACATAGCTGGAGTACAGTAACTTAGGTTGACTTACCCTGGTGTCTTCACTGCTCTGCATCAATGGGGGACACTCTCCAGTCGACTTACCTTACCCTTCTCAGGGAGCTGGAGTATTGGAATCGACTGGAGAACACTCTGCCATCGAGTTAGCAGGTCTTCACTAGACCTGCTAAATCGATACCTGCTGCATTGATTGCAGCAGCATCGATCTCCCGGTAGAGAAGACAAGCCCATACATTCCATGACCCTCCCTCCTTCTCTTCTAGTTTGGAAGTGTTGTCATATTTCTGATGCAAAGGAACTGAGGAGGTTTTTTTTTAGTGCCCTTGGCTGCATACACAAGGACCTCATAGGTGCATGCAGTGCCCCAACAGTACTGCTTATAAAAGTCTCTGACTCAAGTATTTTGGGCACACACATACACCTATAGTGGAATGTATGTATGTCCAACACATCTTGAAGAACAATGGTTATTGTAGAAGTACGTATCTGTTTCTTTCACATGACAATGATCATGTGCAGGTCAGTTTAAATTAGTTTTGTGAGTGACATTTTGTAAGAAACATGAAATGCTTTACTGAAACCCAAATATTTTGCTATGTTTCCTCCAGCCACAAATTTTGTAATTCTAAGTGTACAAATCTGGGACAAAGCTGTAGTGTCAGTCTTGATAATAAATATCACAAAGGAAAATTATAATATTATCTCTTTAAAGGCTCCAGCCTTCATTTATAACATCCTTTAATGCTGTAGCCTCTTTCTAAGGATATGGACCCAGGCTTCCCTCACATTGTTGTCACTGAAAAAGTTTACTGTGACACCCTGGCAGGCTTCTTTTGGACCTTATAAACAAAGACAAGAAATCAAAAAGTCTTATCAGAGAGCCTTTTCAAGCAGAATGCAAACCTCAGGCAGAGATGAAGCAATCTGCTTTCAGGTTTTTACATATTTTCTGTTGATTTGGCTCTAGTGAGCGACGGTCTACGTTCTTCCTTTGACTGGGAGGAGCACGAAAATTAAAAAAGGTAATTTGTCTTTTCTTCTGGGAGCCCCAACCATTTCCACTTCCTGTTTAAATATCTGCTTTGCTGTCAATGTGTGCTAAGATGGCTTGCAATCTGTCCCTTAATGACTACCTGTATAGTTTTTTAAAAATAATGGGAAACCAAGGATGTATTGAAAACAAGGGGTATGTCGTGTACCAAAGAACTGGGGGAACCTCCCCCTCCACAAATGTCTTATTAATATATTAAAAAAGGACGGAAGAGTGGTGAAAGAGGGATTCTGGAAATTACTGATTGGTAAACATAATGGATTGAAAATAAAGCACAAATATTTTTCCATCTGTAAACACTTGGAGGATAATGGAACTATGAGAAATAAAATAATTTCTTCGAATCACAGAGTGTATGTTTTGATTGAATTATAACATTAGTGGATGTAGGGAACATAGTGGTAATATCTGGACTTAAACATGATATTGTCCCTCACATAAGCTAAATTGAAAACAAATTCAAAATGGCTGTGTTGAAGGTCCCATGACTTGCAAGCTTGGCCTAAATTCTGCAGCTAGATCCTATATTCTGTAGCACTATGATGAAAATTCTGCAGCTGCTTAAGAACAATTTTAAAAATTGATGTTTTAGAGAATTAAATATGAAAATGAATAATAAAATAATGTAGCTCATAGGTTATTTATTTTAGTATTAAATTTCCATTTATTTTACGTTGCCGTCCCCATTTTCAGTGTACTGCAGACTGTTATCTTTAGGTTTCAGCATTAATAACACATTAATTTAATGGTGCATTTCAGACATTCTGAGCTATGTTTTCAGGCAGTATGACAACTCAGGAAGACATCAGTACTTTGATTTACATTTGGATCACATTGTCAAGCTTTTCTTTGCAATCACAAAGCCTAGAAACACAGTTTTTTAAAATGAAAGCCGAGATCCTGGAGCAGCTTTCTGCAGAAGGCATGACTTCTATAACAAAACCCATGGAATTCTGGACTACATGGGACTTTGGCCATGTCTACACTACCACTTTTGTCAGTATAACTTATGTCACTCAGGGGTGTGTAAAGAACATCCTCTTGAGCGACATAAGTTACACCAAGAGATGTGCTGGTGTGGACACCACTATGTTGGTTGGAAAGCTTCTCCCACTGACATAGCTACCACCGCTCATGGACGTGGTTTTGTTATGTAGACAGGAAAGCTCTTTCCTGCCAACACAGAGCAGCTACACAAGTGATCTTACAGTGGCACAGCTGCATTAGTACAGCTGTGCGCTCTAAGCTTGCTAGCGTTGACATGGCTTTAGACTATGATTTGACTGCTGTCACTTAAGACCCTAAGCAAGGGCTACTGATAAATTTGTTTTTGCTTCTTTAAATTGGTGGAGATGACCAACAGAGTGCTTTAAGGGTTTGTATTGATTTAACATAAAGCATTTATTATAAAACATACTAGAGAATAAAAGCCTGAACATTTTGATTGAAGGCTGGTTTGTTTTGTTAGTTACATCAGCTGAACTGGTGCACTAATTAAGGCCCCAATTCAACAAACCACTTAAGCATGTGCTTGCAGTTCAACATGTACTTCAGTGGTTTTTCTGTGGAATTCTACTCCTGGACAGACAAGACAGGGTTATTACATTAGGTATAATATTTTAAAGAGCTGCTGCCTAGTTATCTTCAACCTTTTTCCTCTACATTTTAAACTGGAAATGCTCATATTGGCATAGCTAGTTTTAACCACACAGTGCTAATAGTATGCTTATAGGAAATACTGTTTTCTGCTTTGGCTTCTTCTTGATACAGCCCCTGTGTCAAAATTGTTTGTTTCATCTTTCTCATACAACTTCTTGTCTTAGAATCATAGAACATCAGGGTTGGAAGGGACCTCAGGAGGTCATCTGGTCCAACCTCCTGCTCAAAACAGGACTAATCCCCAGACAGATTTTCGCCCTGATCCCTAAGTAGCCCCCTCAAGGATTGAGCTCACACCCCTGGGTTTAGCAGGCCAGTTCTCAAACCACTGAGCTATCTCTCCCCCCTTGTTGACATATTATTGCTAATTATTTTTATTAGGTCAGTAGGGCTTCAAGGCCCCCCAGCCATCCTTAGCACCCCCTTTTGTTAGGTGCGATACAACCACATGATAAAAGCCTCTTCCCTAAAGGGTTTACAATCTAGGGCCCTGATCCAGCAAAGACTTACACACATGTTTAATTTTAGGGACCTTGAATAATACTTAATACTTCAGCAAGAGGGAAGGAGAAATCAGTAGAACTATTCAGTATGGAAAGTTAAGCATGTGTAAATTTTTGCTGGATCAGACCTAAGACAAGACATATCTAGCAAGTGTAAGAAAAAATATCCGAAGGATCTGAGAAGTTCAAGGGTAACCCTGATATGGGATTTTTGTAAGGATTAGCTCCCTGTAGTGATAGTTTTCAGTCAATTATTCTTAATCGTAAAATAAATAAGACAAATACAGAAATCCTTATTAGTCATCCATCTAACATTATTAGTTTGGTTTTTCACATAGACATAATATGTCACACTTTCTCCTCATCACTTCCTTCTTTTTGAAATGAGAATAGTAAGTGCTAAATAAGAGGAATTTCTCCATGTTAGTGCAGGACACAAGGAATAGGCCACGAGTCTGGTTGCAAAATTCTGTTTCAATATCAAAATAATAATGTGGACTAAAACAAAAATACCATTTTCTAAAATACAGAACAGCCAACAGAAACAATAGATTTTTTTGTGCGTAAGAAATATTGCATGTTTCTTTTCATCTGATAGTTATTGCATTTGTTTCTCAACTTTTTTAGGACTGCATTTTTTTATTTAAAGAATATCAAAAATGCTTTCATAAAACAAGGAAACAGATTTTGGAAGCTCTAGGGGAAAAGACATTTGAAGTATCAGAGATGTATATTTTTGGCAAATTTGAAGCATTTTGTAAAAGGCTAGAAAAAGTAAGTAACATTTCTGTTTTTATTTTAAAAATTAAAAAATGTAAGTGTGCATGCCTTTAATGAGAATTTTTGTAGATTGACTAATGAATTGCTTAGTGAGCTGTATTCTTATTTCAATATGAAGAAAGTTTTTTTTTAAAGGTAGTTGATGTTTTTGGATAAATACAGCATTTCTCTTAATTTCTTAGACCATCAAATTATTATGACTTTCATAAATAATGAAAGCTGTAGTTAAGAGTTGCAACTCACTTTTTTCATTTGCTCATAATTTATTAAAAAATTCTGTGTTTGGCTTTCTATGCTTGGTCTCAGCCTAAAATTCAATTTTTTAAAAGGGTTTAGAAAAATCAATTAATCTGAACCTAAAACTTTGTCTACACTATGCAGCTTTTAGTGATACGACTGTGCCGCTACAGCCATGCTGCTAAAAGGCGCGCAGTGTAGCTGCTGATTGTCATCAGGAGAAAGCTCTCTTGCCAATAAAAAACTTCCACCCTGCACAAGCGGCAGTGGCTTTGCTGGCAGGAGATCACTCCTGCTGACAAAGTGCTTTTCACACCCGTGCTTTTTGTCAGTAAAACTTTTGTCATTCGGGGTGTGTGTTTTTTTAGCACCCCTGAATGACAAAAGTTTTGCTGACCAAGTTCTAGTGTAGACAAAGCCTAAGTTAGATGAGCAGTGGAAAAAAAATACTAGATTTATATTTAGCCAGAATACATAAGGCTTTTTTTACCCAAAGATTATTACACTTTGTACTTCAAATCTTCAAAACATGATGTTTTTTATTATTAATGTGTTTATTTATTAAGCTCCCATAATATTATTTGTGTTGTGCATGACAAAAAATTAAGATAACACATATCCTAAAGAGTTTATAATCTATCCAAACCCCATTAAAGTGAATGGAAAGAGTCCTGTTAATTTAATGGGCTTTGGAACAAACTAAAAAAAAAAAATTATAATGGAGAAGTGAAGACTGGGAAACCCAAAGGGAGGGTTGTTTGTGTGGTTTTGTTTGTTTGTTTTTGTTATTCTCTTCCTGTGGGTTTTGTAGAAGTGAGATTTTCAGAGGGATTTGTTGTGGAAAGGGAGAGTGGTGGATTAGCTCCATTCAGGTGGCCTTTTGACAATCTTTTATCTTCAGCGCTCTCTGGCAAACTCTTGTGCATGAGTCTTCAGCATTAATCAGTGCATTTACAAAATCAATTTAGGATCAGTTCCTCCAAATTGATCCCACTTGCACAGAACAAAATCAGAAAGAAGCATTTAAAGAATTCTCTAAGAAACCCAGGCTGGAGACTTTCATATACTGGGTCCAAGGGTCATGAAGTAACCCCAGGTGGATCAAAGTGGTCCTTAGTCTCCGATCAATTGGTATTCTGTGTCTTGAAAGCAAAGCAACTGAGCTTGAAAATCTTGGTGAATGGGCTGCCTGTATAAGATGATCAGCTGGTGAACTCTTCCTCAGCTTATGTGGGGGTTAGACTAGATGAGCCTTGCAGTCCCTTCTAACCCTATGATTCCACCATCATTGCTACCTGCAAATGTCTGCTGAGATCCTCTGATTAAACCAAGAAAGACTCCAGACCCAAATGCTCCCAATATGTTGAACAGCTAGGCAGTGATTGGATCTAAGCCTCTTGCAACCAAGGAGGATATATTTCTATTCTCATTTGCAAAGAGGGTAGACATCATTGGGGCATAGCTTGTCTTAGAACATCTTGTAAAATGAAGAGATTGGCATGGTAATTCTAGAGCACTTCTTCAAAACTTTTCACTTAAAGGGTCACAAAGCCTTTTTGTTAGTACTGTTTTTCAAGCACTGACAACGTGCTTAGTGATGAGCACAAATGATTACTAGTCTCTGCTGTGAGGACAGTCCAATCTAAAAAATAAATCAGAGAACAAAGGATGCCCTGGGAATCCTGGCAGGGTGAGTAACTTTGACTTTCTTTCTTTCTTTCTTTCTTTCCATAAACACATGTAGTGCAGTACATGTGTAACCCAAGGCCATAGGTACAAGAAACAGGAAGAGGGATGTGGGAAATAGAAAACAACTAAATAAAATAGTGTCTCCTATTACTTAAGACATATGTACCTCTGTGGAAAATGTTTCTCTACCCTGACCCAATGTCTGAGTATGACTGGAGACTAGAAACTGAAGCCTATCCCAAAAACAAAGAAAAGTTGTCTACATACAAAGTTTTGCTTGTCTACACTACAAAGTTTTGTCAGCAAAAGTTATGCCGCTTTAATTAAAACCGCTGTTGCATGTTTACGCTATGCTCCTTGTGTTAGCCGAGTGCATCCACACTAGCAGCTCTTGCATTGATAGCCGTGCGCTGTGGTAGGTATCCCACTGTGCAACTGTCCGCAGAGTCCTTTAGGAGGGGTTTGCAATGCCTTGTGGGACAGGTACAGCATCACATGATGCAGGTTTCTTAATCCCATCGGTTCCATGTGCACCCTAATAGATTGTCAGACGCTTTTCAACTGAAGTGGGGGGAGAGAGGAGAGTGGTGTGTCTGGGGTGGGGGAGACAGCAGGCTGACCGGTTGGCAGGGGGAACCTCCCCCTGCCAAGAGGATGTTAAAGAATTTTTGCATACTTCTTCAGCCTTATGTTTCCAAATAAAAGCACACTGCAAATTGTAAATAAATAAAAGAATAAAAGAATAAAACTTTAGTAAGAGAAAATCATAGATAATTGTCCCCTGGCAAAAGGAATGGAGGGGAAAAAACATATATGATAGATGCTTGTCACATTGCTTACAGCACCACTGGATGACTCTCAGGAACCACAAAGATGGGTGAGGTAGAAAACCAATCAACCAAACAAAACCTAAATAGGATAGAATATTTGGTTCCCTTGGTAAAGCTATCAAGAGGAGCAACCACAGCTTATAAAACTCTTCTGCCAAAGACAGTGTCTAAGATGTCATGTCATACTATTTGGAAACAATCTGAACTGAAAATAACAGCACAATTTTACCGATGTCTTCATATGTAGACTATTTTTTAGTACCTGTAATTTCTGTTCTTTTAGTAAAGCCTTCATTCCCGCTAAAGAAATAATTCCTCTTGCTTTGTCAAAAGACTTCCTTTGATTCATCCCACAATGAAAAAATTATACCCTTTTTCCTTTTATCCACTGTAATTTACAGCACAAAATTTACTAATCTGAATCAATTGCAGATATAGTTTACATTAAAAAACAACAACAAAGAATGCCAAGGAGAGGGGAGATTGCGAATAGTCTATAGAAAGATTAAAAAAAAAAAGTAAGTGATTCAGAACCATAGAATTGGCCCATTTGTTAGGAAGCTTATATTAGAGTATGATGATATAACTGTTATTCTCTTCCTCCCTTTCCTTTCCTTCATGTTTGTTTTTTGTTCATTTGTGGTATCTTGTCTTTAATTTGATTTTAACTCTTTGGGCCTGGGACCATATCTACCCATGTATTTGTCTGACTCCTAGCACAAAGGACTCTTAATCCAGACTGGTGCCTTTGGACAATACCATTATATAACTAACAGTGTTCAGGGGTTTTCAGATTCACTGGTGTGTTTTTCCTTGGTAATCATACAGTGCATATACTAGTTCTTGTGGTCTGTCTGTTGTGCTTGGAAATTTCCATTTATATATCTTAAACTTTGGTACTTCAACTTTTGAGCCATTTCCCACCCTATCACTCAGATATTAAATGTAATTTAATGTAAAAGTTAACTATGGATAAAACTTCCTCAAGATACCAAGAAAAATATTGAAACAATTTAGATTAGGTTGAGTGATGGTGAGCATTGGGGTAAGAAGTTGAGGGAGCAATGTTTTGTTGTGAGTATTTTGATGAGGAATTATGAGTGAAATAACTAATCAGAGCAGACTGGCCATTGGTCTCAGTCTAGTCTGTTTAGCCCAGGATGTAATTATTCCTTTGTCAACAAGAAGCACCACAAGTGAACTAAATGAATTGAAATAAATTTATAATTTGATTTGAGTGTGAAAAATATTTCTTTATTTCAGATTACAGAGATGATTACTATAGTACAAACATTTTCTGCACTTAGTATGTCTACAATTGAAGGGATAGATATTTTGGCAATAAAGTTCAAAAATATCTACCAGAGTGTTCAAAAGAAACAATATGATATTCTCGACCCACGAAAAACTGAATTTGATGTAGATTTTGTAGACTTCATGACAAAAATTGAAGGTTTAGAGGTAAGTAACTGTTATCTGTAATTTGTTCAGTGCAAGATCTCATCATTTTTACGTATTCAGAACCCCTTGGACTTCAATGGGAGTTTTGACTGATAAAGAACTGTATGATTTGGCTTTATTTGGTGAATGGTAGAGTTTGTTAGGAAAATAATAACAAATTTCACAACTTGTGCAAAGGCTTTTATATTTACCTGATCCTTAAATTTCTTGCCTTTCTTATGGTTATTTACAGATTATTAACTGCAGGAATATACTTGCCTACAGTTTTGTCAATGATATAGGTGTCTGTTTTCCAGTTCTTGTGTACTCATAGCTCCCATTAATATTATAGGAGTTCTGTTCTAACTTTGGGAAAATGTTTCACAAATGTAAGTTTTGCTATATACTGTGTACAGTGGACACCATTGAAAACTGCACATTTACCCCCTGTGGTAGTTAAATTTACCAAGGTATCTGAGGAAGCATTCTAAATATAGGTAAATATTTCAAACATTGCGATAAAGATAAATATGTGGGTGTTGTAAACATTCCTTATTATTGACACCCACTGATGGGCAAAAGTTGGATCTCTTTCCGGGTTGATCTCTGGCCAGATCAAGTGATTGCACAGGTATGTGCACATCCAGTGCACTTGAGTTGGAGAGCTTTCACTAGTAGTACCCTGTGCTTACCGGTGCCTTCAGCTGTGGGTTTAAAGGCTGGAACTGCCCTGACCTTCCCTCAGTTCCTTCTCATCTTCCATGGCTAAGAGTTGGAGGTCCTCATGCACTTTGCTTATGGTTTTTCTCGTGAGCTTTTTCACATCTTTTATTTGGCAAATGGTAGTTCACTAATGTAAATAGTTAGATTAGGATAGTTAGTAAGTAGTTTTGTGTTATTTTGCATTTTTTGTCCCTATCGTTGTTTTTCAAGGCCTGAGATGCTTGGTACTGGCTTTAAAAGACAAAAGTCCTCATGCTTTAAACATTTCCCCTCCAATCAGGTGCCAATGCCAACAAACAACCCACATACTTGCTGACTGTTATGCCAGGATGAGGGACACATCAGAGAAAAATGCAGCATTATTTGTTCTTTTCTTAAAAGAACACAAACATCCCGGGCAGCATATCTATTGATGCAGTCTCCCCACGCATCTTCTAATACTGGCCCCTCACAAGTTCTGAGATTTGACTTTATACCAGCAAGGAGTGCTCCCACAGCTTTGTCTGACTTCCTTCACAAAGCTGAAAAGACTATTTCCCACTGGGAGAAGAGGAGGCACACCCCTTCACCAGGACCTTCTCATAAGATGCCCCAAACTGTGACTACTTCAGATCCCAGGAAGGGCTTCTTGAGCTACACAAAGGACCCTGGGGACTATTGTGCCTCAAATAAGTCATCTCAGACGTTAACTGTACCAAGGTGAGTGTGTGAGCCTTGGCTTGATGCTCCCTGTTACCATCCCAAGAGAGGCTTGACCCACCAGTGATGTCGACTCCATTACTGACTCTGTCAGTGCAGTTGAAATCAGTATCCACTATTCTGTGCATCTATCAAGGCTCCTTCCCCACTCTGAACTTTAGGGTACAGATGTGGGGGCCTGCATGAAAACTTCTAAGCTTAACTACCAGCTTAGATCTGGTCCGCTGCCACCACTCCCAATGGGCTAACTCCCTTCCCTGGGTAGCCTTGAGAGACTCTTCCACCAATTCCCTGGTGAACACTGATCCAAAACCCCTTGGATCTTAAAACAAGGAGGAATTAATCATCCCCCCCACCTTCTCTTTCCCCCCACCAATTCCTGGTGAGTCCAGATCAATCCCCTTGGATTTTAGAACAAGGAAAAATCAATCAGGTTCTTAAAAAGAAGGCTTTTAATTAAAGAAAAAGGTAAAAATCATCTCTGTAAAATCAGGATGGAAAATAGCTTTACAGGGTAATCAAACTTAAAGAGCCCAGAAGAACCCCCTCTAGCCTTAGGTTCAAAGTTACAGCAAACAGAGGTAAACACCCTAGCAAAAGGTACATTTACAAGTTGAGAAAACAAAGATAAAACTAACACACCTTGCCTGGCTGTACTTACAAGTTTGAAATATGAGAGACTTGTTCAGACAGATTTGGAGAGCATGGATTGATGTCTGGTTCCTCTTAGTCCCAAGAGCGAACTCCCCCAAAACAAAGAGCACAAACAAAAGCCTTCCCCCCACCAAGATTTGAAAGTTCTTGTCCCCTTATTGGTCCTTTGGGTCAGGTGTCAGCCAGGTTACCTGAGCTTCTTAACCCTTTACAGGTAAAAGGATTTTGGAGTCCCTGGCCAGGAGGGCTTTTATAGTATTGTACACAGGAGGGCTGTTACCCTTCCCTTTATAGTTATGACAGCATCCATCTCTGCTACCAACAGAAGGACCTGCAACCTCTACTGGGGATCGGAACTCACTTTCCTAGATCCCGATCAACTTCAGTAGCCTTCCTAAACAACATACTGACCGTGGACATGTGTAGAGCAGCCACTTGGATGTCCATACATATGTTCACAAAACATTCCGCAATCAATGAGGGCTTAAGATTGGTCACATTGCTACGTCTTACAGTGTTATCATCACTTACACATGCAATGCTGAAACCCCTTCTGTCCAATGAGAGGCACCGTTCAACAGTCATCTGAAGTGAATCACCCACAGGGACACTCTTCAAAGAAGAGAAGGTTATTCACCCTGTGCAGTAACTGAGGTTTTTTGAGATGAATGTCCCTGTAGATGCTCCACTACCCACCCATCTCCCCTCTACTTTGGAGTTCAATTTCTGGACTCTATGGTAGAGAAGGAACTGTGGGGGGTCTGGTCACATACACAAGGTAGTTGCCAACAACAGCACAAGACGGGGACAACGCATGCGCAACCCAAACAAGCACTGCTGCTGAAATTCTTCAATCAAAGATACAGGGATGCACATTCACCTGAAGTGGAGCACCCACAGGGACACCCATCTCAAAGAACCTGTTACTGTACATTGTGAGTAACCTTCTTTTCCTCATCAAATAAGATCTGGTCACCAGAGACCTCAGGCCCTGAGAGGATTGCTAGTGAGACTCTGAGCACTTTGGGTACTGTGAAACACGTTAAGACTTCAACTAAATCCCATACTTCAGTAGTAAAGGGCTTAGTGCGAAAGACTGCTATGACCAAGAGAATGGATTCAGTGGAATCCTTTAGCCCGTTGGTACCAACATCAGCACCTTACACAATGGCTTCTGTAACATCATCAGTGCTTTTAGCAAGTTCTTTTGTGCCTCCAGTACTGCAGGAATTCCAGTACCTGAAAGACCTCATGATACCAAAATGAGCTTGAATCTCCACTCCTTGTAACCTCAGGACACCTCTAGGTATTGAAGTCAAGAAGGTCGCTGACTGCTCATGTTTTTGTGAGACCTACCTCTTCTCCATCTTCTACTATCCGTGAGAAGGGGTTATTACCTCTGATTCAATATGTGGAGGAGCATTCTGACTCAGTGTCTGAACTTTCTGTTCAAGACTCTCCAATTTATTCCAGGAGGTGTTATTCCCTAAGGTAGCTGCAACAAAGATCGGATACCAGACCCCTGTCTGCTATGGTATGACTTGGTATGACCAACACTGGATATCTCCCCACGTGCCTTATGGTCTCCCTTATTGGCCTTACTGGGATTCATGGGCAATGTACTGCCAGTAATTATGAGAGACCTCAACTCAGTCCCATATGGAACACAGAAGACCTCATTCCCCAGTACTATCTATCCCTTCTCTCCACTTTAAGAGTCTGAGAAGACCTTTGAGGAGAAAGAGGCAACGGTGGACAAGGAGGTTACACTCCTTACAAACATCTCTTTGTCATCACCTGATGAGGCAGTAAAGCCACCTCTGCCATTGTTAGCTGATGACTTTAAACGTTTCTAGGACCCGATGAGTGGATTGCTGACACCCTGAACATTCCCCTGGAAGAATTCTGGGTTTCCCATCGCAAGCTTCTGGACATAGTGCACAGCTCTTCCTCAGCACTAGTTGCACTGCAAATTACTGAATCCCTCCTTGAGCTAGCTTAGTCCATCTGGTAAACCCCAGCAATGTCCCCCACATACATGCAAGCAAGCTGATAAAAAATCCTGGCCTTGATTCTGTCACCCAGCACCAAGTTCTTTTGTTGTCGCTCCAGTCAATGAAAGGGGCAAGCAACATACTCAAAAAGCCATTCCTTATAAGGACCAGAAACCTCCAGACCTTTTTGGTTGTAAGAACTACTCGTTAGCAACATTACAATTCAGGAAAAATAATCACCAGCTACTGATGTCAAAATATGACTACCTGAACTATGAGATGTTTAATGCATTTATTGACCATTTGCTACAGGAACATCCAGAACAGTTCAGTGTCATAATAAAGGAGGGTCAGCTCTTGGCAAAAACTTCACTGCAGGCTTCAAATGATGCTGCAGATACTGCAGCCAGGTCTATTTACAACACAGTAGTGATGAGGTGAGCTTCCTTCTTTCCGTTTTCTGGTTTCCATGTAAGATTTACTTTTCGATGGCCAAAAGCTTTTCGCAGATTCCACAAATGACTCGCTTAATACCCTGAAGGACTCTATGGCAACACTTAAATCTTTATGGATATACACCCCTGCAAATAAGAGGAAGTTTAACAGATCTCTTTTGGCACAAAGATCCTGCCCTGCTCACTGTTCCATCTTCTGCAGGCCACTGGAACCACCAGCTAAGAGGTTGAGATTTTCAAAGAAAAAACCTGCAACTACCGAGATTGTGTCATTCCAGCCTTCAACATTGTCCAAGCACCAGTTCTGATGGTTCAGTCAAGAGTCCAGACTACCCAATGACCATGTTTTCTCTGCTGCAAAGCACAACCCCCCTTCCTACATGTGGGCACTACCTCTCTCTGTTTCATCAAGCATGGGAGTCTATAACATCAGACAAATGGGCACTGAAGGCCATTAGTTTGGATTGTATTGTCCAATTTACCTCCATCATGCCCTTCCAACCCTCTTCTCTGTCCCTCTTTAGGGATCCCTCTCAGAATCATTTGCTGACACAGGAGATTTCATCGCTTCTAAGTCTAACAGGCATAACACCAGTCCCACTTCAACACAGGGGGAAAGGATTCTATTCAAGATACTTTCTGATACCCAAGAAAAACAGGGATTGGAGGCTGATATTAGATTTCAGACAATTGAAGAAGCATGTCAGACATCTGAAATTCAGGGTAGTATCCCTAGCAGCTATAATTCCCTCCCTGAATCCAGAGACTGGTTTGCGACCCTCAGCATCAAAAATGCCTATATCCACATAGCGATTCATCCTTCTCACAAAATATTTCTTTGTTTTACATTCAATCACAATTACCACTATCAGGTCCTACCCTTCAGCCTTTCTTCAATCCCAAAGGTGTTCTCAAAAATCATGGTGGTCGTAGCCTCTACCTCCGTTGTCTAGGAATAACTATCTTTCCCTAACTTGACGACTCGCTCCCCAGGGGCTGGTTATATCAGGAGGTAGTTCAAACAACAACTTCATTATGTCAAAGTCTAGGCCTGCAGATGTAAATCTCGAGAATTGGATATTACTCCCTACACAGCAAATTCTGTTTATAGAAGCATTTCTGATTTTGATAATGGGTAGATCTTACCTCCTTCTGGCTCTGAAGGACCTTATCCAAAGAGTGCAGCTCAGTCCTCAAGTTCCAGTTAAGGACATGTCTGTAATTGCTGGGACGCATGGCACTTCAGTTTTTGTGGCACAAAATGGCAGGTTGCATCTTCAAAGTTTCCAGGGTGGCTTAGGACAGTTTATGTACCCAACAAACACAATCTGCACAAACAGGCCTCTGTATGCACCTGAGTCATGCAGTCACTCACCTGCTGGAGTAATTTGTCCAAAGTTCGTGCAGGATTCCAGTTCAACCAGAATCCCCCTTTGGTCATGTTAACATCAGACACTTCCCACTTGGGATGGGGAGCAGGTTTTTAGGTCCTCATGCAGTCGAGGGCAAATGGTCACAACAGGAAATCAATCTATTGGATTTAAGAGTGATCAGAATGCTTGGCTTCATTTTCTTTCCCTACTCAAAAACAAGGCCATCAAGATCCTGACAGACAACATAGTTTTCATATATTATATCAATTGTCAGGGCAGAGCAAGTCCCCCCTCACTCTGCACCAAAGCAGATACATCTTTGGAACTGGGAATTGGTGCATAATTAATCAGATAGTGATCTCAACTTCTTACCTCTTGGGTATACAAAACACCCTG
Organism: Trachemys scripta elegans; assembly: GCF_013100865.1. NCBI lineage: Eukaryota > Metazoa > Chordata > Testudines > Emydidae > Trachemys > Trachemys scripta. The sequence continues at coordinate 58,327,259 of NC_048300.1, read as the reverse complement.
GCAAACAACCTCAGCAGACACTTCTCTCTAAATTACAAATGGGAGTTGGACTCCTGAGTCTTCAACAAAGTACTCCTACCTTGGGGATTTCTAGAGGTCAACCTTTTTGCCATGGCAGCCAACACAAAGTGCATGAAATTCTGATCCAGAGGGGGACTCGATCCCCAGTCTCTGGGAGATGCTTTCTTCATTGCATTGACAAAAGGTCTTTTTTATGCATATCCTCCAACTCCATTGCTCTTAAAGGTTCATATCAAGATCAGACAGGACCAAGCCACAGTAATTTTGATTGCAACAACACAGCCAAAACAAGTCTGGTTTCCTCACCACATCAAACTCACCTTTTGCTCTTCATGGTGGCTCCCAATCAAACCTTGATTGTTGTCTCAGGAGGCAGGTCAGATGCTTCACCTCAATCTGAACCTTCTGCAACTATAAGTGTGGTTCCTTAAGGTTCCTGGGACTAGAAGCTGCCGGTTCAATGGAAGTACAAATTGTAGATTCCTTTCAGCTGTTGAAAAGTACAAGACATTGTACATTTACCTTCAGAAATGGAGAAGATAATCATTAGTGTAACCAGTGCCATACTTTCTCCTATCCAGTTGTCTCTTTCTACAATCTTGGATTACCTGTTGGAATTGAAAATTTCAGACCTTTCTGAGTTCCATCAAGGTTCATTTAGTAGTATAGTTTGTAAAGAAAGCGTCTTGATGAGACCACAACTAAAACTCCTAAGTCAGGTAGTCTCTGATTTCCACCTTAATCAGACTATACTTCTGCCTAACTGTTTTCCGAAATCACACATAGCATCATAGAAGATTAGAGTTGGAAGAGACCTCAGGAGGTCAACTAGTCCAACCCCCTGCTCAAAGCAGGACCAACACCAACTAAATCATCCCAGCCAGGGCTTTGTCAAGCCGGGACTTAAAAAACCTCTAAGAATGGAGATTCCACCACATAAGAACATAAGAATGGCCGTACTGGGTCAGACCTAAGGTCCATCCAGCCCAGTATCTTGTCTACCGACAGTGGCCAATGCCAGGTGCTCCAGAGGGAGTGAACCTAACCGGTAATGATTAAGTGATCTCTCTCCTGCCGTCCATCACCACCCTCTGACAAACAGAGGCTAGGTACACCATTCCTTACCCATCCTGGCTAATAGCCATTAATGGACTTCACCTCCATGAATTTATCTGGGTCTCTTTTAAACCCTGTTAGAGTCCTAGCCTTCACAACCTCCTCAGGCAAGGAGTTCCACAAGCTGACTGTGCGCTGTGTGAAGAAGAACTTCCTTTTATTTGTTTTAAACCTGCTGCCTATTAATTTCATTTGATGGCCATCACCTCCCTAGGTAACCCATTCCAGTGCTTCACCTAGTGAAATAGTTTTTCCTAAAATCCAGTCTAGACCTCTCACACTGCAACTTGAGACCATTGCTCCTTATATCTGCTGCCACTGAGAACAGCCTAGCTCCATCCTCTTTGGAACCCCCCTTTCCAGTAGTTGAAATCCCCCCTCACTCTTCTTTTTTGCAGACTAAATAAGCTCAGTTCCCTCATAAATTATGTGCCCTACTCCCCTAATCATTTTCGTTGCCCTCTGCTGGACTCTCTCCAATTTGTTCACATCCTTTCTATAGTGGGGCCCCAAAACTGGACGCAATACTCCAGATGTGGCCTCACCAGTGCTGAATAGAGGGGAGTAATCACTTCCCTCGATCTGCTGGCAATGCTCCTACTAATGTGGCCCAATATGTCATTAGTCTTCTTGGCAATAAGGGCACACTGTTGCCTCATATCCAGCTTCTCATCCACTGTAATCCCCAGTCCTTTTCTGCAGTACTGCCGCTTAGCTAGTCAGTCCCCAGCCTGTAGCAGTGCATGGGATTCTTCCATCGTAAGTGCAGGACTCTGCACTTGTCCGTGTTGAATCTCATCAGATTTCTTTTGGCCCAATCCTCCAATTTGTCTAGGTCACTCTAGACACTATCCCTACCCTCCAGCGTATCTACCTCTCCCCTCAGCTTAGTGTCATCTGCGAACTTGCTGAGGGTGCAATCCATCTCATCATCCAGATCATTAATGAAGATGTGGAACAAAACCAGCCCCAGGACAGACCTCTGGGGCACTCTGCATGATACTGGTTGCCAACTAGACATCGAACCATTGATCACTACTCGTTGAGGCTGACGAGCTAGCCAGCTTTCTATCCACTTTATAATCCATTCATTGAATCCATACTTTTTTAACTTGCTGTCAAGAATACTGTGGAAGACCATATCAAAAGTTTTGCTAAAGTCAAGGTATATCATGTCCACTGCTTTCCCTGTATTCACAGAGCCAGTTATCTTATCATAGAAGGCAATCAGGTTGTTCAGGCATGACTTGCCCTTGGTGAATCCATGTTGACTGTTCCTAATCACCTTCCTCTCCACCAAGTGTTTCAAAATGGATTCCTTGAGGACCTTTAGGAACATGGACCCAGGAGTTGATATCTATTTTATTAATAACTCACCTTTGGAGTAACTGTTGTTACAATTTCTGCTATCAATAAATACTCAGAGAAAATATTCAGAGAAAATTATGTATATGTTGAACATGCAAATATATATGATTTGAAACAACATAGAAACAGCAGTGATTTCTTGTCATGATCTTCCTTGTTTTCTCTTTCTAGATTGTCATAGTGGTCTTTCTGTGTCTTTTTATTACATTAAGAAGGTATATTTTTTGTAAAATACTCTTATTAAACATCTAGGAAAGCTATAGTAAATTAATACAGAAATATGTAAATTACTAGTCATTAGTCACATAAAATTTAATATAGCTGGAAATACTCATATTTGTCTTAGGTGCAGATACAGACATTTATGAATACTTGTTTTGGAAGAATTTTGTCTTCACAGCATTCAGTTCAGCTACTTCAAAGGTAATGGCAATTATGCTTACAAAATATTTTTAAGTACACCTCTACCTCGATATAACACTGTCCTCGGGAGCCAAAAAATCTTACCGCGTTATAGGTGAAACCGCGTTATATCGAACCTGCTTTGATCCACCGGAGTGTGCAGCCCCACCCCACCGGAGTACTGCTTTACCATGTTATATCCGAATTTGTGTTATATCGGGTCACGTTATATCATGGTAGAGGTGTAGTAATGTTAATTTAAAAATGAATGACCTAGTCTAGTACAATGTATTTGTGTCTTTATGGACAATGCAAACTTTGAAAGCCCATGGATGAATACTGGTTTTCTAGCATATTTTAAACATTCCTCTGTTTCTTAGTTTAATGATAATTCAGACAGGTTTGGCTAGAATTTATCCTTTGGGCAATTTTTTTTGTCCCACTCTAGTTTTTGCATAGTGCTCATATAACTTTATATATCCCAAAGTTCCAGCCAAGGTAGAGCTGCAGAAACATTATTTAAAGGAAGTCACTCTAATTTCTTGTATTTGATTATAATCTAATATAGGTTTCAGAAGCTGAATATGCCATGTCTTCAGCAGGAAATAGCACATACTGTTGGACTTATTCTTCAGCATTACGTAGCAGAACTTGAAGCTACTAAAAAGGTAATTCTTTTTTGTGTAATTAGACATTTCAAATAGTGTGTAAGTATAAAATCTCCAATATTTAAATATATTCTAATCTAAAGAGCTCCTAGTTTATTTTTTAGCCTATTTTATTAGTCTTGATTTACTATACTTCTTCCCGCATCCTACCGAAGAAAACGTCCTGTCTAAATGTGAGCACACTTTTTCTTTCTAAGCACATCTGGGAGAATGCTCCCTCATGAAAATTTTGCAATTTAAAACACACCAAAACATTATACTATTATTACGTAGGTAGGCAAAATGAAAATATGTAATCATTTAGCAATAACCATATCTTGGTTTTACACATCAGCTATTAAAACACAAGACCACATTAGCTGTCCAACATATTTTGCCTAGGTATAACATGATGTTTATAAATCTAATTATTGTTTACACAAGGCCACTTTATACTGTTCTGACAGTGTAAAAGGGCTTTAATTATATTTACATCTCACTTTATATTTACATCTGGCCCCTTTACATGACTAAAGTAGTGCAAATGAGAATCTGGCTGTAGGTGTCTAATTGAGTAAACTATTATCCACTACACAGACTGGTTATAACTATTAAATTAGTGTCACTGGTTGGCTCTTTGATTGTTTTAAGGCAAACTATTTATGAATCAAAAAGAGCTTCCCAGTAGAGAATTGTGGGTAGGGACGTCCATCCCTAGTTTGTGCAAGCCAAGAAAACATGGAATATGATCAAGTAGGACCAGATTTTACTTATCTGTAATGTAGCCATGCAGAGAGCAAGACTTCCTTCTCTGCTTTGGCACAAAAGAGAACATGGACTGCATGCATAGTACTCCCCACAACCAGGAATATTGGAAGTGGTGTGTACAGAGGCATTGGAGATTTTTGTTATCAGTGCCCATTTGGTCAGTGTATGCTTTCTACTGGTACTGTTCTGTTGTTTGTCTGAGTTAATGATGATTCAAGATTGTCAAATAACAGGCTCAATTGGAATTATTTAATCAAAGATTATTAATCAGAGATTAGTACAGCACTATACAAAACATACAAAGAATAGATACATTACCACCCTTTGATGTGATAAAGAACTGGGTCTGTGTCTCTTCTTCACTGCAACCGGAGGGATGCGCAGTTCTTCTTCGAGTGCTTGCTCATATCAATTCCAATTAGGTGTGCGCGCGCCATGTGCACGATCGTCGGAGAATTTTCTACCCTAGCAATACCCGGTGGGTTAGCTGTGGAGCCCCCTGGAGTGGCGCCTTCATGGCACTGGATATATACCCCAGCCGACCCAACGCCCCCTCAGTTCCTTCTTACCGCCCTTGACGGTCGTTGGAACTGTGGAGCGCAGCATAGCTGTTCTCCACTCTCCCTAGCTTTACTCGTTAGTTCTTGTAGATAGTTGTTGGTTATATACTTTAGATTAGTAGTTTGTTGTTAATAGTTATAAATAGTTATAAATAGTTATAAATAGTTAGCGGGGGTTAAGGGGGCTATTATCCCCCCTTTTCCCCTCGGCACGTAGCCGGGCTCATGCCCAAGGCTCTTAGCTTTAAGCCGTGTGCGACCTTTGCTAAGCCTATGCCAACGGGAGACCCCCACGACTCTTGTCTGAAGTGCTTAGGGGAGTCTCACCAGACGGACAAGTGAAAAATCTGCAAGGCTTTCAGACCAAGGACCAAAAAGGAGCGGGACTTTAGACTTAAGCAGCTCCTCATGGAGGCGGCACTTAGCCCAGATCCTCCTTCGGCGTGCCAAGTTCCGGCACCGAGCGCCTCGGTGCGCAGCGCCCCAGCGGCACCCTCCGGTACTGCACCGTGAGCAGATGCGGATAAGGCCCCACAGCACCGTCCTCCCTCGGCACCGCGTCCGCCGCAAGCCCCTCGGCGCCGGTCCATGTCTCCGGGACATAAAAGGCCCCGCAAGACCCAGGATGCTGGGTCCAACAGACACCGGCTCCCCCCGCACCAGTGGTAGAGCCGCATCCGGCTTCGGAGCGCCAGAGGGTGCAAGTGTCATCAGCACCGTTGACTCCGGCACCGGGTGTAGGGCCGTTGAGTCCGGTGCAGGCTGGCTCACCACCTCGTCCAGTGGTGGAGCCCTGTCTCCCCTCTACACCGGAGATGTTTGCCACGGCGAAAGACCTCATTGCCCTCACGGAGTCGGCGCCGTCTCAACCCGTGGCATCGCATGCCATTCGTACGGTGCAATCCAGGGGCAAGCCTACCCTGATACGCCCGCCATCTCCGAGTGTGGACTCGTGGCACTGCTCCCGGTCTCGGAGCAGGTCCCGACGCCGCTCGCAGTCCCGGCACCGATCTTCATCTTGGCGCTGGTCGTACTCGCGGCCCAGATCTTCCTCCCGGCACCGGTCTACTTCTCAGCACCGACCTGAGCATCGGTACCGGTCGGAGTCCAGACGCAGTTCTCGGCACCGGTATGAGCACCGCTCCCATTCGCGAGGCTGCTCCCGGCACCGAGTCTACAGACGGTCTTCCTCTTCCCGATCCAGATCCGGATCCTGGTACCGACATGGCCATCGGCACCATTCTCGATCCCAGCACCATTCACCGGCACCGCGCAGAGACCGTTTGCCGGTGGACCGGCACCGCTCGGCACCGTAGCAGGACGAGTCCCTGCAACCACGCTCGGCACCGCCCTGGCCCTCGAGATCGGCATCTCGCTCGTCTGAAGGGGCTTCCCGTTCAGCATACCCTGCTCAGGGTCGGTCTTTCTGGACCCCATGGGCGTATCACCAAGCCCAAGGGGCTCCACCAGCGGCCTCTCACTCGGCACACTCTGAGCCCAGGGTTCCTGAGGCCACCGTTTCCCGTCCTCCCCCAGGGGGCATGGAGGCTCCGGCGCCGACACCCACGCAGGCACCAGACCCCGGTGCAGGTGATCCTGCGCATCAGGGTCCCTTGAAGACAGACCCGCATGGATCCTTTACCCCTTGAGGCGTCCTCCTCATCTTCCCCAGATGATGCAGTGGTGGGTACAACAGCCTCAGGCCCATCTCCAATAGACCTCCGTGCCCACCAAGACTTGTTGCGTAGGGTGGCACGAAATATGGACCTATAGGCTGAGGAGATAGTGGAGGTGGAGGACCCGGTGGTGAGCATCCTCTCAGCTGATGCCCCATCCCGGGTGGCGTTGCCCATTATCCGTACGATCCAGGCTAACGCTAATGCCATATGGCAAACCCCGGTCTCCATCCCTCCCACTGCCAGAGGTGTAGAGAGGAAGTACTTTGTCCCCTCTAAAGACCATGAGTACCTCTATACACACCCTCCGCCGTGTTCACTGGTAGTCTCAGTGAACGCCAGAGAGCGCCATGGCCAGCAGGTGGCAGCGCCCAAATCGAAGGACGCTAAACGCTTCTATTTGTTTGGACGCAAGGTTTACTCAGCGGGGTGTCTGCAGCTCAGGGCCGCAAACCAACAGGCGCTCCTGAGTCGGTACAATTATAACTCATGGAATTCCATGTGTAAATTTAAGGAGTTGGTCCCCCAGGACTCGAGGGAGGAGTTTGGGGCCCTTGTGGAGGAAGGGAAAAAAGGTGGCTAGGACCTCCTTACAGGCCTCCTTGGACATTGCGGACTCGACCGCCAGGACACTAGCGTCTGGGATAGCCATGCGACGCGTCTCCTGGCTCCAGGTTTTGGTGTTACCGCCAGAACTGCAGCAGACCCTGCAAGATCTGCCGTTTGAGGGCCAAGGGTTGTTCTCGGACAAGACGGACTCTCGGTTGCAGAGCCTCAAGGACTCGAGAACCATCATGCGCTCCCTGGGGATGCATGTCCCAGGACCCCAGTGCAGGCCCTTTAGGCCCCAGCCACAAAGGTTCTACCCTCCTCCTCCTCGTCCACGTCAGGACTTCCCCAGAAGGCGGGGATGAGGTCGTAGATGGAGGTCCACCCGGCCCCCAACCTGGTCAGAACCAGGGCCCTCCTAGGCCACCTTCAGGACCTAGGCAAAACTTTTGAAGGTGCGCCCAAGGACGGCGCACCAGCCACTACCCAGGATCTATTTCCTTTATTTCGGGATTGCCTCTCCCGTTTCCACCGTGCTTGGTCCCTTATAACTTCGGACTGTTGGGTCCTTCGCACGGTGGAGAGGGGATACGCTCTCCAGTTTTATTCGTCCCCCCCCTCCTACCCACCTCCCCGTCCCTCTTCAGGGACCCTTCTCATGAGCATCTCCTTACACAGGAGGTTTTTGGGCTCCTCTCTGTGGGGGCCATAGAGGAGGTTCCCCCAGAGTTAAGGGGCAGGGGGTTTTACTCCCGCTACTTCCTGATTCCCAAAGCAAAAGGGGGTCTGCGACCCATTTTAGATTTACACGGACTCAACAAATTTATAGTAAAGTTGTAGTTCTGCATGGTCTCGTTGGGGACCATCATCCCTTCCTTGGATCCTGGGGACTGGTACACCGCCCTCGACATGAAGGACGCTTATTTTCATATAGCAATCTACCCCCCGCACAGGCGCTTCCTGCGGTTTGTAGTAAACAAGGTGCACTACCAATTTGCCGTCCTTCCCTTCGGATTGTGTGCGGCTCCGAGAGTGTTCACCAAATGTATGGCAGTCGTGGCAGCATACCTTCGTCGACAAAGGATAAAGGTGTTCCCGTATCTAGACTACTGGCTCGTGTGCGGCCAAACCAGGGAGCAAGTTCAGGCGCACGTCCAGATAATACTACAAATATTCCATGAGTTAGGCATTCTACTCAACAAAGAAAAGTCCACTCTGGAGCCAACCCAGAGGATAGAGTTTATCGGGGCAGTTCTAGACTCCAGACTCGCCCGAGTTCTTCTGCCAGACACTCGGTTTCACACCATCGCAAACATCCCGATTACCACAGTAAGGACGTGCCTTGGCCTGTTGGGTCACATGGCCTCTTGCACTTATGTAACCAGGCATGCCAGACTTCGGCTTCGTCCACTTCAGGCCTGGGTATCGGTGGTGTACCGTCCTTATTGGGACAACCTAAACATGGTGGTCACGGTTCCGAACTTGGTCTTGACCTCCCTCACCTGGTGGCGGGATCACAAGGCGGTTTGCGCTGGAGTGCCGTTTCACGCCCCACAACTCTCCCTGCACCTGGTCAGAGATGCTTCATCTATAGGGTGGGGCGCTCACCTCGGGGAGCACCATACCCAGGGCCTGTGGACCGCATCCCAACTAGCTCTGCACATCAATGTTCGAGAGCTGATGGCGGTGCGCCTAGCGTGTCAGTCATTTCTTGGTCTCCTACATGGCCATTGTGTGTCAGTCCTCACAGACAACACCACGGCCATGTTCTACATCAACAAGCAAGGAGGAGCCCGGTCGTCTCTCCTATGCCAAGAGGCCATTCGCCTGTGGGAGTTCTGCATTGCCTACTCGATACATCTCATGGCATCGTTCCTCCCTGGAGTCCAGAACGCTCTAGCGGACAGTCTCAGCAGATCCTTCCAGACGCACGAGTGGTTGATCCGCCCGGATATCACCCATTCCATCTTCCAGAGGTGGGGATTTCCCCAGGTCGACCTGTTCGCCTCATGAGCCAACAGGAAGTGCCACGTGTTCTGCTCCCTCCAAGGATGATCTCCGGGCTCCCTTTTGGACGCTTTCCTCCTATCATGGAGAGACCAGCTGTTCTACGCTTTCCCTCCATTCCCATTGGTCCACAGGGTGCTGCTCAAGCTATGCAGAGACAAGGCACGTATGATTCTAATCACTCCAGCTTAGCCAAGAAAGCACTGGTACACCATGCTTCTGGAGCTATCGGTGCAAACTCCGATCATGCTTCCCTTGTGCCCAGACTTGATCTCTCAGGACCATGGCCGACTCTGTCACCCCGACCTGAGATCACTCCACCTCACAGCGTGGATACTCTATGGCTGAATCGGACAGAGCTACGATGCTCACATCCCGTGCAACAGATCCTGCTGGGAAGTAGAAAGCCCTCTACATGGACCACTTACTTAGCCAAGTGGAAACAGTTCTCCTGTTGGTGCGAGCAGCGGGCCACGCCCCCCTTGCAGGCATCTATTCCTCTTATTCTCGAATATCTCCTATCCCTGAAACAGCAGGGCTTGGCGATATCTTCAGTCAGGGTTCACCTGGCCGCTATATCGGCGTTCCACCTATGAGAACACGCTTCCTCAGTCTTCTCTAACCCGATGGTCGTCAGATTCCTCAAGGACTTAGACCGGCTATACCCACAGCAACACCAACCCATTCCGGCGTGGGATCTTAACCTGGTTCTCTCCAAGCTCACAGGGGCCCCATTCGAGCCGTTGGCTACCTGCTCACTCCTTTACCTATCTTGGAAGATAGCCTTCCTGGTAGCCATCACTTCAGCAAGGCGTGTTTCTGAACTCAGGGCGCTCACATCTGAGCCTCCGTACACAGTCTTCCACAAAGACAAGGTGCAGCTTTGCCCCCACCCTGCCTTCTTTCCCAAGGTAGTATCAGCTTTTCATGTGAACCAGGATATATTCCTCCCGGTCTTCCATCCTAAGCCGCACGCCACCCGTCAAGACCAACGTATGCACTCCTTGGACGTACGCAGGGCCCTGGCTTTCTATATTCAGCGTTCGAAACCGCTGAGAAAGACGACACAACTCTTCGTTGCAGTGGCCGACCGGATGAAAGGTTCACCGGTCTCCTCGCAACGTCTCTCCTCTTGGATCACGTCCTGCATTCGTGCTTGCTACGACCTGGCCGGAGCCCCGACGCCTCGCCTCATCGCCCACTCCACGAGGGCCCAAGCCTCCTCAACTGCCTTCCTGGCTGAAGTCTCTATCCAGGACATTTGTAGAGCTGCAGTTTGGTCATCGGTCCACACCTTCGCCACTCGCTATGTGCTTGTACAGCAGTCCAGAGACGACGCTGCATTCGGGTCAGCGGTTTTGCACACGGCAATGTCTCACTCCGACCCCACCGCCTAGGTAAGGCTTGGTAGTCATCTAATTGGAATCGATATGAGCAAGCACTCGAAGAAGAAAAAACGGTTACTCACCTTTGTAACTGTTGTTCTTCGAGATGTGTTGCTCATATCCATTCCATACCCGCCCCCCTTCCCCACTGTTGGAGTAGCCGGCAAGAAGGAACTGAAGGGGCGGGGTATATATCCAGCACCATGAAGGCGCCACTCCAGGGGGCTCCACAGCCGACCCACTGGGTGTTGCTATAGTAGAAAATTCTCCGACGATTGTGCATGCGGCACACGCACAGCTAATTGGAATGGATATGAGCAACACATCTCGAAGAACAACAGTTACAAAGGTGAGTAACCCTTTTTTTCATCCCTCAACTAATTCTAACACCAGTGTCATTATATAGGGTTTTTAAACAAAGAAAACCTTTTTGCCATAAGATACATATATTCTGATGTAATTTCTATATATTCTCAATTTACCTGATTTATGTGTGAAGGCATAATTATTTACAGCTGAGAGGACTTCAAGATAATATCTTTCAGGGGGATTTTCTTCCCCCAGAATCATTCTTCCCTGTTGATTCTCTAATAGGAAACATGTACAGTAACAAGACTATCTACAGGTCTATAGACGTGGAGTTGCCACGGATTATTAGATACAGTCTAACACACAGAATTCCTGAATAGGATTACTTACCAGTCAAGGACCAGTGTTCTGGGCCTTAGAATTCAACATACTCTTTTTTAATATCATAAAGATTCTAGAAAATAGTGGATATATAAATGAATCAAATATACAGAAAGAAAAGGACTAAAAGAGTTAATATTTACTAACAGATACTAACACTCCCAACTCTGGTACTGGTTTGGTATATGGTACTGGGAAATGAGGGTTTATAATGAGACTGAATCCCCTTTACTCTCAGGGAGATTGCATTTGGTACCAAGATGAGACATGATGCCTCTGTCAGTACTGTTCTCTTCCCTAGCACTGTCTGCAAATTAGGGTAAACTTTAAATTAATTCTTTAATTACTGCTCCATTTCTAGAGTCAGGGATATGATATTCTTTCTTTGAATCTCAGGGTAGTGGAAATGCATCATCTGAATATTCTCCCTGAGATCGGTCTCCAGAAGGGGCCCAGATAAATTTAAGGCAGCGTAGTATTCTAGATTTAGGCCCAGATTTTTAAAGGCGTGTAGGTGTGCTGTGCTCAGCATTGCAATGCCTATCAGATTTAGTAGCCTAAATCTCACTTTCAAAGGGGATTTAGGCAGTTATGAGCCAAAATCCCATTGACAGTCAATGGGATTAAGATGCCTAAGTGCCTAAATCCCTATTCAAAATGAGATTAAAGATTTGTGTACATGGTGCCACAGACCAGTCCATGGGGGTGTGAACTGCATAATGCTGTAATGTGTAGCACTTGTGATACAGCAGGGCTGGAGGGCAGCAGGAGAGTGATAGATGGGAAATGTATAAGTCCCAGGATGTTCAGAGCCTTATTCTTCTTCGAGTGATTGCTCATGTGCATTCAAATACGTGTGTGCGTGCCACGTGCACGATCACCGGAAAGCTTTTCCCTTAGCAGTGCCCATCGTGTCGGCTGTGGAGACCCCTAGAGTGGCACCTTTTTGACGGTGTATATATGTCCCTGCCAACCTGCTGCCTGCTCAGTTCCTTCTTATTGCCCGTGATGGTCGTTGGAACAGCTCAGTCTCTTGCATCTGCAAGTGCCTTACCTAGTGGTTCCATTGTTTTTGTGTAAATAGTCATTAGTTAGTTGTTAATAGTTGTAGATCAGTTTAGCTTACTTCGATGGCTTCCCCCGTTCTACTCTCCCCGGTGCCAGGGCATGCCTCAGTTGCAGGGGTTTAAGGTGTGCGAGAGGTGTGCAAAACCTATGCCCACAAGGGATCCACACGTCGCCCGTCTCAAGTGCCTCGGGGAGGACCATCAGACAGATAAATGCCCTATTTGCAGGCGCTTCAGACCTAGGACTAAGAGGGAGCAGAACTATCGTCTGAAGCGCCTCCTGATGGAGTCGGCCCTTCAACCGCAGCCAGAGCCAACACCAGCATCCTTGGTGCGCAGGGCACGGGCCTCGGTGCAGGATGTCCTGGCACCGAGGAAGGACTCCGCCAGGGAGCACCGGCACCGTTCCCCAGCCCGCAAGGCCAGTGCCACCAGGTGGCACCGTTCACAATCCCCGGTGCCGCATAAGAAAAAGAAACGAGACAGGGAACATTCCCCTGGCAAGAAGCCGAGGAGGGACTCCAGTGGGGTGCGTCCTCCAGCGGGACAACCTCGGTCTGGTCCTCAAGAATTGGCACCGTTGACTCCAGCCCCAGTGGCAGAGCCATTGAGTCAGGCGAGAACGGACTCCCCTACCTGGGCCGGGATGGTTTGGCGGAAGAGCTTGACCTCCCCTCCACTCCGGATACATATGAGGCAGCTCAAGACCTCATTGCCATGACGGTGCGGTACCCGGCCCCTCAGGTGCCGGGCCTGGCTTCGCAAACTCAGGAACCGCCAGTGACGACACAGACTGCGGCGTCGTTCCCAGCACCGCAGGCGGCTCTGACATCCTTCGTGGCACCAATGGCGGCACTGCTGTTGATTCATCATCGTCTCCCCAGTACTGCTCGTCGGCACCGTTGGGCTCTGCTCCACTGTGGTCGGGTACAGAATACTTGTCAGAGTCAGATGCCGAATCTTCTGTCTCCCGACACAGCCACCACTGCTCCTGGTCCTGGGACCAATCCTGGCACCATAGGCCAGTGGAACAACCTACATCAGCCATCACTTGGCCACCCCAGTGGCAGGGCCCAGTACAATGGCCCTTTTGGACGCCTTGGGCCTACCACCAGGCTCAGGGTCAGGGATCCAGGCCGGTATTGGTAGTGTTGGCCCCCCGTGTCCCTCCATCAGTGACATCGCTGGTCTGCTACACCCCTAGGGCCCTTGAGGACCCCGTATGAGATCAGGACTGCTGAGCTGCCACAGGCCCCTCCTCCACTAACGTCGGTGGCACCTGAGCCTCTGGTCACGGGGAGCTCCGAGATACCTGACTCAACCTCCAGAGAACCGGAGGGGCAGGAAGACCCCGTCCCAGGAACCTCTTCCTCCTCCTCGCTGGACGAGGAGGTTAGACTTGGGGCCAGAGGGCTGTTTGGCTGAACCCTGGCGTTGGCCCGAGGAGGATTGCAGAGGGCGCCTCTTATTATTCCTGCCCTTTCTCCTTGATGGATCTCTTCTAGGAGGCCCAGGGTAGAAGTGGGACAGGGGGGTCCTAGAAACCATTCTACCCTCCTCAAGGAGCGAACCAAACTCCTTGCGAGAATCGGCCGGGATTAACTCCTGGAATTTAGCCAACGAGCTCCAGGAATTAAAAGCGTATCGGCTAAGCACTGCCTGCTGATTCGCTACTCGAAGCTGGGGCTCACCAGTTGAATAGAGTTTACGGCCAAAGAGATCCAGCTTCTTGGCATCCTGTGACTTAGGTGCAGGGCGTGGCTGTCCTTGCCGCTCCTTGTGGTTTGCCGCATCAACCACCAGAATCCCCGGCTGGGGGTGGGTAAAAAGGTGCTCATAGCCCTTTTGCAGCACAAAGTAGCATCTCTCGAAACCTTTAGCCCTTGGTGTTATAGAGGCCAGGGTTTGCCAGAGCACCTTCGTGGTGTTCTGAATTGTCCTTATGAGGGGCAAGGCCACTCTAGAAGGACCCTTGAGAGTGAGGAGGTCCACCATCGAATCCGAGTCCTCTATAACCTCCTCTGCCTGGAGGTTAAGGTTAACTGCCACCCTCCTAAACAGGTCTTGGTGGCCCTTGGTTGGCAGGGACATATATATACCGCCATAAAGGCACCACTCTAGGGGTCTCCACAGCTGACCTGACAGATACCGCTAGGGGAAAAGCTTTCCGGCAATCGTGCACGCAGTGTGCACACACCTATTGGAATGGACATGAGCAACACATATCGAAGAACAACAGTTACGAGAGGTAAGTAACTGTTTTTTCCCTCTGGACTAAGGCGAGGTTACTACAGGTTAATTAGAGCACCTGCAGCCAATTAAGGCCCTGCCCAAGACCTAATAAACCCCCCTGCTTCAGTCAGATAGGAGAAGGGAAGGAGAGCTGACTGTAGTTTGGAGGTGTACTGGTGTTGACCAGAGAATCAGAGTACTGGGGAAGGGAGACCCTGCCCAAGCAGGGCAGAGGGACTCTCCCAGTACAGAGGACTGAGAGAAACCCTGCCCAAGGGGAAAGAGGGTAAGAAGCCTGTGAAGCTGAAGGGGCTGGGAGCAGAATAAGGGGCAGACCTGGGTCCCTTCCCTGCTCTCCTTCTCTCCCCCTCCAGAGCACTAACAGAGCCCAAGCATAGGAAAAGCGCGGGACCCATCACAATAGCGTTGGCCATTTGCCACACGCTCTAACTCCCCGATGTAGATGTTGCTGCCATGAACTAAAAGGTATCTAGTGTATGTTTATGTAGTCCTGCATTCACCATACAGGGGTGTGATCAGTGACAAGGATTAATTTACTGCTGAGAAGGTAATATTGAAGTGGCTGTATTGCCCATTTCACTGCTTAGCTCTCTTTTTCTATAACGGAGAAAGCCTTCTCTCTTAGGAACTGTTTGTGGCTAAGGGAGAGTTCCTTGCCATTGACCACCTGGGATAAGACAGCCCCCAACTCAACTTCTGAGGTATCAATTTGTAGGAGGAATTCCTTGGTGAAGTCTGAGCTATAGAAAGCAGGGTCCCCACAGAGGTGATCCTTCAGGGTCCTTCAGGCCTTCTCACAGGTTCCTATCCAGCAGATCTTTCTCAGGCTGCTGTCGTTGAACAGATCGATGAGAAAGGCTGCAATAGATGAGATGATATCCCTGGCACAAACCAGTTATAGGATCCTGCCAGCTCCAAAACCTGGTTATCAGGGCTGGGTCCTGGGCGGCCTGAACTAGAAGTTAGTGTCAGGCATGGGTCCAGGGACCAGAAGCCAATTACCAGCAATCAGGTTGGGTGGATACTGGGATATCAGAATCAAGGGACCAACCGGAGGTCAGGAACTAGGAGGCAGTTACCAAGCGTCAGGCCAAGTCAGGATACGAGAAGGTTAGGATCAGAAGGCAGGAGCAGATAAACACCAGACCAGCAGTCCGTAGCAGGGTGAAGCCCAGTTGTACAGACAACTTCCTGTTTCCTCTTCTAGCTTAAATCCAGAAGCACTGGAGCTCGTCTAATCACAATGTGGGGGTGGGGCTAGTGTCCCAGTTGGGCTCCATGAATCCCAGTCCCAGCTGCTGTCTGTTAGCTGCTGGGTGGAGGACTGGAGCATGAAGATTCACAGGGCCACTGCGGATCTGGCTTCAAGACCCACAGGGCCTGACACTCCTACTTCCTTGAAGTGGCAACAAGGCAGGCCTTTGAGGCCTGTGCCTTGTCTATAAGAAGTTGTATCTGGCCATTCCCCAATGTATATCCCAGGTAAGTAGTTTTGTCTATGCCTATACAGCATTCTGTGGGGTTCTCCTTGAGGGACTGGAGTACAGCAGCTACCTTCTTTACAGTGTCCTTCTAGTTCTGGCTATAGAAAACAACATCATTGATGTAGGTCATGACATTACTATTGTCTAGCCGGGTGACCTGGTCTGTTAGACAGTGGAACATTGGTGGGGCCCCATGTAGCCAAAACACCATGGTCTGAAACTGATGTAGGCTGTGTGTGTGGAGGGGAAGGCTGTTTTTTCTCGAGACTCCAGAGTTAGTGGGATTTGCCAGTATCCCTTTGTAAGATCTAGGGTGGTAATATATTTGGTCTCACCGGGCTTGTTGATGTGAAGTGGACCTCTTGAACTCTTGTGAGGGAGAACCCAGGAGGAGCTCTTCTTCAGGCCGGTAGAAACCCTGTCCTTGTCTTGGGTTTTAGACACTGCTGGCACAAGTCCTGCAATTTCTGGGCCCCTGAGGAATATCATTCTTCATGAAATTGCTGGTGGAACATTTCTGGGATATCCAACGGGTCTAAAATGGCTGCTTTGACTTGGGTATAATCCCATGCCGTCACTGGGTCTAGTCCACAATAGGCTGCCTCTGTTGTCCTGGTCAAGTGTGGGGCCAGTAAGTCTGCCTATTGCTACAGTGGCCATTGTGCTGCTCTTGCCACCCATTCAAAAGTTTCAGGAAAGGCCTCTGGATCATCTTCAAGCCCCACCTTCATGTGTTTGGCCAGCAGCAGGGGCCCCGCTGGGTCCAACTCCAGCGAACCCATGGAGGAAGACCCCCAGCCATTTATCTTAGCAATTTGGGCATTTAATTCCATTTAGAAGCTATATCTGCTCAGAATATATTATTATTTTAGTGAAGAAAGCATTACTGACAGCTCCATCATTTTCCTACATTTTGGCCAGGAAGAGATATTAATCTGAAATATTAGAGGAAACCATTTTAATTTTTCAACAATTTTATATCCTTGCATTTACTAATAGTGAATTTATTTTAGCTTTACCAGGCTCAAAAAGATGACCCTCCTCTTGCCCGAAACATGCCCCCTGTAGCAGGAAAGATACTGTGGGTGAGGCAGCTTTTCCGGCGGATAAGCGAACCAATCAACTTTTTCTATGTAAGTTGATCATTACTGATGTGAGGGAAAATTATAGATTTCATAAACAATCCATACTTGGTTTACTTGTGATCCAGTGACAAGACCACCTCTGGCTGTGAATTTGTACGAGGCAACATCAGTATTTGTATGTGAAATTGCTAGGAAAACACTGATTCTGCAAGAAGCACTTCTGGGGATTCAGGTAGTGGTGGTATTTGACTCAGTATTAAACAAGTGCTCCAGCATTGTGGTAGCAGGCATTGAATTATTGGAAATACAGTCATAAGAACAGAAGAATGGCTATACTGGGACAGACCAATGGTCCGTCTAGCCTAGTATCCTCTCTTCTGACATTTTCTGGTACCAGATGCTTCACAGGGAATGAACAGAGCATGGCAATTATTGAGTGATCCATTCCCTTTCATCCAGTCCCAGCTTCTGGCAGTCAGAGGCTAAGGGAAAGCCAGAGCATTGGGTTGCGTCCCTGACCATCTTGGCTAATAGCCATTGATGGGCCTATGCTACAAGAACTTGTCTAATTCTTTATTTAACCCAGTTATACTTTTGGTCTTCACAACATCCCCCGGCAATGAGTTCCACAGGTTGACCATGCATTGTGTGAAGAAGTACTTCCTTTTGTTTGTTTTAAATGTGCTGCCTGTTAACTTCATTGGGTGACCACTGGTTCTTGTGTTATGTGAATAACTCTTCCTCATTCACTTTCTCCACACCATTTATGATTTTATAGACCTCTAATATTCCCCCTTAGTTGTCTCTTTTCTAAGTTGTGCAGTCCCAGTCTTTTTATATCTTCTCATATGGAAGTTGTTCTATACCCCCAACCATTTTTGTTGTTCTTCTCTGTTCTTTTCCCAATTCTAATATAACTTTTTGAGGTGGGGTGACCAGAACTACATGTAGTATTCAAGGTGCAGGTGTACCATGGATTTATATAATGGCATTATGATACGTCTTATTATCTATCCCTTTCATAATAGTTCCTAACATTCGGTTAATGTTTTGACTGCTGCTACACATTGAGCAGATGTTTTCAGAGAACTGAGTAAATGTTTTCAGGTCTTTGAATGAAGTATCATTTGAAGATATATTTCATCATTACAGACAATAGCACCTATGAGGCAGGATGAGACTAGTCAGTAAGGAAGGCCTTATGCTCTGCCCATCATCTAGCAAAGTGCTATCCTGTTTGGTTTTCAAATAATATAAATAAAAGTTCTCAATCAAATTAGAAATACCACAGCACCTTGATATTTGATTAATAACTTTGTATGTGACATTTTTTGTAATCCAATTATTTATAATTTGAATAATGTAATTGCTTTGCATGTAATTATTTAAAGTAATAATAAAAGTGAAATTTGTGTGTGTTTAGCCTCAAAAATCTCCTTTATTCAGATTAATCCAAATCCTGAGTAGTGCTGAGCATCCATTTCAACAGAAGTTATAAGTCCTTTGCACAATAAAGTTGTCACTTTTTAATGTATTATTTTTAAAAAGGCAGAGGTTTTTTTGTTTTTTTTATTAATTAGGCCAATCTCCTATTGATTTCAGCAGGCCATACTATACTTGATAGCACGCTTTAAATATAAATTTAATTTGAGATTTAAAGCTTCAAAAATTCATAGTAAATAATTTTAAACAATTTTCATTTGACATCAAGTTGAACCGCTGTTTGATATGTTTATAATTTTAATTTGCAATGTTTTAATAGAAAAATTCAGATATCTTGACAAGTCCAGAAGGTAAAGCAGTGGTTCGATTATTCAATAAAATTTCCTATGTATTGGTGGAATTTGAGGTACTCTATCACATGGCTTGGGTGAAGGAAATTTCTCAGCTACAATATGGTGAGTAGTTAGGTATGTAAGACTTCTAATAAATGTGTGTAAGTTTTCACATCAGCCTTGTTCTGTCTGTTATAATGTTTTATTGCAATTTGTTCTTATATGTTGTTGACAACTGCTAGATTTATAGAAAATCAACTTAAATATATTTTTAACATTTTAGCCTTTAAAATATGCAAATTATAGTCCTGCTCCTGCAAGTATACATGATATCACAGACCCCTGCATCTGAATGACTGTGTGGGTGAAGGGGTTTGCATTATGGAACTACTTGCAGGGTGGGGCCAATGATTGATTTATTTGTAAAGCATAATTACCTTGGTATTACATTACATTTTCAGTTATGTAGGTTATATTGAATAAGAATTATAGTACAACTAGCTAAAGTAGTAATATGTAAAAGAAGCCAACAGAACTCCTTATGGGAAAAAGTGCCCATATGCATGGTCTGATTGCAGGATTCGATTATAGCATTTTTCTATCCTTACATTTTGGGTTTTATTTGGCTTTGTTTTTCCTTAATCTTTCTGTCTCAGTATTATCTTCTTCTTGGACTTGTTCCTGCAAGAAATTGAGCAGCTCCTGAAAATGCTCACGTCCTTGCAGGATTGAACCTATAATTGCTTCATGCCCAATCATTCACATTTTCTCAGAAATCTAATAAGGACTCATTATACAATAGAAACAATCAATAGTTTGTTATGAATATTTATTTTAAAATATACTTTAATTTACTTGCAGCATTACAAGCTACCCTACTGGTACGTCATCCTGAAACTGGGAAGTTGCTTGTTAATTTTGATCCCAAAATTCTAGAGATTGTCCGAGAGACTAAGTGTATGATAAAGATGGGTCTTGAAGTACCAGAGCAAGCAAAGAGGGTAGTAAAAATAGAAAATACTCTGAAGACAAACAAATTGTGTTTGGAGGTAAGTCAAAAAACCCACCATTTCTTTTAAAAAGAAATAACTAATATTGTCTAGAGTATAGTGCCACACTCTTCATACTGGTCTTTTAATACCACATTTCGAGTCCTGACACTCTAACAGGTGAGTTGCATCATACGTGCATTCAACTTACGCGAATTCAACTATACGTGCTCGGCAAAAAAAATAGAAAAACAGCACAATACCTGTAAATAGTGCGGGTGATTCCACCCACCATTCCACTCAGTGAGTGTATGCCCCAGAGTGAGTGTGAGATGGGAAACGTGAATCTGCTGTTCCCTCAGTTGGTCTCAGTTCCCATGTGCCTCTCATAGTGTGAGCATCTCGCCATGCTGAGTGTGATTCTAGTGTTTAAAGATACGTATTTTTCGTACAACATGACCCCTAAACGCAAGCCAACTAATTCAACCGAAGAAACAGCGATCTGTTCCAACACTGGAGGAAAAACTGGCTGTGTTGGACTTATTGAGAGACGGTATGTCGGTCTCCAACATGGCGTGAAAATATGGCTGCAACGAATCTAGCATCCGTGCCATCAAGTTTCAAGAGAGAGAAATTCGTCAAGTCGTGGCATCAAGTGCTCCAATAACTGCTAAGGTGATGTGCCAGGTGCATGATAAGACTTTAGTGAAGACAAAAGGCATTAAACTTATGGCTGGAAGACATGAACCATAAACGTGTGCCTGTCGATGGCAACACGTTGCGAGAAAAGGCTCTTAGCCTCTATGCGCTGTTCAAACCTCCTGCTGAAGAGGGACAGCCTTCTGATGAGAAGGAATTCAAAGCCAGCCAAGGTTGGCGTAACAGTTTTAGGAACCGCTTCAACCTCAAAAACGTGCAGACTACTGGTGAAGCTGCATCTGCCAATGAAGAGGCAGCAAAAGCCTACCCCGAACAATTAAAGAAAATCATAGAAGAAAAGGGTTATCTTCCGGAACAAGTTTTTAATGCTGACGAGACTGGGCTCTTCTGGAAAAAAATGGCCAACTGCACTTACATTTCGAAATCAGAAAGACAAGCACCTGGCTTCAAAGCAGCTAAAGACCGTGTGGCTGTGTTGTTTTGTGGCAATGCGTCTGGGCGTGCTCTACAGGGCTGCAAATCTCTGTGCCCTAAAAGGCAAGAACAAAAATCTCCTGCCTGTGTTCTGGCAATCAAATAAAAAGGCTTGGATGACGGCAGCATTATTTCTGGATTGGTTCCCACAAGTGTTTCATTCCGGAGGTCAAGCGGTACCTCGAAGAGAAAGGACTTGACTTTAAATTGTTGCTGATCATAGACAATGCTCCTGGCCACCCTGTGGCACTCCGGTTTGCATATAACGACGTTGAAGTCGTCTTTCTCCCCCCTAATACCACCTCCATCCTCCAACCTCTCGACCAAGGTGTGATTTGCTGTTTCAAGGCCACGTACACGAGGCTTATGTTCTCACAGATATGTAGCGCTATGGATGCTGATCCCAATCTTAATGTGATGGAATGTTGGAAGTCCTTCAACATTGCCGATTGCATCACTTATATTAAACAGGCAATGGATGCAGTCAAGCCTGAAACAGTCAATGCATGTTGGCGAAACCTGTGGAAAGAATGTGTGAATGATTATAAGGGTTTCCCAACTATTGACAAAGAAGTGAAACGCATTGTTCTGGTGTCCAGGCAAGTGGGTGATGATGGCTTCGTCAACATCCTTGAGGAAGAAATTGAAGAATTAATTGAGAGCCATAGAGAAACATTGACTAACAAAGAGTTAGAGGAACTGATAAAAACATCTACAGAAGACGAAGATGGTGACGACGAACAGGAAGAGCCAGCAAGTTGGAATCTTCATAAATTTGCTGAAGTGTTCCAAGCAGCAAAACACTTGAATGATTTAATTTCTGAATACGATTCCTCTATGGAACGAAGCCTCAAAATCACATGTAGTATTACAGATGATTTGAGACCGTATCAAGAAATGTTTGAGCAGCTCAAGAGACAACAGCGACAGTTGCCGATCACCATGTTTTTAAAGGAAAAACAACCAGCAGCAGATGAACCTACGCAATCAACTTCTCGAGCTGAACCAGAGCCAACCACTTTGTCTACAACTCGCTCTCCGTCACCCAACCTCTCCGTCACCTCTGTCTACTGGATCGACATCAAGCCCCGACGACCCCCTGTAATTACCGCCTGTAATTAAAAATACAGTACTGTAAAATTATATTTTGCATATATACTCTTTATTATATACTGTACATTACTGTATGCATTATACATTTATACATATTACTGTACGGGTTGTATACACAAAGCCATGTACAGTATACTGTACTTTATGGGCGATTTAAGGGATTTTCAAGGGTAATTTTGACTATACACGATTTTCGCCTTATGCGCCTACTTTAGAACCTAACCCCCACATAAGATGCAACTCCACTGTAATGTTAATTAAGAGGAGCCAGATTTTTTGAAATAATTCAAAGAAAGGTTTCCCATTTTTTATCACCAATTTTCAGGAAAAAGGTTGATGAATAAGATAGTTTGACATCTGAGGTGTTTTTGTATGAAGGAGAAATTTGGTTTTCTGGAAGGTTTTGTCTGCTTGTGTGAGTGGTAAGATTGGGGATCATATAATTTAATATAGACAGAATGGATTTGGTGGGACACACAATTAGGAGGGGGAATTTATCTTAATTCATTGCAATTTTCCAGAGCCTCTTTCTCTCTCTCCTCTATTTTGGTTGCAGCTCCTTGATCTTTCTTACCTTAATTCTGATCTTGGGCCCAACTTTTTCAGTGTTGGTCCATGGTGCACTAGCCCTTGGCATCTTTATTTGAATTTTCAGAGCACTACTGTACTGTGGATTATGCAATACAATCTGGAAAGCTTTATAAACATTTGTACAGTAACATATGAAGAACACCGTGAGGAATGCCTGCAGCAGGGAAACAGTCCATTCAGATTTCAGCATTAAGACATGTAGATTTTAGGCCTGAATTAAGGTGAGGATAGAGGAAAAGGGAAGAGATAATAGGGAGCTTTTTCTTAGGATGAAAGACTGTGGAGAAGTAGGAGAGGATGCCAGATGGCTGATTTTACTGAACATAGGAATTGCCGTCCTGGATAAGACCCGGATAAGGCTGTTTCCAATAGTTTCTAGTAATGGATGCTTCAGAGAAGGTTCAAGGAACCTTGCCCGCAGAGAAAATTTCTTCGTGACTTTGGTTAGAGTTTTACTTATGCCCTGAAGCAAGTGTGTTTATAACCCTTCCAAAATTCTTCTTTTGTTTTGTTTTTAATCCTTACTATTTTAATTATGGCTGTTCTCATTATCCATATTAATGTATAACCTTTTAATCTTGCTAATTTTTTTGCCTCCATGATATCTGTCAAAGCTGGATTCAGGACTCACAGTTTGTCATATCACTCTGTTTTATTAGCACAGCGCTCTGCTAATACATTCAGATAATGTGAGCCTCATGCAAGACCCAAACAGTCTTATTTATACAGATAAAAGGGCGCGAACTAAACAAAGGGACAAAGAGCAAAATTGTAAAATTTACCTGGGGCACAACATGCATATCCTACTTCCTTACTGACTCTTATCGATCTAAGGCTAATACTTCACCAATCGCCCTTAAGTGGAGCAATTGTTCTAACTTAATGTCTGCTTTCCTGACACCTGGATCGCAGCATTTCTCATTTCTACTTAAAGGCACATACAGCATTCTTTAATTCATTCTATTTCTTTAATATAATTCATTTCACTTTCACATATCTTATGGCAATGAGTTCCACTAGCTAATTGACTACTGTGAAAAAGTATCTCATTTTATTGATTTTAAATGTGCAGCCTTTCAATTTAATTGAATATCCTTCTGTTCCTGAGATTATGAGATACGATATATAGGCTGGAGAAAATGCCTTACAGTGAAAGACTTATGGAGTTCAATCTGTTTAATTTATCAAAAAGAGGATTCAGAGGTGACTTGATTACAGTGTGCAAGCTCCTTCATGAGAGGAAAATACTGGGTACTAAAGGACTCTTTAATCTAGCAGAAAGAGATATAACAAGAACCAGTGGGTGAAAGATGACACCAGACAAATTAACATTAAAAATTAGGCACAAATTTCTAACAGTGGGGTTGATTAATCACTAGAACAAACTATCAAGAGAAGTGGAGGGTTCTCCATCTCTTAATGTCATCAAATCAAGATTGGGTGCCTTTTTGGAAGATATAGTTAGTCAAACACAATTTATTGGGCTTAGTTTTGGGGTAACTGGGTGAAATGTAATGGCCTGTTGTATGCAAGAGATCAGAGTAGATGATCTAATAGTCCCTTCTGACCTTAAGATCTATGAATCTATGAACATAGAAATGTCCATCAACCTTCTCCATACCATTGTTTTGTTTTGTGTACGTCATCATTGTGATGGATGTGGAGATGCTATGTAATAATCTGAAAATACTGAGATGTAATAATTTTATGACTACTGTGCGTGACTTATTCAATAAGGTAAAATTATTGTACATTCACTTCTTTTAGGGACCTCTACATAGTCTCACTCATGGGATGCACTGACTGGTGCAGCTTTAATGGCAGAAACTTAGTTAGCAGTGCCAGTTGGAACACTTGCACACCTCCTTGTTCCCCTCACTTCACTGTTCCTGAAAGTTCTACAGGCAAGGCTATAAAAGAGGTGTGTGGTGCTCCACCTGTTGCAGTTTGTTCCAAATGCTGTCAGTGATTGTTTAGTAACCTCTCTGGATCATTGGTCCAGATCCTTCTTAGACTAACTAAATGCCAAGTTTTTAACACATCTAGATTTAGTTAGCCTTGTATATAGTTACATAGTTAAGATTTTAGATAGGAACCAATACCAGGAAATGCCTATGTAGAAGATACTTTAATGGCTGATCCGAAGATCAAAAGACCAGGATTTAAGTGTTGTGCTTCCTGCCCTGTAGCCTTCCTAACATCAGATGCACACTCACAAGACACGTCTACACTACAAAGTTAAGTTGACTTAATGTAAGTCGACATCCAGCCGCGGCAGTAATTAAATTGGTTGTGCATGTCCACACCATGCCCATTGTGTCAGTGGGGTGTGTTATCACTAGCAGTGCTTGCATCGATGCACAGAGCAGTGCACCATGAGTAGCTATCCCACAGTGCAACTATCTGCAGGGGTTTTTAGGAAGGGCTTGCAATGCCTCATGGGACCAAAATATTATCACAGGAGGGAATGGGAACATGGCTTTAGCCTCCCATGATGCAGTTTCCTCCCTCCCTGTCTCCCTACCCTGATATCAATGGCAAACAACCCATACTTTCTCATGCTTTTTTCAAAAGCCTGGATTAGCCATGTGCATGCCATAGCCCAAGAAGCATGGTCCCCGCTCAGCTGTGCATTCTTGTGGTGAGCATTACAAACACCTTGCACCTTATCCTGCAATATTTCCAGAGCCGAGACAGGAGATGCTGTGTGAAACATTGCAATGTCATTCAAGCAGCCCTGCTGCAAGCCATAGAATGAAACAATTTCCAGTCGCTGCTGGTAGTCGTGCAGCAGCTGAACATGGTGGAGCGCCATTTCTGGTTCTGGGAAACAAGCACTGACTGGTGGGATCGCATAATTCTGCAGGTAGGGGATGACGAGCAGTGGCGGTAGAACTTTTGAATGCAGAAGGCCACTTTCCAGGAACTTTGTGAAGAGCTTTCCCCAGCCCTGAAGCACAGCAACAGTAAAATGAGACCTGCTATGATAGTGGAGAAGTGAGTGGTGATTGCTCTGTCGAAGTGTGCAATGCCAGACTGCTACCGGTCAGTGGGGAATCAATCTAGAGTTGGTGAATCCACTGTGGGAGCTGTTGTAATCCAAGTGTGCAGGGCCATTAATCAACTTCTGCTAAGAAGGGTAGTGACTCTGGGTAATATGCAGTATATAGTGGATGGTTTTGCTGCAATGGGGTTCTCTAACTGCATTGAGGTCATAGATGGCATGCATCTCCCTATCACCAGGCCACCTAGCCAAAGAGTACATAAACTGTACTGTGGCCGGGGCTGGCAGAGCACTTCTCAGGCCCTGTGGCAATGACTGAGACAGATTGCTCCGCTGCCCCCATGGCCGAATCCATGGCAGAGAGTTCCCCTAGGGCTGGGGCAGAGAGCTCCTCCAGCCCGGGGGCTGTGGCTACAGCAGAGGGCTCCTCTGACCCCGTGGCCAGGGCAGATATCAACTCAGCCCAGTGGTTGTGGACAGGCCAGAGAGCACCTTGGTCCTACGGCTGTGGCAGAACAGAGAGCTCCCCCAGGGTTGTGGGCAGGGCAGAGCTCTCCTTCGTCCCCAGGGCCAGGACCATGGCAGAGCTCTCCTCTGTCCCTGGGGCCATGGTGGAGCAACAGGGAACTCCTCGGCCCTAGGGCTGTGGGGGCAGGGGGAAGAGAGCTCCTCTGGCCCCAGGGCTGTGGTGGAGTGACAGCACACTCCTCCAGTCCTGGGACCATGTTGTGGGGGAGGACAGGGACAGAGAGCTCCTCTGGCCCCAGGGCCATGGCCAGGGTGGCATAGTGCTCCTCTGTCCTTGGGGCTTCAGTGGGGTGACAGAGCACTCCTCCAGCCCTGGGGCCACATCGGGGGGGGTGGGGGTGGGAGGACAGCTACTTGGGGCTGCAGTGGGGTGACAGAGCGCTCCTCTGGCCACGGAGGGTAGAAAGCTCCTCTGGTTCTGGGGCCATGGGCAGGGCAGCAGAGCCCTCCGACCCTGGGGTTGCAGCGGGGTGGCAGAGCCTCCTCCAGTCCTGGGACCGTGGCTGGATTCCATATTGTTGTTTTGATTCTGCAATTCCATCCACGTTCTCATTAACGTAGATTCATAAGGCACTATCTATTGGTGCTCCACGACCCATGCTCCTCTCCTCTACTTCAGAGTTCTTAATGTGGGGGCTCCACGGTAGAGAGGAAACGGAGGATGTAGCGCTAGTTAGCCTTGAGACAGAACACAAGGAGGAGAGAGTACATGTGTGGGCCAAATGGACGCTGCTACCAAAGATCTCTGATCAGAAGCACAGGTCGCAGACACACCTACAGTGGAGCACCTATAGGGACATACATCTTGAAGAATCATTGTTACTGTACAAACTGAATAACTTCTTTTTAAGCATTTTTTTTCTATTTAAATTTTCACAGTTGTGGGAAATTATGGGAGGAGTCAGACAACAGTATGAGACAGACAATTATTTAATGACAGAAGATGTTAAAATTAAAAAAGTTAAACCTTTATAACTTTATATCCATTGAAACACAAATTGTTGACATCACATAAAAATGTACAAAATAAATAACTTTACATCAAACTCTAATAAATTCTCAAGCTGCATTTTTCTTACTTTGTATATCTGTACATTTTAATTATCAATGGAATTTTTTTTTCAGTTCATATGCATATTTTAAAATCGACACTTACTGATAAAAATTGAATCCTTCCAAGCCTCCATATAACATTAATGTTAAGAGTTCTGATTTACATTATGGAGTTCTCCCAAATTCAGTCTAGTACCTTAAAATCATTCTTCCTCTCCCTTTTTATTGGTCATGCTCCTGGTGCTAGTAATAGACATGAGGGGAGTAATGCTGGAGTCTGTATTCTGGCTGTGCAGCATCAGAAGTTCGTCTTTATACTGGGGCCAGATATCCCAGGCTAGTTTTCACAGATTTGGTACTGCATTACAACAGATTTAAGTCAGTCCAACTCCATTAAAAAACAATCCAGAATGGAGTTGCACTGATTTAAAACTGAAGTTACATAATACTGAATTAGATCCTAATATCTTAATCTTAATTAACCTGTGTGATAGATGAATAAAGTTGTCCTAAATTTCAGGTTATTTTCAGGTCCGTGCTTGTTACGGGTTTTTTTGTTCAGTAGAACTTTACTTTGGAATTTCTGAGTTTCCTAATATTTTTGGGTTGTTTTTAGAAAACTAAAATGTTTAATTTTTTTTTGCTGAAAAAAAAACCTAATTGGTTCTTTAAACCAGAACTCAGGGTTAATGAATATTTTTGCTTGGGAATTTCTTTAAATATGTTTAAGGTTGTGTAGTGTCAGAATGCCCTGCAGGCCTTTTAGGGACTCCAACAGACCTGGCAAACCTTCATTGGACCTTGTAAGTGTGCATGGACCCTGGTGGATCTTGCTAGCTTCCCAGAAATGAACCCTGTTCTATCCCAGACAACCACCCATCTCTGCATATTTACTTCCTTCTTCTTGTTTTCCATGTAGACATGCTAATTCCCCATGTAACTTTCCCCTTTTTATCTCCTTCTAGACTGGATCTGACAGCACTACAAGTGGTTCCCTACCTGACAGTCCTCCAATCTATGCAATGCACACTTTGCAAAACATGCAATAAACAGATGCATGCATTACTATATATATTATTTAAAAGATACAAGTATATACACGTCATAAAATACATCTGCCTATACTTTTTGTGGGTTTTTTAAGTGTATATATGTATGTTTTATATTCTGGTGATACTTAAATATCTCTGCAATCTTTTTGTTTACTTTTTCAAAGGCATTTCTACTTGTTAGGGAGTTTTGGAGAAGCAGTTTGGGATTTTTTTGTAAATCTGTTTTGGCGATATCATGAGCCAAAAATGCAATCGGAAAACCTCTGAAAACTAAATGTTGGAAAACCTTAACTTCTTGTGAGATTTGTTCCAAACTTGCCAGAAAACTTCTACCTTTGGGATGAGATGCAGCATGTGAAATTTCATGATTGTTTGTTTTTTGTTGAAGATAAGGGACAGGATGGGAGGGTGCTGAAAATTGGATTGACAGCAGGAAGAGTTTTAACTTTAACTATTATATGCAAGAACTAGAGCTTCTAGTTCAGTGTGGGAGAGGGCATGGCCCTGCCTCTCTCTGCTCCCTATGGGGAGGCTACTGTCACTTCTGATACTAGTCTTGAGCAAGGACTGGTGTTTTGTGCTTCCTAATCACAAGGACTGGTATTTTGACTGGGACATGCGCATAGGGACTAGATATGTGAGGTGGGAAGTATCCTTTTTTAATTTCTTTCTCTTTTGCACTCGCAACCACCCCATACAGGAAAACACAATCTTACTCTTTTTCATTGATGATAACAATTAGATAAATATTGTAAGTGTTCATGTCAAATTTTGCATTTAGAAATATTCTGGGGGAATATGTCCTGTACCATTTTCCTGTTTCCTTATGTCCATTGTATTGATTTGTTTTTATTTTTACTGGTTTGCTTCTATGAAAATCTTCAATAAAGAAAAATATTTAAAAAATATTGCTAATGAAATTGTCATTTTTTAATATTAACAGAATCTTCTGCAATGTTACGAAGATTTGTGTCAGGAAATACCAACAGTGTTTGTAAATTTGATGGCACCAAAAATGAGAAAGGTTGGTAATGCTAAATATATTTTAATTTGAATATACTGGAAGTTAGTGTAGTTTTAGAATTGTTTGTAATTTTCTTAACACTAAGATTCCAAATTAAACAATTCTGCACAGCAGAATCTTACTGATTCACATTAATGCCTGAGAGACCCATTGCAGATTATGTAATGTTGTGATTTAGCAAGTGAATAACACAGTGCACCAGATTCTCATTTACAGTCAGGCCACTTTATACTACTCTAGTAGTATAAAGATTGCTTACTCCCACTTTGAGGCTTGTTTACACTGCCAAAGCAGTGTATGTGTGCAGTATAGGAACATAGGCCTGGAAGGGACCCCCTGGTTCATTGAGTCCAGTCCCCTTATATTGCAGGTGAGCTGTGTTCCCTCTAAGCTGCATGGTCGCACGGCTGCCCAGGAGTGAATCAAGTGCCACACACTTGATTAGCAGAGGCGTGCATGGTGGCGTGTGTTTGGGTTCCCCATACCCCCCCCCAGCCCCGCTGCTCTGCAGCCATATTGCTCCTGCCCTCTGCCTTGGAGCTCCTGGCCAGCTGCTACCAGGACCCTCCTGCTTGCTGTGCAGAGTGAGGGGGGATGCTGATGTCAGGGTGTCCCCCCTGCCCATGTACCCCACCTCCACAGAGGGGAGATGGGAGGATAGGATTTAGGAGCAGGAGAGCTGCTGGCAGGTGCTGTGGTCTGAGCCGTCTGGTGAGTGCCTTAAAGAGACAGCTCATAGATAGGGCCCTACCAAATTCACGGCCATGAAAAGTGCGTCACAGACCGTGAAATCTGGTTTCCTATCATGAAATCTGGTCTTTTATGTGCTTTTACCCTATACTATACAGATTTCACCGGGGAGACTAGCATTTCTCAAATTAGGGATCCTGACCCAAAAGGGAGTTGCAAGGGGGTCACAAGGTTATTTTAGCAGGGTCGTGGTATTGCCATCCTTACTTCTGCACTGCCTTCAGAGCTGGGCGGACGGAGAGTGGCGGCTGTTGACTGAGGGCCCAGCACTGTAGGCAGCAGCACAGAAATAAGGGTGGCAATACCATACCATCCATCCTTACTTCTGTGCTGCTGCTGCTTGTGGCTCTGCCTTTGGAGCTCGGCTCCCAGCCAGCAGCCACCGCTCTCCAGCTGCCCAGCTCTGAAGGCAGAGCTGCCACCAGCAGCAGCGCAGAAGTAAGGGTAGCAGTACCGCAATCCCCCTACAAGAACCTTGCGACCGCCCCACAACTCCTTTTTAGGCCAGGACCCCTACAGTTACAACACCGTGAAACTTCAGATTTAAATAGTTGAATTCATTAAATTTATGGTTTTTAAAATCCTATGACCGTGAAATTGACGAAAATGGACCGTGAATTTGGTAGGGCCCTAGTCATAGACTTCCCCAGGAGCCAGCACACACACACACTGTGTGTGTGTGTGTGTGTGTGTGTGTGTGTGTGTGTGTGTGTGTGTGTGTCTCTCTCTCTCTCTCACACACACACTCACTCTCTCTCTGACACACTCACCTCCCAGCCCATACTTGTGTTGTTGTTGTTACTTCTTGGTACTTCCTCCAATGCACATATATTCTCTGTAATTTTATTCTTTCAGAGGGCTGTTATTTTAGTTTTTTGACTTGTCTATGCATTTCATAATTTTATTTCTCTCTTATGCTTAAATTTAATTCTTTGAGTAGCGAGTTCTAAAATGCCTAACCTGTCCTGACTGGAGTAATTATCCCTATGGTAACTTTTAAAAATATATATTATATCTAGGTTTTTTGTTTCTACTGGTCGCGCACATTCACACACTAACTTGATATTGGTGCACATAACAAAATTCATTCCTCACATGGATGGAAAAAATTAGAGGGAACATTGCAGGTGACCCTGTCCTATTAATAAAGTTTATAAACTGATCAAGCTCCATCTTAAAATTAGTTAGATTGTTTACCCCCACTACTCCTATTGGGAGGCTGTTTCAGAAGTTCACTCCTCTGATTATTAGGAATCTTATTCTAATTTCCAGCCTAAATTTATTCATGACAAATTTATACCCATTTGTACTTGTGACAACATTGTCCTTTTGCTTAAATAGCTTTTCTCCATCCCTGATATTTATCCCCCTCCCTCCAATGTTTTTGTAGAGAGCAGCTATTTCTTCTTTGAGTAGTGTCCCTCTGGGTGCTCCACTGTAGTTATGTCTGATTTCCTGTGCTGATGATTGGAGAACTTTGGTAGCAGTGTCTATGGGATCCACACATGCACTGTCTTTCCTTCTCAACTGCCCTTGGCTAGAGACAAAGCTTTAGCTGTCCATTCACAGATCATTAACTCCTTTACAGTTGCTAATTTTTAACTTCCCTTAAAGCCTCTTTTCTTCATTTGTTTTTCCTTTGGTCATGCCTTAAAAAAAAGAGAGAGAAAAAGAAAGGACTTTGTTCTCTTATCAACCCTTGGTGTAGGGGGACACCCCACCCCCCGACCAAGGTTATTTCCCAGCTCCCCGGGCTTCAAGAAGTGCTGCACTTGCAGCGAGGTGATCCCAGTCGCTGACAAGCAATCTCAGTGCATCTGCTACCTCGGCGAGGGCCACATCCAACAAAATTGTTCCCTCTGTCAGCAGCTCCAACCGAGATCCCGCAAGGACAGAGAGCTGTGCCAAAAAATTATCTTCATGGAGGCATCTCTTCAACCTCAACCTCCTGGCAGTCGTGAGTCTCCCCCACAACTTTCTCTTGAAGGACAGTGGATCAAGGAAGCGGTCTGGGACTCCTCTCACAGGTCTAAAAAGAGAGTGAGAAGTCCCCTCAGCAAGCCTAGGGGTAGCTGTAAGCAATTGCCATCTCACTCAATATACTCAGCACTGCTGACATTGAGAACATCTGGCACCCACGCCTCATGGTGATGGTCAGTATCTGACCAATGGACCCTTTTGGCATGGGCACCAAATTGTCATCACCACAAGATAAGGGCAAACACCCTAGGAAGATGTTCGCGGTACGCGAATCGACCTCAGTACTGTCAGCAACAGGAGTCCACCTGGCACCAGAGAGACCGGTGATGGTTTCCTCTCCCCTCTGGCAATGACACCGGGATGATTGGTACTGGTGGAATTCCATCAGACCAGAGACCTCTGCATTCTAGAAGCATCCGAGTCTTCGCTCCTCCATACTGACATCATGGCATTGAGCCTTTGGCAGGCGCGGGGGATATCGCCACAATCATGCCATGCCCCTCCACTATCTAGTGAGGGGTTGGACAGTGAGCCAGAGGAGATCTCACAGTACTTCTTGCAAGCTTCATATGAGAACCACTGTCAATAGGATCTAAGAATGTACTTGCCGATGGCACCACCACCATCTTGGTATGGCCACCCACAAACATTTCCACCAAGCCCTATGCCACCACAATGCCCATACTGGGACCCTTGGATGGCACACCGACAGCCAGCCTTGCGAGGATCAAGCATCACCTGACAACCTTCCTGGCATGCTCCTTCAGCCACAGCATCGAGGGCCTCAGAACCTCAAGAAATGGAGGAACAAGAAGCTGACACAGAGGAAGACATAACACCTAATCCTATATCCTCCTCTTCCCTGGACAAAGTGGTCATGGCTTCACCACCATCAATGCAGATGACGTCTGTCTGTTTCAGGAGCTGGCTCATCAAGCCATCAACACCACAATACACTTGTTTACAGAACTGGGCTTTCAGATCAACACCTAGAGTCAACTGTCACGCCAATGCCACACTTGGAATTTATAGGGGCGACCTCGATATTCTACAGGCCAAAGCCTTCCTACCTCAACACATGTTCCTATCCCTGGTCTCATTCATAGACACAGTTCAGCATAGTCCACAAATGCCAGCTAGACTCTGTTGCCTCCAACTGTTGGGGCATATGGCAGTGGGTACGGCAGTGATACCATATGCCAGACTCCATATGCAATGTCTCCAACTATTGTTCAATTCAGTTTACAGACTGAACAGGGACAGGGTGGAGAAACCTCTGTCACTACCAGGATCAACAACTCCTTAGACTGGTGGAATGACCCAGCCAATGTGTGAAAAGGGATCCCCTTCTTGCACACGTCACCATTGTTGCTCCTTACTACTGACACACACTCATAGCGTGGGTCATGCACTTAAACAGCCTCACTACTAAGACAAATGGTCACTTACAGAGATATCTCTATATATCAATCTCCTTGAACTGACGGTGGTCAGGAATGCCTATGGCCATTTTTTCCTGCTGATAGCAGTATCTCATACAAAGATCCCAACAGACAACATAGCCTGCATGTACTACATCAAACGCTGGGGCGTGGGAGGTTGCCCTCTACATGCATGGAAGCAATGACGTTATGGAATTGGTGCATCTCTTACAACATTATTTTGTCAGCAGCTTACCTCCTGGGAATGCAGAACTCGATAGCAGATAACCTCAGTCGCAAATTCCTGCATGACCATGAGTGGGAGATGCACTCGTCAGTACTCCACGCTCTGTTCACACGATGGGAAACATTGTCCATAGACCTGTTTATCACTTACCAGGACAAGAAGTGTCTGTGCTACTGCTCCAGGGTGGGGATGAAACAGCACTCTCTGGCTGATGTTCTTCTTCTCCCCTGGACCGTTTTTATGCCTTCCATCTGTTTCCTCCTCTGCTAAAGGCTCTGCTAAAAATAAAAAGGGATGGAGCTCATGTCATCTGATCGCTCCGACTTGGCCAGGTACCCTTATCTGACACAGCTTGCGACATGCCTCTTCCCCTCTGCTTTGGAGTTTTTGCTATCAGGGTCCGCGGTAGAGAAGGAACTGAGGGGTTCGGGTTGTGCGCGCGGTACAAGAGACACCAATGACACTGCGAGACAGCTACTGCTTGTGCACGCCCCAACCGAGCACTGCTACCTAAAATCTCTGATCTCTGGTGCAGGGACGCACCAACACCTAAAGTGGGGCACCCACAGGGACACACATCTCGAAGAACATTGTTACTGCACAAGGTGAGTAACTTCTTCTTTGAGACGTGTGTCCCTATGGGTGCTTCACAACCCGCCCTCCTCCCCTCTGCTTTGGAGTTCTTGTTATGACTCTGCGATAGATAAGGAACTGAGGATGGTTAGCCTGTGTGCACTGGCTAGCCTTGTGGTGCAGCACAAGGAAAGACAGTGCATGTCCGGGCCCAATGGACACTGCTACCAAAGTGTCTCTGATCAGCAACGCAGGCACACAGACACACCTACATTTGGAGCACCCATAGGGGGACACATCTCGAGGAACTATTGTTATTGCACAAGGTGAGTAACTTCTTTATCTCCTCACTGCCTTCATTTTGCTAGACTAAACAAGCCAAGCTCCTTCAGTCTCCTATGATAAGATAGATCTCTCCACTCTCCTGATCACCCTAGAAGCCCTCCTCTGTTCCTATTCTAGATTGAATTAATCTTTCTTGAATATGGGTGACCATATTGTACACAATATTCCAGATGAGGATTTACTAGTGCCTTGTACAATGACATCAATACTTTACTATTTCTACTGGAAATACCTCATCTTATACATCCTAGGATTGCATTTTTTTTTTCACGACCAAATCACAGTGGTGGTTCATAGTCATCCTATGATCAACTAATACTTCCAGGTCTTTCTCCTCCAACTGATGAGCGTCCCAGCATATAGCAGAAATTCTTGTTCTTTTTTGAGTAATGTCCCTACAGGTGCTCTATTCTGGTAAAAGTGTACTCTATGCACCGTTGATCACAGATTATTGGTAGCAGTGCCTGTTTGGTCCAACATGCACCCTAGCTATACTTGTGCCCTATAACAAGGATGTATAGGGTTGTGTTGGATGAATCAGTTCCTTCTGTACTGTGAAGTCCAGAAAGGCAAAGACTCCAAAGCAGAGGGGAAAGAGGATGGATAGTGGAACACCCTATGTGGGACTAACGTCTCAAAGAACTCCAGTTACTGTACAGCAGTGTTTCCCAAACTTGGGATGCCGCTTGTGTAGGGAAAGCCCCTGGCGGGCCAGGTCGGTTTGTTTACCTGCCATGTCCGCAGGTTCGGCCAATCGCGGCTCCCAGTGGCTGTGGTTCGCTGCTCCTGGCCAATGGGGGCTGCGGGAAGCAGAGGCTAGTACGTCCCTTGGCCCGCGCTGCATCCTGCAGCTCCCATTGGCCTGGAGCAGCGAACCACGGCCAGTGGGAGCCGTGATCGGCCGAACCTGCGGACGTGGCAGGTAAACAAACCGGCCTGGCCTGCCAGGGGCTCTCTCTACACAAGCAGCATCCGAAGTTTGGGAAACACTGCTGTACAGGATAATTAAATTCTCAATCTGTGAATAATGTCCTCATGGGTGCTTCACTTCAGGTGACTTTGAAGCAATACTCCCCAGCGAAAGTGGGTGCTTTTGAGCCCCATCTAAAACTGTTTGTAGAACTGCAGTACCAAAGGGGGTGACTCCTTTAGAGTCTACTAAAATATTATGCTGTAAGAAGGTATGGACCAAAGTCCACATGGTAGCTTTGCATATTTCTGCAATGGATGTATTCTTCATCAGGGCTATGGAAGTAGATTGTGATTTAGTAGAATGCGCTATAACTAGGGCTGCGAGTCTATCATGGACATCACGGAAGTCAAGGATTCCGTGCCTTTCCATGACCTCCATGACTTCTGCAGTGGCTGGTGCTGGCCCAGGGGCTGCCTGGCTCAGGCAGTCCCTGGTTCAGCAGCAGCTGTTTGGGTGTGTGGGAGGCGGCTAAGGGCAGGGATTTGGGGTGTGTGCTTACCTGGCATGGGGGGGTCCCCCTGCAGCTCCTAGGTGGTGGAGGGGCGGGGGGGGGTCTCCGTGCTGCGTGCTGCCGGCACCCGCAAGCCCCGCCCCTGCAGCTCCCATTGACTGCATTTCCCGGCCAATGGGAGCTGCGGCAGGCAGCATTTATGGCAGGAGCAGCAGAAGAGCTCCTGCCCTGGCTCCTGCCTCTGCCACCTAGGAACTGCAGGGACACGGAGCCGGGTAGGAAACCCCTGCCAGCCCCACCAACCCTCCCTGCCCAAGTACCAGCAGGGGTCCCGGGTCACCTCCTCCAGCACCTGCGGTGCCCCCAGACCACCCTCCCACAACCCTTGTCCAAGTTTTAGTCACGGCGGGTATTTTTAGTAAAAGTCATGGACAAGTCATGGGCCCGTGAATTTTTTTTTCACGTGTCCTGTCCATGACTTTTACTAAAAATACCCGTGACTAAAACATAGCCTTAGCTATAACCAGAGGAGGGGGCTGGACATTAGCAGCCTTGTAGCAAGAGAGGATACAAGCACAAACCCATTTGGGGAGAGCCTTTGGGTCAAAACAGGGGCCACTTTAATTCTGGCCATGAAAGAGACAAACAGCCCTCAAGGTTTTGGTCCTTTCCAAATAGAAAGCCAACACTCTCCTGACATCCCAGGTGTGAAGAGTGGCATCTTCCCTAGTCAGATGAAATTTAGAATGAAAACTGACAGCTAAATGACCTGATTGATATGAAAGTCTGAGGTTACCTTGGGCAAAAAATAGGGCTGTGGCTGGTGAGGAAAGCGAGGATTTTAGAAATAGTATAGGGAGTGCAGCAACAAGATTTAGTGAGAAAGTGGATGTGATAAAAAAGGAAAGGGAAGAATCATTTGAGCTTCAGAGATGTGATCTCAATCTGTCCACAATGATGGAGAAGTGCAGCAAAGAACAGGGTTTAGGAGAAAACATGGACAGTTCAGATTTTGTTTTAGTTTA
The DNA here is from genome assembly GCF_013100865.1 of Trachemys scripta elegans. Lineage (NCBI taxonomy): Eukaryota > Metazoa > Chordata > Testudines > Emydidae > Trachemys > Trachemys scripta. The sequence continues at coordinate 58,290,153 of NC_048300.1, read as the reverse complement.
AGGAAGTAACATCCATGAGGAGATGTTAGAGGACCAGCAAGAGATGCGAGACTGGCCAGGAAGAGAGAGGTCAATGATGGACAGGTACATTTGAGAATTGTCAGCATAGCAGTGAATATGGCTGTGGTACACATAAAAACCTAAATAAACGTTGAGTAAATCTGTGCAATTTTCCTTGAAGTAACAAAACATAGATTCTGTTAGCTTGCATCTGTTTCTTTCAGTAATGAGCACTGGACCATTGTTCATTTTTATAATCATCAGTCCCATTGTATGTTATATTCCTAACATATTTATTTTTTTCTATATTTAGTTATCACAATTTTTGTTTTGTTTTATTGTTTGTTTAGGTGGAATCTGTGTTGAGACAAGGACTTACTATATTAACTTGGTCATCTCTGACATTGGACAGTTTTTTTCAAGAAGTTGATGAAGTTATGAATATGTTTAAGCAGCTTTTGAAAAAGGTATGCATATTTGCCAAATTAATTAAAATGACATTTTTTGAAGATGTTTCAAATACACTTTAATTTGATTTTTGAATTTTTTTTCCACAGCAAAAAAAATAACCTGTGCTTTAAACTCAGTTAATAATTTGATTTCTATTCGTATGTAAGAAACTTATTAGTTAAGATTAATATTAAATTCTTAAAACTTAGTGATAACCTTTTGCAACATTGAAATGTCTCTGATTTTTTAAAGCAAATGTTCACATGCATTTCTTTTGGAAGAATGATAAGGTCCTAGTAGTTTCTCCATATTTACATCCCTGCTACCACCCTTAAAGCCTAGATTTTAGCCTCTTTTCTTCCAGTTGAGTTTGTATCAGGTCTCACCATTGTTTGTGACTAGCACTCTGCTTGTCATAACGGGTATTTAATTTTTGTCAATGCCCTCCCCTTCAAGTTTAAAGAGCAAGGTAAGTATTTCTTATTTCTCAGACCACTACTGGGGTAATCGTGCCTGTCTACAGAGGCAATTGCATACTCCTCCGCTGCCCTTTCTAGGCTCCTCCTGCTGGACATGGCCAATACTGCACTATTTCCAGTCATTGCCTCCATTGGTGAATGAGAAGTATCTTCAGCTCTCCTTCTGGAATACTTCTTCTCCAAATCCTTTTCCTCCATGCTGAGAATTGCTTTGATAACCTTGCCTAAGGTTCAGGAATTCCAATTTTTTGTCTAAGCCATTAAGAACAACTTGGGAACCCCGAATGTCCCAGTTCTATTCCAGCAGCTGTTGAAGCTTCCCCCTCTCCAACAACTCTATTCATTGGCCTTGCCTGCATCTGTTATAGAAAAGAAGTCAGTTCAAGTGGAAGAGTGTGCAAAATCACATAACACTATCAGTTCTTCAAGTGGTTGCAGATGTGTATTCCACTCAGGTGTGTGTGAGCCCGATGCACAGAAGCCAGATAATTTTGCTTAGCAATACTTGTAGGGGTGGCACTCATGCCTTCTGGCCGCATAGCCCCTCCCCTGGCAATTTAAGAGCAGCATTGCCCCAACTCTCCTCACTGCTCATGGCTTGAGTTGGAATGCTCAGTGTGATTTTTACTTTATGCTATTTCACAGAATTTTTTGTATATAGTTGTTAGTTGTAGTTAGTTTAGTGGTGCCTATAGGTTTAGTTTATTAAAAATGGTTGGATAGGATTTTGCCTGGCGTGTTGCCCTCGCCAGCATTTAAACATTGCCCATCATGTGGGGTAGTTAGCTCTGATAATGACCCCCACCCCCCTAACACACTCAATGTTTATTGTGCTTTCGGGAAGGGCCCTTAAAGAAAAGTCCTTCATCTGCAAGTCATTCAAAAAGAAAATGCAGGTGGACAGAGACTTATATTTGAAGCAGCCCCTCAGGAGCAGACCATGAAGCCTGTTTCAGCACTGGCGATCTCTGCAGATTGTCAGGCCCCTCAGAGGGCATCTGAGCTGGCACAGGCTGTTAGGCCAAATTCATATTCTTCTCCCCCACAGAAAAAAAAGTGACAGTTCTTCCTCTGGTTCTCCTAGAAAAATTTATCACAAAATGGACTGGGGCCATTCCAGAGCTGGGAGATATTCCTCCTCCCCTTCCAAGAGGAGTGCAGACCTACATTATGATTCATCCCGCATGCACGATAGAGCAGGGCTATTTGCTCTCCAGTGCAGAGGTGAGAGCAACTGGACTCTACCATTGACTAAGGTACCATCCATGGGGCTTCCTCTGAGTCCAGTACCAACAACTTCACTGTCAGCATTGATTGTTTCCACACCAGTGGTGTATCAGGCTGCATCGCACTTTCTTTGTTTGGCTGTTCCTGACCCTCCACTAATTGAGGAATGTTCAGCTGTGGAGGCTTCTTCAGTGTCCTTGGTGCTGTCTGGATTGGTTGCAGACCTGCCATTATTATTGGAATCTCTTTTGCGCCTCTTCCAATTCAGGGTACAGAGTTGAGGTCACCTGCCTTTTCGGTACTGAGGGACTTGTCAACACAGCTATTATCTTCCATACCAATGATGATCCTGGTGCACACTGCAACTATGGATCCAATGCCAGCTTCGACTTTGGCACCAATGTCTGCTTCGGTACTGAGTGTGAGTATGAGGCCTATGTTAGTGGTTAAAGCACCAGCTGCTTTACGGTTGTCAGTACCGATGCATCCTGTAGGCTAGACTTTGGATAAGGCTGGATGTTTGTTGGATGGGTGTCTCCTTCATTGCCTATGGACTACTCTGGAGGTTCCTCAGGGTTGGGCTTGGAGACATCTTCCTTTTCTCCCTCGCCTTCTCAGTATCGTTCTCGAAAGTTGTTGAGACTTCCTGGGGATCACCATTGGTACCGAGATTGGCACCACATGCAGAGTGTAATACAGATCTGCATTAACGTCTCAAAGAACAGCAGTTATCGTACAGGTAATTAACAGTTTCTTGCTGTGATAGGGCACTTTTGACTCAACTGCCCCCTCCATATGTACAGAGAAAGCAGTGGTCTAGGTTGGTCTCTGTGTATTTAATCTTGTGGGATGCTCCCCATCAGTGCTGCAGAGTTTCAGTGACCTTCTGCAAAACTGCCCATTGGGCTTGCTCAGAGAAGTACATATCTCAGTTTTGGAAGACTTGCCTTGTGAAGGTCATGAATTCTTCAGTTTAAAGATTGATGACTCTCTGCATAGTAGACTGACATCAGTCCTAGATAAAAAAAAAAAAAGCTGAGGTGGTATTAAATTGATAAAGAATTAAAGGCTAGGAATAGAATTATTGCCAGTCAACATGATTATATGGAAAATAAGTCTTGTCAAATAATCCTGATTTCATTCTTTGATGAGATTACAAGTTTGGTTGATAAAGGTAACTGCATAGATGTAATATATTTAGACTTGTGTAAGGAATTTGACTTAGTACTGCACAACATTCTTATTAAAATTTAGCACTATACAATATCAGTAAAGCACACATTAAATAGATCAAAAACTGGCTAACACACATTTTAGAAAGTATTGACATTGGGGAGCCATCATTAAATTGGGGTGTTCTTCGATTGCTTGCATATGTCCATTACACTGTAAGTGAGTGTGTGCCTTGAGGACCATTGCTGGGGAGTTTTCTCTGATGGTACCTATAAGGGCAGCACTGCTCATTGCCAAGCTCCTTGTGCTGCAAGTGAGAATATAAAGGTCTGAGTCCATCTTTCAGTTCCTTCTTTCCATTTGTGAACAAATACTTGATCTACCTAGAGCTGCTCAAAAGTCTTTGGACTTTTATTTTTTTCTTTATCAATTTTATAGTTCTATGTTTATTTCTTTTTATTTGGCCCTTCTTTTGGGATTTTTCCAGTATTGTGGGTCTCTAGACCCTGCCTGGTACTGGGAAACCCATGCCAAGGTCCCCAGAGTTCAAACCTTTCGTAGGCTGCAGGAAGCCTATGTCTGTTAGTGACCCTCATTCATACTGCCGCAAGTGTTTCGGAGAGGGCCAGGTTATAGGTGTTCTCTCTGTTGCAGTTTCAAGACTAGAACTAAGAAGCTGAGGGAGGAGTGCCTCTAATATATCCTCATGGAGGCTGCCCTTAGATCAATGTCAGAGCCCCTTCAATCATCTAAGGGTATGTCTATACTTACGCGCTGGTTCGGCGGCAGGCAATCGAACTTCTGGGTTCAATTTATCGCATCTTGTCTGGACGCGATAAATTGAACCCGGAAGTGCTCGCCGTCGACTCTGGTAATCCTGCTCGGTGAGAGGAGTACGCGGAGTCGACGGGGGAGCCTGCCTGCCGTGTTTGGACCGCGGTAAGTTCGAACTAAGGTACGTCGACTTCAGCTATGTGAATAACGTAGCTGAAGTTGCGTACCTTAGTTAGAATTGGGGGGTTAGTGTGGACCAGGCCTAAGGGAAGGTCTTCGAAAACTCCTTCCCAAAGTGTTCCTCTGGATGTATCAGCTGAAAGAGGCCTCAGAAAATCCCTGCCTCTGGGACTGTCCTCTTTTAGGCCCAGGGAATCAGAGTCCTGCCCTCAAAAGCGCAAATGGAAGTCAGCATTCGGTTCCTCGAAGTCTAGGGTGTGGGTATCTGTGAAGTTTCCTGGGGTACCCAGAGTTGCAAGGCAATTCATACCACTCCCCCTTAGCATGAGAAAAATCTTGTCTGTGCCTGCCAGGAGGTCAACTTTCCAACTCCACTGGCCATGGTTAACACAACCACTACCCTGTAGGCCTTTGCAGGCCCTGCTGTCTCTCTACATGTTAGTGACAGGCAGATTACAACTGCTGAGACCTCTGAACGTCTTCCAAGAGGGTCCAGCCCCTGTTCCACTGGACATTCATATTATTCACAGATACGCTGCTTCCAAAAAAAATAGTACACCCCAGCTGACCAGTTCCACCCCAGATCACCACTCTGTTTAACACACAGCACTTAGATATGTTTATGCGGAAATCAAGTATAAATGTATTTAACAAAGCATAGAGATTCAAGTAATAGCACATAGAAGTATTGGAAACAAATGGTTATCCATCAGATCAAATCATTATACATTCTAGAGCTTAGACTTTATTAACAGGATACTTTCATGTCTAATAAAAAATTGCTCACCAGTGCTTTACAATAAGGCTGGCTGTGACCCCCTTTTCATAAGAGAAACATGCTGTTAGCTTGCTTGCTTTGTGAAGGATCCTGTGTGTTTCTTTGCATTCCCTGATACACCAGACTAATCTTAATCATAAACAGGACACCCCCCAGCTGAGTGTTTTTTCCTGTAGGTTTTCTCTCTTGTAGATTTCCCAATTTTTTGACTGGTATCTGGCTTAGTGTGCAATCAGGCATCCATTGTAAGGCATACAGTACAGAATATACACCTAGCCAGACAGAGAGATAAGTGTCTGTTACCATCTGCCTGAAAGGAACATGTCCGAGGTCTGTGACCTCTTGGTGATCTGCCTTACCTCCCATATTTTAAGAACATACTTTTTCATATAGATACACAATTTCTTAAATATTGTCCATACATACATTTCACAGTGATTATGATGATCATTGGCTTATTGGTTCTCATTAGAGACCTCACATGCCACCCATTGGTGGACAATTATTATTCCTGGGGGAAACTTTGTGCCACTGCACAAATGCAGAATTAATGTCCCCCACAGGTTTTACTCTTTCTTGGGAGAATAACTTCTGGGCAGCGGTCTCAACCAGGCGCATCTGGTCCAAGTGTTGGGAGCTGCCAGGGGAGATGTAAATCACTGACTTGGGGCGGGGTGGGGCTGGGCATGAGTGTAAGACTCTGTCCCTCTTGCTCACTATTGCAGTGCGCCAGAAGTCTGGGGGCTCAGGGCTGAAGACGACCCGGCCAGTGGCTGCTATTGTTGCCAAGCTCCAGCTGCTAGTCCGGATGGGCTGGAGAGGATGGGACTTCCTCTTCCTTTACATGGGCCCTCCTGAGGCTGGGTCAGACCCACCCCCAGGAACCTCCCCCAGCTGCAGGAAGCTCCGCACTTGCACCCTCTGCTTTCTGTCCCCATCACTCCCCAGCCACAGGGGGAAGGGTTCACTGTACAGTGAGCTGTGCCACTGTCCACCCAGCACCCGTGCATCCAACCCCATCCCCAACACACATCTAGTTCCCTGCCAAGCCCCACCCTCTGCATCCAGACCTCCCCCAGACTCCCCCACCAAGCCCCACCCTCTCCACTCCTGTTGCCCTTCTAATCTATTGTCTGCAACAATTTCAATTCTAGTCCATTGACTGTATAGTGACATGCTGAGTATTACTTAGCCATGCCAGTCACTGAGACCCCAATCTGGTAAAATATTAGTTTCAATGGGGTTACTCAGGTGCTGGACTTTATGCATATATTTAAGTGCTGTGCCAGATCATGGCCTAACTTCACTCCTAAGGATGTGTCACCCTTTAGGGTATGTTTACACCGCAAAGAAAAACACATGGCTGGCCTGTCCCAGCCAACTCAGGCTCGCGGGGTTTGGGCTGCAGGGATGATTCACTGCTGTGTAGACTTCTGGACTGGGACTGGAACCCAGGCTCTAAGACCTTGCAGAGTGGGAGGGTCCCAGAGCTAAAGCTCTAGTCTGAGACCGGAAGTCCACATTGCAATGAAACAGCCCCAGCAGCCTGAGCCCGACAAGCCTGAGTCAGCTTGCATAGGCCCAACCTGTTTTTTCTTTGCTGTGTACCTTTAAAGTCTTCTTTGCTTGACATACATGGAAATATTAGTATTGCCATCCCCTACTTTGAAGGAACGCTCTCTGACATGTTTATCATACCAGGCTTTTTGCTCTTTCTGAGCATCTTGTAGGTGTTCTCTAGCAAGGGCTAAAGAGGTTTGGAGGGTGGTTTGTAGGTTGTTTACAAAGTCCAGAATGTTAGTTCCTGGAGAAGGCATAAACCCCTCCCATTGCTGCTTCACCAACTGTAATGGCCCCTTAACCTCGTGGCCATACACAAATTCAAATGGTGAAAATCCTAAACTGGGATGTGGTACAGCTCTGTAGGCAAAGAGCAACTGCTGCAACACTAGGTCCCAATCATTGGAATGCTCATTTACAAATTTACGTATCATGGCCCCCAAAGTTCCATTAAACTTCTCCACTCGGCCTTTTGTTTGATGTTGGTAAGGGGTGGCAACCAAGTGGTTCACCCCATGAGCTTCCCATGGTTCCTGCCAGGAAATTAGTTCCCGAATCTGTAAGGATGTCAGAGGGCCAACCTATCCTGGCAAAAACGTCTGTTAAAGCCTGGCACACACTTTTAGCCCTGGTGTTGCTTAGAGCTACTGCTTCCGGCCATCGGGTGGCAAAATCCATGAAAGTCAGTATGTGCTGCTTTTCCTCTGGGTGTCTTTTTTGGAAAAGGACCCAGAATATTCACAGCTACTCGCTGAAATGGAACCTCAATTATGGGGAGTGGCTGGAGAGGGGCTTTGACCTGGTCTTGATGTTTTCCCACTCTTTGGCATACCTCACAAGACCGGACATAGGCAGAAACATCCATTCCCTCCCAGTGGACTTCCCCAAATGGTCTTTGGTTCTGCATGGCCACTCAGATGATTGTGGGCTAAGCTTAAGAGCTTTACCTGGTACTTAGTTGGAACTACCAACTGTCTTTGAGGATGCCAGTCTTCCTGGTGTCCACCAGAAAGAGTTTCCTGGTATAAAAGTCATTTTTCTACAACAAACTTGAATCGATTAGAAGAGCTGAGAGGCGGTGGGTTGGTTTGTGCCACCGTCCAAGCTCTCTGGAGGCTTTCATCTGCTCCCTGCTCAGCCTGGAACTGTTCCCTTGATGCTGGAGACATCAGATCCTCATTGGGTTGTGGACTTGGGCTTGATCCCTCTGGAAGCGATGTAGGGGATGGGGCTGTTTCCGTTGACTGTGAACCGCTCTCCGCTGGTGCACTATGTTGGGGTTCAGGCTCTGGCTGAGCCTCTTGCATAGGTTTATCTGCTGCTGCCAGTGCAGGATCGGTGGTGCCCTCTGGTGTTGAGGCTGCAGACAGGGTTGCAAGCGCTGGATTCAGTGCTGGCAATAGTTCTGGTGCTGGTTGCTCCGCCGGTTTCGGTTCTGGGACTGTCTCTGGCTGGGTTTCTGTGACTGGATCCACTACTGCTGACGCAGACGTTGGCATGGGGTCTGGTTCCACCACCTCAGTCTGAGTCTCTGGTAACATGGTCTGGGCCCTTGTAGAAATCTCAGGAACAGAGCTAGGTGTGACAGCTTACTTAGCCTGGCTGCGGGTGACCATTCCCACCCTTTTGGCTAGCTTCACATGACTGGCCAAGTCTTCCCCCAGCAGCATGGGAATGGATAGTCATCATAGACTGCAAAAGTCCACAATCCTGACCAGCCCTGGTACTGGAAAGGCAACTTGGCTGTAGGCAAGTCAAAGGAGTTTGACTTGAAGGGTTGAGTTGTCACTTGGACCTCTGGGTTGATTAAGTTGGGGTCCACTAAGGATTGGTGGATAGCCGACACTTGTGCTCCAGTGTCCCTCCATGCTGTAACCTTCTTCCCGCCCACACTCACAGTTTCCCTTTGCTCTGAGGGTATCTGGGAGGCATCTGGGCCTGAGGACCTTTGGTGTGACCCCGGTGCTATGAACTGTAATCTGTTGGGGTTCTTGGGGTAGTTGGCCTTTACAGGCCCCAGCTCATTACATTTAACACATTGCCCAGCTGGCTGGTCACTAGGGTGAGGTGGGTTGCTGGAGAATGGTGTGGTGGAATGATAAGGTGTCTGGGGTTTTCCTTGGGGTGTAGTTGGGGCCTTGGGTTGCCCCCGGTGGTAGGGTGTGATCCGAGGGTGTCCCTTCTGGTCTCCACTCAACCTGCGACCAGGGTTGTTCCTCTCTGCTCCCTCCACCCATTTTGTTCTGATTTGCCCCGCCTCTCTGGCAGTCTGGCACTGCTCGTATTGATCAGCATAAGAAGCAAGACTTTCTACTGAGTCCATTTTCTTATCCCATATACACTGTTTTATATCATCTTTGGTCATATTCAGGAATTGTTCCTGAGTCATCAAATCACACATTCCTTTAAAGCTAGTTACACCCCTGCAGTTGACTCATTTATCTAACAGATCCTTCATCTGGTTTACATAAGCCACATTACTTAGTCCAGGCCCTCTCTTAAGGGCTCTAAATTTTACTCTGTAAGTTTCAGGTGTAACTTGAAATTGTTTCAAAACCAAATCCTTAAATTTACCATAGTCAGACGCCTCCTGAATAGGCATCTTGTTGAATATGTCCAGAAATCTTCCAGTCAATTTTGCTACCAGTGTGGTCATCTTGTGCTCATCAGGAATTGCATGGAGTGTGCACAGTCTCTCAAAGGTGAGGAAAGATTCAGCAATATCACTGGATTCATCATACTGTGGACATAGTCGCTCCCATTTGTGGATTTTTGGGGATGGATTGTTAGGGTTATCCAGTGGACTCAGCGTAGCTCTTTCCAGATCTACGTGCTTCAGCTCTAACTCCATCGCCAAGCGTTTTGCCTCTGCCTTCAAGCGGTGCTTCTCTGCCTTTGCTTCCATCTCCAAGCGGTTCTTCTCCACCTCTGCTTCCAAGCATTTCGCCTCCATCTCTGCCTCCAAGTGTTTTAAGGCTATCTGTCTGTCATATTCATTTTGTCTCCCCTCAGCTTCAAATTTAGCTAATTCTAGTTTCTGTTGGACATTGCGTTTTGCCATCCTAGCTCCTGCTTGCCTAGCTTACCTGAGAGTAAGAATGAAGAAGAAAAACTGCTTGTGAATTCTCTTGTAGAAAGTTAACTATCCTGCCCTCAGTTACAAGACAAAAATCTCCAGTTTCTCACAGCTTAAAAATATCCCTTTGTTACAAGGACCTGATACCTTTGCCTCCAGGCAAAGAGAGATAAGATCTTTATCTGCCCTCAGCTCTGGCTTTCTAAGCAGCTAAAAAGGGGGAAAAATGATCCTTTTAAAAATCCTATTGGGCTTTTGGTTCAAAACGATTTCTGGTTCAAAATGATCCCACTGCTACCACTGTGTCAGGGTTCCCTTCCCACTCTGAACTTTAGGATACAGTTGTGGGGACCTGCATAAAGCCCCCCTAAGCTTATTTCTACCAGCTTAGGTTAAAAACTCTGCAAGGCACGAACTTTTTCTTATACCTTGGATTAAGTAACACTGCCACCACCAAGTGATTTATTTTAAACAACTATTTAGGGAGGGCCACTTGGAGCCCTACCTTCCCCAAATATTCCCCCAAACCTCTACACCCCTTTTCCTGGGCAGGCTTGAGAATAATCCCCTCACCAATTGTTACAGGTGAACACAGACCCAAACCCTTGGATCTTAAAACAATGAAAAATCAATTAGGTTCTTAAAAGAAGAATTTTAATTAAAGAAAAGGTAAAGGAATCACCTCTGTAAAATCGGGATGGTAAGTACTTTACAGAATAACAAAAGACTCAAGAACATAGAGGATCTCCCCTCTAGGCAAAACCTTAAAGTACAAAACCCAGGATAAACCTCCGTCCTCCTACAAAGGAAATCACAAGCCAAAATAAAAGTAAGCTAACGCATTCCTTTGCTAGTACTTACTAATACTAATGGAGTTGGATTGCTTGCTTTCTTGATCTGTCTCCGGCAAGCACACCGAACAGACAGACAAAGCCTTTCTTCCCCCCCGCCTCCCCAGATTTGAAAGTATCTTGTCCCCTTATTGGTCCTTTTGGTCAGGTGTCAGCTAGGTTACCTGAGCTTCTTAACCCTTTACAGGTAAAAGAGGAATTAACCATTTACAGGGTAAAAAGGGATTTTATGCTACCCTTAGCCCTTATGACAGATGCCTTGACCCATGTTCAGCATTTCAAGCTTCCCTGGACATGGTGGACTCTGCTCCTAGGGCCATGGTGACAGTTGTAATGATGCACTGATCCTCCCAGGATCCTCCCAGGGCCGCCCAGAGGATTCAGGGGGCCTGGGGCAAAGCGGAGGAGCTTGTACTCACCGGGCGGTGCTCCGAGTCTGTGGCGGCAGCATTTCGGTGGCGGGGGGCCCTTCAGTTGCTCTGTGTCTTTGGCAGCACTGAAGGGCCCCCTGCCGCCGAAATGCTGCTGAAGACCTGGACTGCCACCAGATGAGGAAAGGGATTCTTGGCCAGGGCTCGTGGGTCCCCTACAGGGCCTGGGGCAAATTGCCCCACTTGCCCCCCCCCCCCCTCTGGGCGGCCCTGGATCCTCCTGGCTGCCTACTGTTCAAAACAAAGAAAAATCCTTTCTCATGCTCTATCTTATTTTGAATCAATAAGTCAACGATATTTATAAACTAATTTAGCACTACTAGGACCATCTGTGACCACAATTAGGTCTTAGTGCTTAGACTTAAATTCATACCTAATTGTTTTGCTGACATATTGATTATAGAACACACCTGCTATACCACATGTGTCTTGTCTATTTTGTCATTTATTAAGTTAATCAATTACAGAGCATTTATGGGCATCCCTTATCGGTTACACATTTTGTCCACTAATACATACATCTATAGTAGTGTAACCCTTCTGTCAGGTGGAGTTGGCAGCAACGAGGGCCAGGTTCAATATCTAGGGTTTTCTCTTAACTGTATAAAACAGAATCGGCTTGAGCCCCTACCCAGTAATCTGGGAAAACTTACCACCACCCTGGGTTCCTCTCGTAAGCAATACTTCCCCACTCACAAGCACTGTGTCTGTGTATAACAAAAGAGAAGTTTTATTAAAAGAGAAAGGGAACCCAGCATTAATGTAGGGGGGAAACGGTTAATAACCTTTCCATAACTGTTGTTCTTTGAGATGTATTGCACATGTGCATTTCAATGTAGGTGTGTGTGCGCTCTGAGCACAGTTGCCAGATTTTTTTCTCCTAGTGGTATCCATCAGGTCTGCTCCAGTGCCCTCTAGTGCCTTGTGTTCGTAGTGCTGGTATAAAGGGCTCAGCTGACCCCACTCCCCTTCAGTTTCTTCTTACTGACTGCCTCTGATAAGAGGGGACGGAGGCTGGGTTTTGGAATGGATATGTGCAACACAGCTTGAAGAACAACAGTTATGGAAAGGTTAGTAACTATTTTTTCTTCTTCAAGTGCTTGCACATGTCCATTCCAAGGTAGGTGACTTACAAGAAATTGTACAGCAGATGGGTTTGGAGTTCAAGGACAGGCTGACTGCAAGACTGCATGTGTACCGATAACAAGGTTGCTGCTCTGAGGATGTCCTCAATAGGGACTTGCACTACGAAGGCAGCAGAGGAGGCCTGAGAACTTGTGAAATAAGCTGTCAGATTAGCTGTGGGCAAGATGTTTGTGAGTTCATAACGTGCTCAGATGCATGAAGTAAGATGAGATTCTCTGTGTGGAGATGGGGAGACCCTTTATTGTCTCTGCTATCACTATGAAAAGCTGAGTAGATCTGCGGTATGGTTTGGTCCTTTGTATATAAAAAGGTAGGGCCTGTCTAACATCCAAAGAGTGAAAGCACTGTTCCTCTCTGTTCGCATGTGGTTTAGGGTAGAATACCATCAGGAAGATTGCTTGACTACAGTGGAATTGTGAAGCCATAGTATCTACATGATATAACATGATTAAATGGGTGGAAGTTGAAGCTAGACAAATTCAGACTCAAATTTAGGCATAATTTTGACAGTATGTGTAATTAATCATTGCAACAATTTACCAATGACTGTGGAGGATTCTCCATCACTGACAATATGCAGATCAAGATTGGATGTTTTTCTAAAAGATATGTCCTCAGAATTATTTAGGAAAGTTACATGGCCTGTGTTATACATCAGGTTAGACAAGATGATCACAATGGTCCCTTCAGATCTTGGAATCTATGACGCTATGAAAGATCTGGTCCATGGTTCTTAACCTGATCATCAAACTAGCTGCTTCCTTCCTGATGCAGCAGATGCTGATTCAGATGACAAAGAAAGCCTCTTCCTGGAGTATTGTGGTGTCTTCTTAGGTGGTTTATTAGATCTTTGGTACAGCTTCTGGACTTGAAGAAAAAGACTTCCTCTTTCTGGCAGATGTGCAAAGTGCAAGGAACTGCAATCTTGTCCTGGAGTCATCTACAGTATTTATAGGTTCATATTGTTTAAGGCAAGAGGGGACTGTGGTTCCCAAATCTTTTTCAGAGTCACTGCTTCTGAGGATAGAATCCCTGGTCCTGTAAGTATGGCCCAAATGCTTTGTTCCTAGATGTATACATTTACATTTAACCATATTAAAATACATATTGTTTGCTTGTGCTCAGTTTACCAAGCAGTCTGTATCACTCTGAACAGTGTCCTGTCCTCTTCATTATTTACCATTCCTCCAATTTGTGTGTCATTTGCAAACTTTATCACTGATGATATGTTTTCCTCCACGTCATTGATAAAAATGTTAAATAGCGTAAGGCCAAGAACCAATCCCTTTGGTACCCCACGAGAAACTGTCATGCTCAATGATGATTCTCCATTCACAGTTATATTTTGAGACCTATCAGTTAGTCCGTTTTTAAACAATTTAATGTGTGCCAGGTTAATTTTACTTCATTCTAGTTTTTTAATCAAAACATTGTGCATCACCAAGTCAAATGCGTTATAGAAGTCTAAGTATATTACGTCAACACCTTTACCTTTATCAATCAAACTTGTAATCTCATCAAGATATTCAAGTTAGTTTGGCGACATCTATTTTCCATAAATGCATGTTGATTTGAATTAATTACATTATCCTTGTTTAATTCTTTATTAATGAAGTCCCATATCAGTAGCTTCATTATCTTGCCTAGGATCAACATCCAGCTAAGATGGCCTGTAATTACCTAGGTCATCTCATTTACCCTGCCTTCACTTCCCTTCTAAACCAGGTTGATTTTTTATGAGCGTAGCCTTCTTCCTCAGTTGTAGGACTGTGGCTTTTTGGGCATCTAGTAAGGTGTTCTTAAATGATTCCCAATTACCATTACAATTCTTCTGATTAAATTCTTTCTCCCAAGTGATTTGGCTCATAATTGTTTTCAGCTTTATAAAATTAGCCTTATTAAAACACCAAGTATATGTATTATTTTTCTGGACTTTATTCTGCTTGCACATGTGATCAAGTAATGATCCTTGTACCTAAGCTACCATTAATTTTTAGTTCTGTGATCACTTCTTCTGTATCTGTTAGGACAAGGGCTAATAAGGAATCTCCTGTGGACCTTCTTACTTTTTTTGCAAGTACCTTTCTTTATTTCCTTGCTGCATTGAGAGGGATTATCACAACCAGATTCTCAATAAGCAAACAAGATTACACCATCGAATTCCACTCCATGATGTCTTGCATCCCCTTTCTTGGTCCCTGTTAGCTGTACTGTGGGTAATGTGGGATGCTCATCTGGGACTCTTAAAGGCACAGAGCTGCAGAAAACCTCTATCCCCAAGAATCCCTCTGTAAAAATGTCCTGGAGCTCCATGAAATCTATCTAATTTAGAAGATTTTTTTAAATCAAATGTTGGGCCTCTCTCTCCACAAATCTTGATAGACAACACCACTACCATATATCATGCCACATAGCAAACGAGGGCATGGTCAGCTCCTTTCTGCCTGAAGCCTCAAGATTTTAGAAACAATAGATGACAGCTATAGCTCTTATCTACCAAAACTGGGCAATGACCCGGCCAACAACCTCAGCAGACCATCAGCCCACTATGTGTGGACCTCAAAGCATTCCTCAGGAGCACCTGGGGGAAACTTTTCCCTCAACCCCCTTGTGGCAGGCCTGGCACCGCCTCGCCCCTTTGTGGCAGGGGTGAGATGGGGTGTCGGAACCTCACCACTCTCAAGTTCACTCGCCCGTCTCTCTGTGGGCAGCCGGTTGCGGCCTAATGGCCTCCTTCCACACAATCACCCCTTGGTCTGGGTAGTGGGCCTAGCAGCTAGAGTCCGGGTATCTCAGCCCAAACATCTGGGCCCAATGGTCAGGGTCCATATAAATCGCCTCCTGCATTGGAACACTGTGGCCTAATGGCCAGAGTCCATACAATCCCCCCTCACAAGCAGGGTAGTGTGGCCTAGCGGCTGGAGTCCAGGTAACTCGCCTGAAGTTTCAGGGCAATGTGGCCCAATGGTCAGGGCCCATATAAATTGCTCCCCATGTTGGAGCAGTGTTGCCTAATGGCCAGAGTCCACACAATCCTCATGGTGTGGGGGAGTGGTGGTAGGGGGACCCAGGCCCACCCTCTCCACCAGGTCCCAACCCAGGGCCCTGTTAGTGGCAAGTTCCCCTTGCCACCAGCTCGGCAGGGATCCGCCCACAACATGCCAAGCGTCTGTATTGCTCTAATGCTGTTTGCCTCTATAGTTCCCCTGGGTCACTTCCTACCATAGACACCAGATTCTCCACTTTGGGGGGGTCCTCCAGTCTGTTCCCCTCCTGTGATGTACTCCATCTGGGCATCAGGGTGCATCCCGGCTTGGCTAACCTCTGGTGCGCAGGCTTTCCCTCCTCAGGAGCTGGTGGCATGCCTCCTTTCCCTCCAGTGGTCAGCCCAGACTGAGCAGCTCTGCAGGCTTTTATACCTGTTCTCCAGTTGGAGCATGCCCAGCAGAGCTTCCGGGGCGTGGCTTCCTCTGCTAGAAAGGAAGGGTTAACCCCTGCGGTACCAGTGCGGGGCCGCTGTGCCCCGTCACACCCCTAGAAAATCAGGCATGTCAGCACCCTCCCCCAAATACACCCCAGCTGTTGGAGTAAGTATCTGTTTGGGTCGGTGGTCTGTGCCCATTGTATTCTTCTCTTGCTACACATCAGTCTTTGGTGTACTTCTGTTAGTCTTAAAGGTGCCACAGGACCCTCTGTTGCTTTTTACAAACCTCACACTGACCATGATAGATTTATCTTTCAATGTTGTAGCTGTCTATACTTCTCTTATCCTTAGTTTATTATTATCTCTTGTTGTATTATGTCTTATTTAAGGCCTGATCCTGCAACATGCTGAATACCTCCTGAGAGAAACTGTGTATCTTTGGCTGTTATTAAAGCCAATGGGAGTAGAGGGGTTTCAGCCCCTTGTAGGATCAGGCCTTTACATTATAGATTCATGGGGGCAAGGAACTGACATTAGTATTTATCTGTAAGACCGAGGGTATACTGATGGCATGGTATAAATAATAATGATGCATAACACTTTAGAGGTACAAATGTAGTGTTAATTAAATTTTGCTTTTCTTTAGGTTAATGACTTATGTGAAATGCAGATTGATTTAATAATGAAAGACATATCAAATACTCTTTTAATTGTCCTGCCAGAGGATGGTCCTATCAAAATGGAGGATATGCTGGCATGCAATGAGGTATACATCATTTTAAATCTTAGAATCTGAATCCTTGTGTTTTGTGTACATTAGAAAATAATGTTTAAATCATGCATTTTTATTTTATTCTTTTTTTATCTAGAAGAGGGCTTTTCCCTCTCTGGAGAAACACAAAATAATGATATTTTTATTTTTAAAAAGTATTAACCATACCTGCATTTTTTTGTGATTAAAATATTTCATTTTGAATAACTTTACCAGTTTTGCAAAGGTAAATATATTTTTTATAGTTATAGTCCTTGGTTTATGTCTTTGATCTACTGAGATTGCAATATTGCATAGAACTTGAATTTATTTAACTATCACTACTAGATGGCATGCATACACCTATCTTTTATTGAGGTCTACAGCTAATAGCTTCATTAACTTAATTATTTTTGTCATATGTCTGGTCTTCCCCATCTTACAGAAGAATCCTTACATTAAATATTATTATTTCAGTTATTGAGACACAAAGATGTGCAAAGTCTTTCAATCAAGTTTAAAAAGACCAGACTTACCACTTTCCCTTTAGTCTTTTTACTTGTGTTCTGAAAGTACAAAGCCCCTATCAATTCTCAATTCTAATTTTACTTCTACTTATTTTTCTTTACTGTTCTGTAGCTAGATGTGAAAAGAAAAGAAGGCAGATAATAGAAGAAATGTAACATGAGGCAGTTACAGCTCAGGCTTTTTAGCAGTACAGATTATTCCCTTGCTAGATCTGGGAAACCCTGAGTTGTTAACTGGAAGTTCACTGCATTAAACTTCATGTTGCCATTCTTTCTTTATTTATAGTGCCAGTGGTGTCAATGGCAGAACCCAGACTTCAGATTCTGGTGCCTGTGAAAAAGTTGGTGCTGCTGCTACTTGTAATGATGGTTTCTGGGTAGTTGGTTGGTGTTGGCATGAGCTCTAGCAGTAAAGGCTCTCTCTTATCTCCACATTGGTCTATCATTCTTCAGGGCCTGCTTGAGACTGAGAGACACTCAAATTGGGATGATTAAAACTGATTTTTTTTTTTAAATATGGAAGACACTAAGTCTTCATAGATCAGAAAATATCCTTATGGTAAGAAGTCAATGAGCCTGTCTGTCTTCAGTTTCTAGAATGGATCACTAGAGTCACTGGCTTTTCTTTATTCACTGTCAAGTAGTTCCTCTACTGAATATATTTGCAGTGCCTTTGAACCTGTTCTGGATGGGTTGGTGAAAGAGATATGGCAACATCCTCATTCCATCCTGGACAGAGTAAAGGCAGTTGAAAATAATTACATTTTACCTCTAGATACCTCAGCCCCATGAAAATTTAAGAATTGCCCCTTTCTATGAGGCATTAATGCCTTTCAAGGATAGGCACACTAAGTGCCTTCCATGTCTAGGAGAAGGCCACATTGACAGGTGCTCAATTTGTAAGTCTTTCTCAAAGAGAACACCAAAAGCTAGAGAAGCACACCAGAAGATGTTTTTGATTGAGAAATCAATTCATCCATCCTCAAACCCTGGAGTCACTGGGGCTGAAAATCTGGAGCAATTATCTAAAAGTGCTCCACATCAGAGGACTGAACTGATGAAATGACAGGAAGTCATTAAAATAAGCTTCCTCCTCAATTGGTAATGACTCTCAGTGGATGGGAAAAAAGAAACATTCTGACATCTAGATCTCATCCCCTAAGTCTCTCTCACAAGACTCTTAGAAAAACAGAGCTCCCCCTTTGACCTTGGAGAAGGATATCACTAGGCCCAGAAAGGGTCCCTCTGCAACCCACTCAAGCTCTGGACACTGAACCTTCATACTGGTCTCCTCAGAGTGTAAAAAATTGCCAGGTACCAGTCATATGGTACTGAAACACATGGTACTGATGCCTTCAGTACTGGAATTTTCAGCCAAACCTGCAAAAGAGAATTGCCAATTAGCAGGCATTATTGGGCAAATATGACTATTCTATGACAATATCTCCGAATTCACTGATAAAGTCCCACAGGACTGCAGGAAAGAATATTTAATTTCAGAAAGTCAACTAGTAGTACATCTTTCCCTTCAGGCAGCTCTTGATGTGTTGGATATAGCAGTGTTGATCTTCATGGTAAGATCATCTGGCTCCAAGCTTCCTGCATTTCTAGGAGATACAGGTTACTTGTAGAAGACCTGCCTTTTGAGAGATGTAATTTATTCAGTTCCAAGACTGATGAGGCCTTACATTGTTTGAAGGACTCCTGTGCAAGACTGAGATTCTTGGGAGTATATATTCCTGCTTCAAAGAGGAAGCCAGCTTGACACCACTCTTATCCAAGTGAATCTTAGTACCTGCAACACAGATCTTCTAACCTTCCAAGAAAGCTTCAGAGGTTCCAGAGGAGAAAACCAATCAGCATTCTCTGTGTCATCTGCACATCCAGCTATGTCCTCAAGGCAGGAAATTTAACTTGTCACTCAGGAGTTCTGTGCAACTTTGAGTAGATCTACCTATTATTTCCCTGCCTTTTTCATTTTCATGGGGTTTGGATTACCATAACGACAGACTGTTGGGTTTTGGAGATAACAGAACTGGGATACTCCATGCAGTTCCACACCTTTCTCATCTCCCACCCTCTTTCCCATCTCTTTTTGAGATCCTCGCTACAAAAGCATCCTATATCAGGAAGTATAATTGCTTCTAGCTCCTGGTGCAGTAGAAGTAGTTCCATCAGAATTTAGAGGGGAATGGTTTTACTCCTGTTTTCTGATACCAAAGAAATAGGGGGTCTGGTGCCCAATTCTGGACTTGAGATAGCTGAATGTCTTCATCCACAGACTCAAGTCTAGGTAACTCAGGCTTCAATAATTCCTTCCCTGGATCCACAGGACTGGTACTCTGTTCTCTATCGTCAAGATTTATATTTTCATAGTAATACTTCTGTCCTGCCCACAGAAAAAATATCTGAGGTTTCAAGTCAGCAATTCCCATTACCAGTACAAACTTTTGGACTGTGCATAGCAATGAGATTATTCAACAAATGCCTGTAATAGCAGCCTACCTGAGAAAGTGAGAAGTCAGTTTATCCATACCTTGGTGACTGGCTCCTCAACAGGTGGTCAACACCCTTTAACAGAATGGTTCCCTCCCTGGGAGTCAGGGTCAACCGGGAAAATTGATTCTAGCCCCCACTCAAAAAATACATTTCATAGTAGCAGTCCTGGATGCAACAGCAGCAAACACTTACCCCCCCCCTCCACCCCAGGAGAAATTCCATTACTTAGTAGATTTAGTCTCTGGCGAGCAGATGGATTTTAGAGCCAGGGCTCTAACCTGAGCCTGAATGTCTACACTGCTATTTTTAGCCCTGTAGCATGAGCCCTGTGAGCCCAAGTCAGTTGACCCAGGTGCTGAGACTCACAGCCACCTGATCTTTTTTTTTTTCTTTCTTCAGTGTGGGCATATCCTTATGCTTTAAGGGCAGAAGGGACCAGTAAATCATCTAGTCTGACCTTATGTAGATCACAGGCCACCAACAGTACCCAGTACCTGTGTATTAATCTCAACAACTGAAATGAGACCGAAGTATTACAACCCACAGGAGACTAGATTATTATGTGCCATAGGCAGATAATAGGAGGGACTGAGGTGCACCAGTGCCCATGGTGCTCGCAGTGGCAGGGAAATTATTAAGTGAGATATCCCAGATAATCCTGGCAGGTAACCTGCACCCACATGCGGCAGAGAGAGGCAACCCCCCGAACCTCCCAGATCACTGCCAATCTGACTTGGAGGAAAATTCCTTCCCGACTTCACAAATGATGCTCAGTTAGACTCTGAGCATGTGAACAAGAACCAGCCAGCCAAGCACTTGAGAGAGAGATTGCTTGGTGCCACGTCAGAGCCCCGCCCTCCCTGTCCAATGTCCCATTTCCAGCCCTGGTAATCCTTGATGCCTCAGAGGAAGAAGATAAAAAAAATCCTCTAGTATACAGTGGGGTGGGGGGGGGGGAAATCCCTTCCTGACCCCTGCTCATGGCTGCCTGAACCCCGAAAGCATGAGCTTTTAGGAACATAAGACAAACTGAAAATGAGCTTCAGGGCTGTTGAGTCCTGTCCCATATCACCACAAGCAACCCCATCATACAATTTCACTCATATTTTTGTCCAATACCTTCTTAAAACTAATTGTTTGCACCCACAACTCCTACTGGGAGGCTGTTCTAAAACCTCACCCCTCACATGGTTAGAAGTCTAATTTCCAGCCTGAATTTTTTCATGGCCAGTTTATACCCATTTGTTCTTGTGCCAACATTGTCCGTTAGCTGAAATAGCCATTCAACCTCCCTGGTTTTTACCCCCCACCCAATATATTTGTAGAGAGCAATCATATCTCCTCTCAGCTTTCTAAACTACCAAGCTCTTCAAGTCTCTTCTCATAAGATAGGCCTTTCATTCTCTTGATCATCCTCATAACTCTTTGCACCTGTTCCAGTTTGAATTAATCTTTCTTGAACATAGATGATCAGAATTGTACGCAGTATTCCAAATGAGATCTTACCATACCAGTGCCTTGTACAATGCGATTAATACTTCTGTATCTACTAAAATGTCTTCCTAATACATCCTAGGATTGCATTTGCCTATTTCACAGCCGCATCACATTGATGGTTCATAGTCATCCTGTGTTTGACCCAAACACCTAGATCTCCTCCTCTGTCGCTTCCAACTGATGAGCACTCAGTTTGTAGCAGAAATTATTATTATTAGACCCTATGTGCATTGCCTTGCACTTTGTATTATTGAATTTCATCCCATTTCTGCCACGCCTGTCTTCAAGGTCATACAGATTTTCCTGTATAATGTCCTCCTCTGTGTTGAATGATGCTTCACAGCTTTGTATCATCAGCAAATGTCGTTAGCACAGTCCTGCTTTTTGTGTCAAGGTCATTAATAAAAATATTGAATAAGATTAGTCCCAAGACTGATCTTTGAGGAACTCCAGAAGTAAGCTCTCTGCAATCTGATTATTCTCATTTCAGCAAAACCCATTACCTTCTCCCATTGAGCCAATTCCTTATCCACTGTACAATACTTGTATTAATCCCCATCCTCATTAATTTAACTAATAATTTTCCATTTGGCACCGTGTCAAATGCTTTACTGAAGTGCAGGCATATTGGATCTACTGCACTTCTCTTATTTAAGAAATCAGTTATTTTCTCAAAGAAGGAAATCAGGTTAGTCTGTCAGGATCTACCTTTGGAAAACCAATGTTGCATTATATCCCCTTACCCTGTACCTCTATCAATGTAATTATTCTTTTCTTCACAATTTGTTCTAAAACCTTGCATACTACTGAGGACAGAGTAACAGGTCTGAAATTGCCCAGATCATGTTTTCCATTTCTTTAATATAGGTAGGACCTTAGTTCATCTTCAGTTGTAGGATGTGATGGGATATACTCCTCACACCAGTCCTGAAAGAGTTGAATTAGGCCAGGCAGGTCCAATCAGATAGCCTAAATTGCCCCCATTTGCAGTTTAATTATGTGGAGGGTGCTAATTAGAAGGAAGCTCACATGTGAGGGTACAAGTGGGACTTCTGTAAAACCAGGAGGCTGGCAAGAGAGGGGGAGGCAACGGTAAGGAAGCCTGCAGTCTCTCTCCCTGAGCTAAGGGAGAAAGAAGGGGAGATAGGAACCCCTGAGAAAAAGGATAGGAACCCAGAGTAGATGGTAGGCCTGGGTTCTCCTGCCCTCCATTGTAGAGTGGTATTGCTTGAGGCAGTGAAGGGCAGACTGCCTGAGTCACTGCAGGAGTGATATAGTCAGGGCAATGCAGGGCCGGTGCAAGGAAGTTTCACGCCCTAGGTGAAACTTCCACCTTGCGCCCCCCCCAGCCCTGCGGCAGCTCCCTGCCCCCCCTGACCTGAGGCGCCCCCCCAGCAGCTCCTCCCTCCCCCACCCTGAGGTGCCCCCCCGTGGCAGCTCCCCCACCCCAGCAACTCTCCCCCCCCGGGAGCCGTGCGGCAGCTCCCCACCCCAGCTCACCTCTGCTCCACCTCCTCCCCGAGCACGCCGCCCCCGCTCTAATTCTCCTCCCCTCCCAGGCTTGCGGCGCCAAACAGCTGATTGGTGCTGCAAGCCTGGGAGGTGGGAGAACTAGAGCAGCGACTGCGCGGCAGCCCAGCCCAGGAATGCTATTAAAAAAAATTGGGGGCACCGCTTTTTGGCACCCCCATATCTTGGCGCCCTAGGCAACTGCCTAGTTTGCCTAAATGGTAGCACCGGCCCTGGGGCAATGGGTGTGAGGACTGCCTAACACTGTTTGTGCAGAGACTTTGAAAGACTCCCCTGGAAGGAGAAAACACAGTGTGATCTGGCCAGAGGGCTGAGTCACAAAGCAGCCATAATGCGACTCCATGAGTGGGAGGAGAGCGGCAATGGTGGAAGACCAGAAAGGTGGTGCTAAACCAGGTGGAGCTAATTGACAAGATGGAGCACCATGCAGAGGTGAGTAGAGCACCCTGAGACATATGGTAGTATCCCCAAATAGACAGATTTATTAAAAATCCTTGCTATTGGTCTAGTAGTGACATGTGCTGGCTCTTTCAGTTTTCTGGGATGGAAATTATCTCCCCCCCCCAGTTTGAGTACATTAATCTCTTTTAGTTTTACTTTTGACTCAGATGTGGTAATATCCAGTTGTAGACACTATTTCCATTAGCCATTCTTCCTTCATTCACATATTCCATATTATCATTTTTATTGAAAACTGAGACAATGTATTCATTTAGTTTTAGGCTATACCTAAATTATCTTTAATCTCCTTCCCATCCACACAGTATAGAGGCCCAACTGCATAATACCTTATTCTTTTTATTTATACATCTTAAAAA
The DNA here is from genome assembly GCF_013100865.1 of Trachemys scripta elegans. Taxonomy (NCBI): domain Eukaryota; kingdom Metazoa; phylum Chordata; order Testudines; family Emydidae; genus Trachemys; species Trachemys scripta. Next base: position 58,266,982 of record NC_048300.1, on the reverse strand, counting down.
CCCTCTTATTTATGTTGAATTAGCTCTTACCAAGGAAATTAATCTTGACTATACAGCAATTCTCACTTTATTCCTAGTTTTCTAACCTTCACAATGTAGCATTTTTTTGCTGATCAACCCTTTTTTTCCATTCCCCATAGGCTCTCTGCTGACTCCTAATAAACTTTTGGAGGTGATTATTCATCCAGCCTTTCCCTACAAGGTTTTTCCACTTGCTTCGAATGTTCTCTCTCAGTCCCCTTCACATAATCCTCATTTTTCTTTAGGCTCCAGTTTCTGGCTGTCTCCATCATCTCTTCATCTTGTGACACTCTGCATTCCAGGGGAGTGTCTGTAAACTCCATATTCATCATTTGTATATAATTGTGATATTGCATATAAAGCATGCCATGTGAGGTATTACGGGAAAGGTTATGATCTGCTGAAAGTCATTGTTCTATCTTAATATGTATATCATTAGTGCATATGAAGTTATGAGATTGTGTTGTATGGTTGTCACTAAAACATGCTGTAAGTTGGGAAGCGCCCAGATACTAGCTCCCCTAAGACAATAACCAGGGGGATAACCAGTGCCTGTGCGGGTGTTGAACAACCATCAACAGCCATTGTCCAGCGAGGGAGCTACAAAGCAATGACTCACTTGTGGAAGGCCACACCAGGGGAATTGCTCACTCTTGCCCGGTGACTCAGCAATGCCCACCAGACATGCCTGGACTTCTGTTCTCCAAGCACATGGATTAAGGGTACAAAACAGAACACAGTGGCCCCATGCTTCGCCTTTCTCCTTCCCCCACCTACTCTGCAAGCAACAAGGACATTCAGAAGACTGAAGACTCCTACAGGGGACTAGCCCAGGTTTCAGGGATGAAACCTGTGTACTATGAACTGCAATATCCAGTGGGGTGAGAAAAACTTCTTAATCTAGATGTTGCCCAGTCTAATAGGATTGAGAGTTTAGACTGTGTGCTTCTATTTTATTTTGGTAACCACTCTGACTATTTTACTATCACTTAAAATCTATCCTTTGTAATCAATAAACTTGTTTTACTGTTTATCTTTACCAGTGAGTTTGCCTGAAGTGTTTGGTAAATCTGCTCAGGTTTACAAAGGCTGGTGTATATCCACTTTCCAGTGATGAAGTGGTGAACCAATTAATGAACTTGCACTGCTCAAGACCCTTTCTTGAGTAATGCAAGGTTTGAGATACAAGGCTGGGAGCTGTGGGGATTCGGCTGGTGCTTTTCTCTGTGTGATTCATGAGTGGCTCTGGAAGCATTCATGCAATCTAGGTGGGTGTGGGGCTCCAAATGCAGTTGTGCTGAGTGATAACAGCACCTGGAGGGTTTGTCACTAGCAAAACATTGTGAGAGACAGCCCAGGCTAGAGAGTTAAGGGAGCACACCGGTCCCCCAGTCCTGGGCTGCACCCTGGGGATCCTGTCACACCTCTCTTATTCAGGGACTTGCTTCTTTTCCTTTCTTCCTCATCACCCCATCTTCTATCCATTTCTCCTTCTTGTTCCCCAGTGCAGCAAACCTGTTACTCAACTCAGTTTCCCTAGCTGGTTTCTTCCAGTGCCATGGAACTTCCCATGATCTGTGCAGGGCATGCCCCTGTATGGGGGTGCAGAAGAATGTTTGGGGGGCATGGTGGTCCTGGCCCAGCCCCTACAGGGGGCATGGAGGGAGCGCCATCCAGACCCTCTCCATCCCCAGCTCTACTCCGGCCCCACCCCCAGCTGCGATGCCAATTCCTGGCCCTGCACCTTCATCCCTCTTCCAGCAGAGGGCGAGAATGCATTTGAACAAAGGTCTCCCATCTCTAAAGAGGTGCTCTAACCACTGAGCTATTGGGATATGGGATATTCTGCTGTTGTAGCACCTTCAGTTGCTCCTGCTACAATAACCTGTAACAACAAATGTGGATCAGAGAAGATATAAAAGAAAGACAGAAAGAACTGAATTAGTCTAAATTAAAAGGACTACTATAATTCAAGGACTGTGTTAAGATCTTGCCTGGTAAACAAGAGAAAGGTGAGACCAGTAATCAGTGGATCAAAATTGGTGTGTTGGAAACTGGCTTAACTCGTGAACAAAATAATGAGGGAATGGGCTGTTCCACCTACCCAGCCCTGTTTGGGGTCCTCAGGAAGAGACTCTGTGGGAAAAGCTGGCTACCACAGTGCTGTCTGTCAGGATCCCAACAAGGGCAGTTAGGGCTAAGGGTCAAAGCAGTGGCAAACCTGAGGCTAAGAGTAGCTGAGGGATTCATAGATAGTTCCAGACCAGGGTCTATACCAAGGGTCAGAGTCCAAGTCAGGTTTCAGGGGCCAAGTCAGGAAGCGAAGTCTAAAACAAGCTGAGGTCAAGCTAGGAATTCAAGAGCATAGAATAGGAACAATCATGGCAGCTACAGAAGCTCCATACTGTTGTCTGGATGCTCCTGGAATGCCCCTTGGATTTATATAGGTCAGGGAGCCAATCAGGGGCCAAGGGGCTGCTCCACACCAAACCTTTGAGGTGGAACTTCCCATGATCTGTGTCCACAGCAAGTCCAACAACACTTGGGATGTGAGACTTTGTAACTCACCCTCCACTCCCAGTGTGTCCTTTCCCCCCACCTTATATCTTCTCTTTCCTATCCTCCGCCTTTTGCCTTCTGTCTAATAAGAGTCTGTCTTAGCCAGCCAGGGCCTTATATTTTGCAACACTCCTGTAAGCTTGTGACTAGAGAAACACAGCTAAAAGCAATGACCTAAACAGCCCATGGAACAAGTTTGCCATGTTTGAGTGGCTAATAAGACCATGTGCCATGCCTGTGTTTCTCCAGCAGTAAGGTTGCAAGTAAGAGTCAATGCCAGAAACAGGAGCTGCATTTTCTATCTTTGCTGTTCTTTTCTCTTCCCTCTAGTGTGTATTTGTCTTGTTTTGTCTTCTAGAAAATAGGATCAGACTTCAACAACAGCAATGATGACAGCTCCAGCCCATCTCAACTAACTTCTCTTTCCTTCCCAAAGGACACCTATGACCATCATTCATATAATCTAAGAGACTGTTAAATAAGAGATTTTTGCCTTCTAAAGACTCTCTATAGCTAAAGGGAATGGGAATAAGAGATACTGTTAAAATGAAAGCCTTACTTAATACTTTACATTTCAAATGCTTTAACTTTTTCCTTTTTTCCCCTATATTTTTTAATATCTTTGCCATGGTACTAAGCAGATTGAGATCTCGGTATATCAAACCCCGAACCTTGTTTAACGCTGTTTAATATAGGACAGTAAGAAAGTCATGTTAAAATCTTTAATTCCGAGTCCTTATATTCCACATAAATTAATACAACAACTTCTTTGAGAAGTGTGCCCTTAGCAGAAATATATGTAGGATGACTACTTGGCATTCAATACATATATTTACACAGCCTTAGTAGAAATATTGCAATCTGAAACTTGTTTTGTCAGGGCTGTCATACATCAGAGATGTCAGCTCCATCAAATTAGGTTGCTACTTGTGACTCACCATCAGTGGAATATATATAGAAAAAAGGATATATATTGGGCAAGCACTCAAAGAAGAAACTGTTACTTACTTACCTTACAGTTACTGTGGTTCTTCAAGATGAGTTGTCCATATATATTAGATGAACCACCTTTTTGCTTGCTATTGTGGAGTCTGATTACACCTGAGAGGGTTCAGAGATGAGCCACAGGAAAGATTTGAGAGCTGGAAAAAAAAAATCTTTACAGCAATGTTCTCTAAACGTTAGAAAGCTGAGAAAATTAAACCAATCAACCCCTTTCAGCCCTGATGTGGCTTTAATGACATATCCATATTTTAAGTCTTTGTAATATAATGCATCCTCTCTTTTCTTACATGCTTTGAGCAGTGAAATAGTAAACAATGTTGACATTTAAAATGTTATCACTGGCATCTAAGTTAACATTCATGCCTCAGAACTATTATTTCAGGCTCTCTGTAAATTCAGGCACACATTGCTGCTTCCTTTACACTCAAGTTTTTTTCTGCAACCATAAAACCATCAGGATTAAGGCACATGACAGTCAGAGAAGCTTGCACTGCTATTCATACATTCTTGTTTTGTAAAAAAGAAAAAGTCTCCAATCTCTGAGGCTTTCAGTTGGCTAACATTCATTAGCAGTAAATACACTTTTTAAATATTTTCCTATTGCAATAGAACCTTTTAGAAAAGATGATCTGAGAGCAAAATCATTAATTTTGTGTATTCTTTTACCCTTATTAAATACATATTCAGTGTACTAAACATATGTCCAAGTGACAATCTGTATTAAGGTAACTTACTGTATATATTTTAACAGACTTACACCAAAGAATGGGCTGAAATACTGAACCACAAAAGTATGCACATAGAAGATGCTGTCCAGGAGCTGATATCTATATTTGAGACAATTTATGAAATTAAAGATTCTAAGAAAACTTTAAAAAAGTATTCATTGCCAGGTACTTATTAGTATGTGTATTTATGTTAAACAATTTCTACTCTAAGTTTTTGAGAAAAGAGATAGTATCTGACAAAGTAGATTTTTTTCCAGAAAAGATGATTGTTTTAGACCTCTGCCTTCAAACCCTTCTTCTGTTGCATGGCTTCTCTTCTCATTCCTCACTAATAGGTTAATGCTCCCCACCTACTGAATTCAGATGCAGTCCAACATATTTGCTAGGACTCCAGGACTAAGCCCCACCCTTCAGTTCAGACCTTCATAAAAGTCCTTTCAAAACTGCAGAAATACTCCAGCAGCCTATTATTAGTATTAAGACAACAACGTGATATATTAATTAATCTTAAAACAATTATATGTCTAAGTCTTCCTTTTGAGAAAAAATTCAATTTGTATTCTGATCATGTACCGAACTACCAGGGTGGGTTGAATGAACAGAGAAGCTGCTAACAGAATAAGTAAGATATTTCTTACTTGATAATTTTCTGTCTGCACAGCTTCTCTCCTCATTCATCACTAATGGGAAGTAGCAAGCATTGAATCACAGAGCAGAACTGTGGGCATTTCACATTGTGTCTTTTTGTGAAAAGATCTATTTCTGGGTGCCCTGAGACAGCAAATATTTTTTGTCTTTTTTCAGGGACCATTCTTGTATTTCTTCCCCATCCCTGCAGAGATGATCTGCCAAATATTGTCTTTTCCTCCTAGATGGAATGCTATAGGGTAAATGCTGTGATGAATGCACCAGTCCTATTATATTATAGCCTCCTTGCAGAGCTGTAAAGAATGAGCTCTTCCCCGTTTGTTTATACAGAACATAGCTACCACGTTGTCACTTACTACTTCAGTTGCTTAATCTTGTAGGTGAGGTAGAAAAGATTTGAGACCTTGTTAGATTGCCCCATCATGCTGATATGTAGATATTTCTCAAAGTGGTTCCAATGACTGTGTTCGCTGAACTGAGCGCCCCATCCCAAGTTGAATACATCTGAAGTGATAGTGGAGTGGAAGATTGAATGGCACCCTCCTGAGAATGTTGCTTCTCTGATTCCACCATTTAAATGAAAAGAGCATTTCTTTTGGAAGAGACAGCTTTATGCAAATGACTTGGCTGGTAATTTCTTGCTAGCCAATGCTGTAATAATCTCATTCTGAAGTGAGTGTTTAGAGTTACATACGTTGCTGAAGCCCTAAGGCCCATCAGTCTGAAGAAGAACATAACTATCTGGTTTGAGTCTCTTGGAGTTTCATTGGCAGACTGAATCTTTAGGAATTTTTCTTCTGGAGGGAAGGCTCTTCCAATTTGGGAATCTAAAATTGCTTCAATGAATGGGATCTGCTGTGTAGGAAGAGATGTGACTTCTTCCAATTTATTCTGAGATCTGGTTTCTCAAAAAGAATTAAAGCACAGTCCATGTTGATGGTCAGGGATTCTTGCAATTTAGGAAGAAATAATCAGTTGCACACATACAAAATGGGAAATGACTGCCTAGGAAGGAGTACTGCAGAAAGGAGTCTGGGGGTCATAGTGGACCATAAGCTAAATATGAGTCAACAGTGTAACACTGTTGCAAAAAAAGCGAACATCATTCAGGGATGTATTAGCAGGAGTATTGTAATCAAGACCTGAGAAGGAACTCTTCTGCTCTAGTCTGCACTGTTTAAGCCTCAACTGGAGTATTGTGTTCAGTTCTGGGCACCACATTTCAGGAAAGATGTGGACAAATTGGAGAAAGTCCAGAGAAGAGCAACAAAAATGATTAAAGGTCTAGAAAACATGACCTCTGAGGGAAGATTGAAAAAACTGGGTTTGTTTAGTCTGGAAAAGAGAAGACTGAGAGGGGACATGATTACAATTTTCAAGTACATAAAAGGTTGTTACAAGAAGGAGGGAGAAAAATTGTTCTTCTTAATCTCTGAGGATAGGACAAGAAGCAATGGGCTTAAATTTCAGCAAAGGAGATTTAGGTTGGACATTAGGAAAAACTTCCTATCTCTGAGGGTGGTTAAGCACTGGAATAAATTGCCTAGGGAGGTTGTGGAATCTCCATCATTGGAGATTTTTAAGAGCAGGTTAGACAAACACCTGTTAAGAATGGTCTAGATAATACTTAGTCCTGCCCTGAGTGCAGGGGACTGGACTATACAACCTCTCAAGGTCCCTTTCAGTCCTATGATTCTATGAGATGAAGCTATTAGCCAGTCATCCACACAGAGCTATATTACTGGTTGCGACTAATTTATCGCTTTCCTTCACTTTTTCTATTGCTCCCTTGTGAGCTCCTATAATGTCAGGGAAGCAACCGAGAAATCCCTTGTATTCGTGATTAGTTTCCATCAGAAAATGGAGATCTTTCCTTGGCTGTTCTGCCACGAGACTGGCAATTTCTTCATATGTTTTTCCTGCTTCTGTTATTGCTTCATTGAGATCAGATTCTCCTTTGTAACCACTGGTGCTGAAAACCAGTGCCAGACTCTGTAAGGATTTTCCTATCTTCTGATATTCCTTGGGTAATGGTCCAGTACAACGCTTCCAGTGTTCTTGTCTGTGAATCTTGCAATCTTAAATGCTCTGCCGTGACTGAGGGGCATCTTGATACCTGACGAGCAGTAGAAAGGTGAAAGAGGAGCATCCTATACTGTTAGCGATCTTCCCCAACCAGGAAACAGAGGTATTTGTGATGTGAGGGTATGATCAATGTATGAAAATATGCATATTTGAGGTCAAGAGTGCTGAACCAATCTAGCATGGACAGGGAGGGAATTATGGATGCAAGAGTCTCCGTGTGGAATCTGAACTTCACGAGGAAGGAATTAAATATTCTGAGGTCTAAGATGGGCTGTGTACAAGAGTTTGCCAGGGCTCGACCCTCTCTGGGGCGACGGGGAGCCACACCGACTCACTACCCACCGGGGCTAGGCACTCTGTCTGGCGGCAGGGTTTCCCCGGCGGTCCTTGCTGTCCTGAAAGGCACGAGAAGCCCGACCCAAGCTTTGGGTGGACCCCAACGTTATGTCAGGGCTCAGACCCTCAGTCAGGGCTGAGCAACATTAAAAGGTATTTCAGCCCGGGCTCTTGGTCAGGGCGGGGCAACAAACACTAGGACAGGCCCTCAGTCAGGGCTGAGCAACAGCACAAAGTATTTAGACCCAGGCCCTAGGTCAGGGCAGGGCAACAAATGCTGTGACAGGCGCTCAGGCCCTTAGTCAGGGCTGAGCAACAGTATAATCTAAGCCTCAACAGGCCTGGGAGAGAGGGAGACTGCCACCCACAGGTTGGGTGGCAGGGGGGACGCAGGCCCTCCCACTCCACTGCGGCCCAGCCCAGGGCCCTAGCAGCGGCAGAAGGCCCGCTGCTTAGTCAGTGGGGATCCTGGCTGCAACACACTGACATAGGCTCTGGTAATGCTGCAGGCAGTCTGGGGTCGGCTGCCCCCACGCTACTTCCACTCTCCCCCTCTGGGCCTACCTGGGGCTGGTGTTGGCCTCGGGGGGGTCCTGGACCATGGGTTCGTCAGGCCAGGCATTGTTCGGCAAGTCCGGCAACTCCTCCGAGTAGTGGGCGTAGGGCAAGCCCGGTGGCTCCTCTGGATAGTAGGTGCAGGGCAGGCTTGGTGGCTCCTCTGGGTGGTGGGTGCAGGGCAGCCCCAGCGGCTCCTCTGGGTAGCGGGCACAGGGCAGGCCCAGTGGCTCCTTGGAGTAGCGGGCTCAGGGCAGGCCCGGCGGCTCCTCTGGGTAGCGGGCGCAGGGCAGGCCCGGTTGCTCTTGGCGGCCGCCCTGGGCCACAGAGGTTTCCCCGCCCCGAGATAGGCTGGAGACGTCTGGTCTCTTCGGCGGCTGGGGCCTGACTGAGTTCTGAGGGCCAGCCTTTATGCTTCTGGGTCGCCGCCTGACCCCCTGAGGGGCGGGCTCAGCGCTCCCTGGCTCTGCCCACTGCAGCCTCCGGACGGGCTCTTCCCCCTCCGGGGCAACAGGGAGCCACACCGCCTCACTACAGGCTGGTCTGCATTCCTTCTTCGTATTAGGACATGTATTTGGGCTTTCTGCATTCTAACTTCTTTCCCAGTTTGAGACATATCCATGCTATATCTCTGTTCCAGCGTATTCTGGAAGTAGATCAAACTTCTCTATGAAGGCTTTGGGACTTGGCCACACCATTATCCACCTCCAGACCAGTAAATGTGGTCTCCTTCCTTTCCTTTTCATTTTCCAGCTTTTAAAGCCAAACTCTAGCAATGGTACACAGCCTCACTCCCTTTGCCTTTTGCCTTTTCTTGAGGCAATTGTTTAAAAAAGGTTCTTTACTTGAACAAGATGGAGTTCCTTTCTTCCATTTTCAGCACCTTGTTGGAAGCAAAAGATGAGAAGGTGCTCTATCTGTGAGGAGATGAACTTAGGAGCTCCAATAGGGGAGCTCTGTCACAATTGTTCTCAGCCTATGGACCCTTGCTTAGCTCAGAATCTGGAGATTTGTGGAGGTCTTTGTGTCTTCCAACACCAGCTGATACTCCTCCTGTGATACTGCCACAAGGACATAACAGTTCTCCTCAAGTTAGGGAGGCGTGCCAAGGCCATCTCCAGTCAGAAATCACTGGGGATCCAATTCCCTGAAAACGTTTTTTCCCCCTCCACCTTTAAGAGAACAAGATCCATAGCCCCTTCTCAAGTTGTTAAGTGGGTATAAGAATCACATGACATGGAGCCTGGTCTTCCCCTGTTTCCAGCAGAAGGATTTGGATCGGTTCAGGGGGAAGCCTATAAATGGGCTTGTTGATGGACAGGTAGAAGTGTGGTTTGGGGTGAATGTCATGGTTTTTGTAGTTGACTATGCCTGCATGTATTGCAAAAATAAAAGGTGCCTCTTAGTCTTTGTTATGCAGGAGATCAGAGTAGATGATCATAGCGGTCTCATCTGGCCTTAAAATCTATGTCCTTCTGTATTTCATTTCAACAAGGGCACATTTTAGGGAAGAAGGAGGAAATATTTTGGTGGCAGGTTAATCTTTTTAAAATGGTAGCTGTTTGAAGGGATTTGGAATATTAAAATAAGCCCCAAGGAAGAAGTTTAGAAGGCCAACGGCAGTGAGGCAATCAGAAATGTATGAAATTGCTCTGTAATTCAGCAAATGGACATCGCATCACCTTAGTGTATATGCATGTGTATATATATGTATGTATTTGTATATGTTACCCTTAAGCTAACAAAGCACCATGTGCCATAGCTGTGAAGAGAAAAATCAAACACATGTTCCAACTCCCATTAAAGTGAATGGAATGATTTCCATTGACTCCAGCATGCTCTAAAGCAGAATACAATCTTCAAGTTACAAGAAATAGTTATATAATTTAATATTTGTTATAACTCTATAGTCTATTTTAGTTTGTATTGTCTTCTAATTGTTTTTTATTTACAGTAGAAGGGAAACATGTGGCATTTGGGGCTGATGGAGAGGAGGGAGATACTGATGGTTCTTCAGGTATTCTTAGTGAGGATGCTGAGGACAATGAGAAAGAAGATGAGTTTAGAAAGGTATTTCATTATAAAAAGAGAAAATTTATGAATTTCATAACAAATATTTTTAGAACTGAACAAAAAGTGCCTAATTTTTCCTAATTGAGTAACTGAAGCTAACACACAACTTCTGAGTGTAGTTCATAAAGTTAAAAATGTCTTATCTTTCAAAGAATGTATTATATGCTGCAGCGTGGCTTTCATTAACCACATTTTCAGTAAGGGAGCCAGAGATGTACTGGCTGAGCACCAGCCCAAGATGTTGTGCTATAATAAGAGGCCATAACATACAGGCTTCCTCTAGTGCAGGCAAACAAGCATTCTCCTCTTTCCGACAGTACAACCAGCTACCTATCCTCCTCTTCATTTCCTCACTGCCCCCTTCATTTCAGAAAGTCTACCCCTATATTTTTCTGGTAGGCAGTGCAGGAAGGCATCCACCTTCTTTTTTTCATCTCCCACTGTGAAGGGAGTTGAAGCTTAAGTGCTAACTTAAGTGCTAATGCTAGTGGCAGGAGTTAGAGCTGCTGGGTGCAGGTGAGTGGTAATGTGTTATGGTGAGTGGTGACTGGGTTGTGTACAGGTGCATGGTGCTCATGGGTCCTGTGGATTGAATGATATTTTCCTATTAACTCCTTTAGTCCAGTACTGTTAGACTTTCCTGCCTTTGTTCCTTTCTTCAGAGATTGACACAAGATCCTTATGAGTTTTATCCCCAAAATGAATGCTGGCTCCTCTTGCTGGCATCCTACTTACTACAATCATATTGGGTATGTCTACACTGCGCACTAAGCCCAGGTCTTTGGCATGTGGATTTGGTGTTTCCAAGCCCGCATATGAGCATCCAAACTACTTTGTAAACTGTGTTTTCAGTCGCTGGACACAGGTCTAAGAGCTGTGCTAATGTGTCCATACTGTGCTAGGCAGACCTTCTGACTAAGGTCTGCTGCTTGACCTGTGTCCAGACTGCAAAGTGACAGTGCTTGGACTTGAATCACAGCAGGACTCAGTTTCTGTTCTGACTCACCCCCCCCCCCTCCAGCAGAGTCCTAGTACCTGCATTGTGAGTGCTTGCTGACCAGAGTCAGAATGATTTGTGTGTGAATGGAAGCGGGGCTTGGGCTCAAAACTGAGTCACAGCCCAGGCTCAGTGTGCTGGGTAGACATATCCATTTAGAGCCTACTCTTATCAAGGCAAACTGAATTTTCTCAGGGATTTATCTGTGTGCCCTCTTCCAAGCTGGGTGGGTGTTTGTTTGTTTTTGCCGGGGGAGAGGGAGGGGTCGACTATTTCTCTCCTTCTAGCTTTGGCCTATCAGCAGTTCCGGAAGGGGGAGGATATTTTGGAAGGTTTTCAGAAGACCAAGGGAATTCCTAACATTAATGCTTTCTGTAGCCCAGCATCTCCCACTTTTGTGGTAAAAATGGGCTATTCTTCTTTGACTGGTTCACACGTATTCCACTTAGATAAGTGTATGCCCAGAGCTGGAGAGTTTTCTGTAGTAAAGTGCACCATGCACTTCCTGGTGGTCCCTTCCAAGGCTATTTAAGCGCAGCACTGCTCTGACCCCTCTCAGTTCTTTCTCACTTCAAGTGGCCTGAGTCAGAACTCCCTGTGCGGTTTACCTCATGGTTACTATGCAGTGAGAAATTCTCTTTCTATATCTGCTAGTATTGTTAGTTTATCTATTTTAGTAATAGTTTGTAGTAGTGCATGTAGTTAGTGATAGTTTGGTAACTTTTGTTTTTTAGAAGAGGATAGTGCCTGGTGGCATGCTGTCACTGGCTTCAAACATTGCCAGTGGTAGCTATCCCAAACAGAGATCCACACATGCTCGGTCTCTTATGCCTTGGTGAGCAGCATATCAGAGAGAGGTGCGGTATTTGTTGTTCCTTTAAAAGGAGAACACAAATCTCTAGAGACTTATGCCTCAAACAGCACCTCAAGCAGCAGGTAATATGATCTTCTTTGGCACTGGGGCTATGGCTGGTCATCCAGCTTCACAACTGGCTTCTGAATGGTAACAAGTCTCAGACAGGCCTCTGACTCAGACTCCTCTCCACAGAAGAGAAGGGATCGATCCTCCTCTACAGGCTGTTCATGAAAGAGGGCCCATAAACTAGACAGCAGCCATGCCAAATCCAAGAGACTTTCCCTCTACCTGAAAGAGAGACTATGAACACTGGTAAGATTCCTCTGGTGCACAGGGTAGAGCCCGGCCTTCATCCCATGTCTCCTTGGTTCCAAGAGGGGACTATACCAGTATTGTACCATTGACTCCGACACTGTTACAGGGATGGCAGGTGAGTCCTGTACCAATAGATTTGACTTCAGCACTGGTCCTTTTGGTGCCACCGACCCCACAGGACTTTCAAGTGGCAATTGGCCTGGTTGGCCTATCTGTCCCAAGTTTTCCAATGGCACAAGACTATAACTTAAGATCTGCCTTCAGCCATTCTGGTTCCATCCAGTTCTGCAACCTCTACATGCAGTCCACCAGACTCTGGTCAGCAGTCCAAGTATTTGTTTCCACACAGAGAGACAATAAAAATGCTTCCTTGGCACCAACTTCGGTACCACTGTTTACTAGATTGGTACTGTCTCTGACTTTGACTTCTGTGCTGATGCTTTGTCCAGTTTCTCCAGCTTTAGCACCAAATTGGTCATCTGTTTTGGTATTAGCACCAATAGAAAGGCTGTTTCTGGCAGTTTCAGATAATTTCCCACTGCTGTTTGTCCTTCAAATCCCAGTCCTTCACTATGATCTGCATATGTGTGAGACGCTTAGACCACATGGTCTCATGTACTTACATACTATTGCATTGAGAGGCTGCGTCTGCACATTCTCCAAAGTTGACTAAAGTTGGTCTACCAACTGAATTTTCATTTATTATATAAGTTGGCCAGGGTTCCCCAGATGGCTCTGATGTCCTGGTGTCACAGCCAAGTTGTAGGCAGCCAGACCTAGTGATTAGAGCTGGGGTCCACAGTCATAGTACAGGAGTCAAGAATCAGCCAGGTCAGGATACAAACTTGAGAGGAAAACTACAAATTGGTAACTAAAGTCATGCCAGATCAGGATACCAGGAGGTCAGGGGCAGGTGACAAACTGGAGATCAGAACCATGGATCAAGAGTCAGAATCTGAAGGTTTTTCAGGACCTCATGAGATTATCTGATGCTTCAGACATCCCATTAGAGATAATCCAGAATAAACAGCACAAGGCATTGGACATTCTACAACTCAGTCAGTCAGGTAGACTGACCCTATCTATTAATGAAGGACAGTTGCTCAGACCATATGACACACTTCTGTATCTATCTCTGAGACCTCCAAATGTGCAGACAGGAAATACCAGGTACCAGTTAAGAGTTACGGATATTTTTTACAACACCCCACTCACAAAGGTCCTGGGTTGTCCAGGCCATACATGAGAGCCAAAAAACAGCAGACCAGAGAAAAAGTTCCAAAGAAACTGGACCTCTTGGATTGGAAAGTCTACTTCTCATGAGCCTTCAACTTAGAATAATTAATGATCAAGCACTTGCAAAATATGACTTCCTATTGTGGGACAGACTCCCACCCCAATGGACATGTTCCCTAAGGAATATCAAGAGCAGATAAGATCAGCTATGACTGAGGGTCAACTCAACAGCAGAACAACACTCCAGACAGTGATTGATGTTTCAGATATGGAGACAAGGACCACAGCTATGGCTGTGACAATGAGGCGGTCATCTTGGTTCCAGATTTCTGGCATCCCTTGTGAAGTCCAAGTGACTATAAAGGACTTAGCATTTCAACGGAATGATCTTCTCAACAATATCATTAACGAAGAATTATGTTCTCTGAAAAATTCCTGCATGACCCTCTGTTTACTGGATCTCCATGTTCCAGCTCAGAATCACAAGCAATATCAATAACAGTGGCCTCAGTTCTCATTCAGATACAGGCCTCAAGAGTTTCAAGAACATCTTTGAGAGCCACTGAAGAAGAGACAATGATTCCACTAAAGGCACTCATTGATCTCCCCCTCAGCAGCCCCACAACAAGGGCAAGTGCCCAGAAACAGTATTGATGTGATTCTCGAGAGCCCAGCTGGAGCATCTATGGATACGTCTCCTTCAACTCAGTTTGGCAACTGCTTGTTACCTTTGACCAGTGGGACCTCGAGATTTGTGAACAAGCGGTATCCCATCAAGTTTCAGACTGAGCCCATGTCCTCCTCTCCCCCCTGTCCCAATCTCTCTTCAGGGACCCTTCTCATGAGAAAGTTTTTGCAACAAGAAGTCAACTCCTTACTACAGCTGGGAGCAGTAGAGGTGGTACCTCAAGAATTCAGATGGAAAGACTTTTACTTCCAGATTTCTTAATCCAAAAGAAGAAAAGGGGATGTAGACTCATCCTAGACCTTTGATGTCTTAATCTCTTCATTCATAGTTTCAAATTCAGGATGGTCGCCTTAGCCTCTGTTATCCCCGCCTTGGATCCTTTGAACTGGTTCATGGCTCTCATCCTGCAAGATGCCTGTTTTCACAGCTCTATAGTTCTGGCACACAGAACATTGCTACAGTTTACAGTAGAGATATTTGAGTGCAAATACAAAGTACTACCCTTTAGCCTGTCCACCATTCCAAGGGTGCTTACCAAAGTTATCACTGTGATTGAAGCCCACCTAAGAAGGCAAGGAATCCAAATTATTTTACCTGCACAACTGGCTGATATGGGGTACACCCCTGCAGCAGTTCACTGGCTCCATTCAAAAGGCTCTAGAACCTCTTTGTTACCCTGGGTCTTGAGATCAACAGGGCTAGTGTACACAGTTGGCTCAGGTATGCACAGATGTTCTGTTCTTCTCATCCCTTCCATTAAAGACCCTAATCATGGATGCCTACACCAACTTCAGGTTCAAGGGAAATGGTTGATGCCCAAGACTTTCCTTCACATCAGTATGCTAGAACTCAGAGCTCTTTGGCTGCCTCTCCTATGGAGACTTACCATACCAGTGCCTACAGACATGGCATGCATTACATGAATAGGCGAGGAGGAGCCTTGTCTTCCCCCTCAGTGTAAAGAAACCTTGCATATGTGAACTTGGAGTATTCAGCCTCATATCACCCTGATAGCTTTCCATCTTCTGGGTCTTCAGAACACTGTGATAGATTGGCTCAGTAGAGACCTCTCAGAAAACCCTGAATGATCCCTCAAACTTTATTGTCCAAAATGCGTTCCACAGAAGGGGATACCTGGTGATAGATCTATACACGACATGCCACAACAACAGATGCCAGAGGTTTTTCTCCAGAGGAGGTAAGAACCCAGGATCCCTCACAGATGCCTTCCTCTTCCCTTGGACTGCAGACCTCATGTATGTTTTTCTAACAATATCCATGACCTCCAAAGCCTTATGGAAGCTTGGATAAGACTCAGACTGTCAATCTGATAGCCTCATCTTGGGCCAGGCAGCTTTAGTACTCAGACTTGATGAGGCTTTTGATTTAGAAGACAATCACTTAACTGGCCCTACTTGACTTACTGTTTCAGGACTATTGTCAGGTCCTCCATTCAGACCCAGACTCTACATGTTACAGCCTGAGTGCTGATTGACTGACTTCTGCTGAAAGGAATTGCTCAATGGCAATCCTAAAGTTCTCACTTCAGAGTTGGAAGCCTTCCACAAGACAAATTTACTAATCCAAAGAAGATCTTTCTCCATGTAGTCTGAACAGCAGCACTTCTGCAAACATTGGTCCCAAATATATTGAACTGTTTACTCCTCACTAAAACAGTCAGGAATGTCTTTTAGCTTGATTAAGGGTCATCTCCCTGCCAGAGGGCCACATATTATTCTCTCAGTCTATTGTACTGAGATTTCTTAAGGGACTGACTTATGCCTTTCCACCAATCAGAGAACCCCTTGCTCCCTGGGATCTCAGTGTAGTGCCTACTTGCTTAATTGTTCCTCCCTTCAACCCAATGGCTCCCTGCAGATACTGTCACCTTTCCATGAAGACATCTTTCCTGTTGGTTGTAACATTGGCCAGGAGAAAAGGGGAAATTCACACCCTCCTGGCAGAACCCTCCATACAGTCTTTCACAAGGATAAGATCACCCTGAGGTCTCATCCTAAATTCCTGCCTAAGGTTGTCTCAGACTTTCACTTTAATCAATCTATTAATCTACCAGCCTTTGCCCCCCAGACCTCATTCTTCCCCGACCAGAGTAAAACTTCATACGCTAGATGTGGTTAGAACATTGTCCTTTTACATGGCCAAGATTAGATTAGTTAGACCTCACCAAGACTATTTGTTGTATTTGTTGTATCCCACCCTCTTTCACCCTCTAACTTCACCACCTCAACCAAGCTTCACAGTCATCATTGCTGTGTACTGTATTAAATTGTTTGTTTAAAACTTATACTGTGTGTATATATATCTAATATAGTTTTTTGTCTGGTGAAAAAAATTTCCCTGGAACCTAACCCCCCCCATTTACATTAATTCTAATGGGAAAATTGGATTCGCTTAATGTCATTTCACTTAAAGTCACATTTTTCAGGAACATAACTACAACGTTAAGCAAGGAGTTACAGTACTACTTGCATGCAGTGTGATTTTGGTAATTTATTCCTCCTGATGTGTATGAAAGAGATCACTCCCTTACCCCTCTACACTAAAGACCTCTTAAAATTCCTCCTCCTTTATGGTGTTTGTTTGACTTGTGCATCCAAGTCTGAACCCAAGAAGCTATACAGCCTATCTCCTCAATTTCCAGCTTATTACTTCAACCACACCTTTCCCAGTTTCCAAAACCAGCTTCCCCTCAAAGACACTGCCACCTCTAATCAAGAAGCTGTTTGAGCATAAAACCTTCAATTTGATTCTGCAAATGCTCACCAAGCCCTATTTTGAGTCTGTGGTAGAAATGGCCCTTTATTTTCTCAACCTCAAGATACTAAGAGGAAAGCCAATTAGTTTTGCTAGAAGAATCTGGGAGATGGAGGTATTATTTATCGAAAAGCCATATTTGATTTTTTTCCCTGGTAATGTAGTCCTTAAGCCAAATCATGAATTTGCTCATAAAAACTGACCTAAAGTCCTTCCACAACCTGAAGAAAGTAACATACTTTGGATGTGGCTAGGGTAGTAAAATTTTGTTTGCATGAAACAAAACTGTGAAGTGCAGGAAGCATGATGCTTTGTTTTTGTATGGCGACATAAAATAGATGTAAAGCTTCAAAACCCACTATTTCTACAGGAAAGCTATTTTTCAGGCTTCCAAATTGTCCAGTGAAGACTTCTCTTAGCAAAAAGGACTTCCTCAGTCAATCACTTGGTTTGTTCATGGGCAGAGCAGCACAGAGCATCTTTCAATGAGATATACCATGAAATGAATTGTTCTTTAATATTTTTTTTTTCTGTGTACAGCACAGATGCTTTAACCTCATCCACGTAGTTTTTGGACAAAAGGATCTCCAACCTTTCTTGGTATCCTGTAAGAAAAGACCCTTCATATTTGTTAAAGCTAAAAAGTAAAAGCAAAATAAACCTTTGTAATTTGGTCCCTCATTGTTTGGGGGGTGTGTCTCTTTTATTCCCTCCCTCTCTTTTCTTGGAGGATGATTTTATTGTTTTCTATTTACTATCAGTATTGGACTCACATAGCAGCAGATTTCCAGATGAGAGGAAGATAAAATTAGTTTCTTTACCTATAATTCTCCAAATGAGTACCCACCCTGTGCATGTACAAAAGTTTTTCTAAGCTTCCATGATAGAGCATGGGAGCAACATTTCTAGTTTGGTATGATGGAATCTGAAGGGTGAGTGAGAGAAAATGTTTTTAGAAAACTGTTTCAATTTTGTATTTAAATACACATTTTCTCTTCGTTAGACAGGTGTTTTTAATGATAATTTTTAGTTTTTAATTCCTTAGTTTTTTGTTTCTTCTTTACTATGGCAGTATGTGTGGGATCTCAGTGTGGCTGTAGTACCTCAAGTGTCCAGGCTGGGGAAGCTAGCATACAGCTTGGAGAAAGAAAACTTAAGAGATCTGGGGTGAGAGCTTCACCCCTTCTCTCTGGTCCCTTTGTCCTGGGCAAAAGGACCAGAGTGCCTGTCAGAGGAATATCTTATACAGTATATCTTATACAACCTTATTAAACTTATTTTTATTTTGTTTTAAATGGGTTTCATTTTCATGGACTTTAAAGTAACTTTTTTTTATCAACATGAAGATTCTGGACTTCAAGCTGTTTGACTTATAGACCAATTTCCAAATAGAAAAATTACTCTAAATCCTTTGTTTTTGAGAAGGAACTGGAAGTGATGAAACTAATAACTGATCATAAGTTTATTCAAGCTTATTTTAAATCTTGCTGATGGATGAATGCTGAGTGACTGGTTGTTGCTAGATTTCTTTTTCAATTAGCTATTTTTGTAGGACTTTTATGATGAACGTTCTGTAATCTTGTGACCCAATGTCATTTCAAGTCTTTCATTCAGATAAAACAATGCCAGTTTTCTCAAAAGTGATTTCATGAATCTGTATTTTTGATATTTTTGGGTGTTAACAGACATCAGTCTCTATGGTATGCAAAATACCAAATATTTTTAAATTGCTGATTTAGGCAGGACTTTTCCAAGTTTAAGGATGACCTAATTTGAATCAGATTAGACCAGCTTGCATGGCTCCAAGATAGCCTTGCACCGGATTAGTTCAAATATCTTGGAGGGAGGTGCTGCAAGGTGGCAGAAGCAAAGTTTGCAGTTATAATAATCAAGGATTAGACTGAGAAGTCCAGCCTTTTGGGTCAATAAGTCACATGAGGGAAGACTGATGTTCCAGAATCTCCAAAACTTTGAGGAGAGGAGGTCACAACATTAACAAACAGGCTATGCCAGCCTTTGACCAATCTCCCTGCATCTGAAGAAAGTCTGATAGTGAGAAGCACTGTGCCAGCTTCTTGAGAAGCATTACTGTCTGGCTTCTTGACTGCAGTTCCAGCTCTTATTGTATGAGAGACCAGAAGACTGAGAACTGAAGAGGTTGCAACCCCCTATTATTTTAAGTATCTTAATTTTCCTTTTTCTATTTTTATTAGCTGAGAAACATCCCAGCCTTTGTGTATTCTTTAATTTTAGGATGTAAAAGTATAGTACGTACATGCCCAGGCCCGCCAATAGCAATTCTGGGCCTGAGGGCAGAACAATCAACAGGTACTCTTCTGGCATGGCCAGGGCTTCCCCAAGCCACCTGGCTGCCTTCGCTACTGCTGATACCTAGGAGCTCTGCAGCCTGCCAGGGCAATTTAAAAGGGCCCAGGGCTCCCTGGCCCTTTTAAATCACCCAGGCCCCTTGGCAATTTCCCCCTTCCCCCCATCAGAAGGCCTGTATATGCATCTGTGTCTGAGCAACCATAAAGACCACAAGGGGAAGGCACCAAAACAGGAAAGCTCCCCAAGTGTAAACAGTCCTAAATATTGTCTCATATGGCACACCATTATGAATAGTTTTATCTTTAAAAGTCTTGATGATAGACTTTAAATTATCTGTAATTTCTGGTAAATAAGCGTTGCCCAACCTTCTGCTTTTCAAGACTGTTTCATTAAAAATCTGTATTATAATATCTCTGTTGTGGAGAAGGAGGAAAAGGTTAGCCATCATATAAGAACAGAATTCTAGGAAGGAAGCATTATAATTGGTTTCTCAGGTTGCGGTTTAGACATTAAACTATTTGCTTTCAGTATTAAACTCTTGACCCGCTTTAAACCAAATATCTGATAGACTTTGGTGTAAAAATCTTTAGTTGGGATTTATAACCAAATGTTCAACCACCTTTTTTAGAATCCTCTTTAGAATTTATAAGCATTGATTTTGGTATTAATTTCATTTAATTAATTTGATGATTAAATTCCAATCCAATATTGAAACTAATTTATTGATTTGATTGTTGTAATGTTCCATTTTTAGTTTAATATTACTACTAACAGTTTAGCTTTGATTGTTTTATTGATTTTACTTTTGTTTAAATTTTTAAATAAAATGATGTCAAACCACATTTCTTTCAATAAGCAATGTCGGTCCAGAACCTTTGAGGATCTTGTTGGGCATTGGCTAGTCAAACTAAAAACCTGACTAACTCCCCATAATTAGTTGTTGGTTCTCAGATGGTGTAAGGGGGGGTCCTAAATTTCCCATTTCTGGCTGAGGTAGCATTTCCTGTGGTGTAGGCATTGCAGAAGAAATTAAAAATGCAGGTAAAATTATTTCAGATTATTAAAATGAGTTTTTTTTAAATGTAACTTCATTGAGTGACTCAGAATAATTTTCTCTCCTTTATTTTACCTTCTCCAATTTACTTCTTTTACATTTCTTTTTGATTATATGCGTACAGGATCTAAATATTTTTATTTGTTGCAGGAATGTAAAGAGGTAGTTGCATATTTCAGTCATCAGTTACTAGACAGTCTGTTGAAAGCCACCCGGCTATCTTTGGATACTCTTAAAAAAAGAATGTTTGTTTCAAAGTAAGTTGCAAGTGAAGTAGTACTTCAATAAAACAGCTTAGAGAGTAATACTGAGGTAGTATTATGAAAATCCATTTAGTGTCTTTATCTTTGTTAGCAAGAATTTATATGAAAGACTAAGGGGAAAATGCATTTATGTTAATTGATTGTAATTCATTTCTTCTAGTACCAACAGATGCTACATCCTTTTTCCATGAACCAAGCATTCTACCTTTTAATATACCTTCCTGTTTTCAATAGACAAAATAAATGGTTTTGGCAGTGTAACATATTTCAAATTCATTATTTTTTTGTTTGTTTTTTCTAGTGGCACTCACAATACACTAGGTGGTTTCCGGAAATTGGAGAAAGAATTAACCTTGCTTTACATAGCTCACATTCTAACAATGGACAGACAGATTAACAAAGGCTTTTTCCTTCAATCCTTCAACCAGGATTTTCCTTCAATCCTAAGGAAGGTCATCTGGTGACAGTTTTCATAGCAGATGTATCTGTGAATGCCATGTGCTTTGACTTTAGAACAGTGACCTCTAACTCTGAAGCCAAGAGCTAGATCTCACTTCATCCATAGATTGCGAACAAACACTCTAAGCAAATATTTTGTGCTTCCAAGTTCAAAGAATCCCTGCTTTTCTGAGAAAAGATGGTGAAACAATTGTGGCTTACAATGCCCCAACCCAAACAGTTGCTTCCTCTCTCAGCCAACAAACCAAGAAGAGAATAAAAGTTTTCCTCAATCAGAGTCACTCCTTTCCCTCATACTCAGGGCAAAGATACCAGAGAAAGGAGAACACTAGTAGTGTTTTCTTGGATTGCAGATGCAATCCTTGGAGTAGAGTCTAGGATTCCAAGACTAGAGTTATCTCAGATGCCCCCTAGACATGGCATCAACTATCCATAGAGATTTGGGTCAGTTCTTTAATCACAGCAGACACTTTGGGGAAACTGTCCTTGCTTAGGAGATTGGTCCTCCCCCACTTCATGCAACAAAATATGGGAAATATCCCTTTGGAAAGACTGGAGTTGTTCAGTGAAAAGATAGCACTCTAGAAATTAAAGGATTCCTGATTAATCCTGGACTGTATACCAACCTTCCTATGGAAGACCCTTTTCCATTTTCAACATAAGGGCCAACAGTAATAGTAGACTATAGCTTGGTCCACAGGTTCCTCAATGAGACAGTTGTTTACTAGAAGATAGAGGTCTAGACATCAGAAAAAAAAGTCTTTATATGGTTCAATTTCTGAATCTTCCTCAAAGAAGCAAATCTAAGGGCACTCTTGAATTTTCTAAACTTATAGATTTTAATTTCCCTTCCGTTTCTTCTTGAGGAATCACTATTTTTTTCATAATGGCATGGAGTTGAACCTCAGACAAATGGATTTTGGAAATTCTCTGACAAGCAGGGTGGTCCTTAGGATTTATGGGGCCCTACGCAGTATTATTAAACTGGTGCCCCTATGCCCAACGGTAGCCCAAGCTCACAGCCCGTGTGTGTGTGTGTGTGTCGGGGAGACAGCAAAGGATAACAAGACGCCCAGCCCGCCTCACGGTGACGGAGAGTCACAGTTTCCCGCAGAGACCCCCGTACCCTCTCCATCATGCAGAATAGACATGCAGAAGGTACCTAATTAAAAGCACTAAATTTGGGAATAAAAAATGTCGGTCACAAGTTTTTTTTATATGCCCTGAAGTTTGTCAGACTTTTTTTTGCAAAAACTTTGTAGTAAGGGTGAGTCAGCTGTCTTGTTGAATACAACATTAAATATTATGGAATGCATGATGGAGCTCTTCTCTGTTTTACGTTTTCTTAATCAGTATTTCTAAGCTGATTTTATATTTTAAATGTACTCTTAAGCCTTCATAAAGTAATCATTCCAGATTACTACATATTTAACTCACTGAAACAGACATTATTTTAAATTATTAAGTCACAGAGGTTTAGTGTGTTCATAACAATGTTCATTGCTTTTAGAAAAAGGGAACACTAATTTACTTTGTCTGATCTCCATAACAATAGACATGTTTATGAAATTTCACCAACTTTAAAAAATATGTTTCCAAAGATTTTAGGCATAACAAAGGATTTTATATCTTACTAGGGTACTGATTTTGCTGGAGGGTTCTCTTAAAACTAGTTCATCAGATAGTCAGAAGTAAAGAAAGGGAAACTCTTTGTCCAGCTATCTGGAAGGAAAGGGGTGTTGTCCCTTATTACAGTAATGCACAACTGTTTTTGTCAGTAAATTCAGAAACTGACAGTATAACCTGGGGTTTGGCAAATGCCTGTTAAATGGCTTCATTACCCCTTGAATGGCTCTTTAACAGTTTCACTGTTGTGCTAATAGGTCTGGCAGGCTGGAAAGCTTTTTCACTTTTAACTACTAGATCCCCTCCCGAGGAAGACACCAGGCAGCCAGCTTTGGGAGCCTGCAGGAAGGGTCAGAACAGGGATAGGAAAGCCAGAAGGGTGGACACTAAGACCCAGTGGTGCCCCAAATTTTCAGGTGCCCTACGCAGCTGCCTATGTTGAGTATGCCTAAGGACGGCCCTGCTGACAAGGTTGTGTAATCCAACTCCTACACATAACATCTGGTCACTGCCTACCTTCAGAGATCTTCCCATTGCAGACATATATAAAACAGCTATTCTTCCCATTTTTATAAAATATTATTGCTTGGGTTTGGCTTCAAGTTTCCGGCTTCCCATACCCAAAATTTATTTCCAAGGTAGGGAAGTCCAAATTCCCACTATAGCCCTACCACCACTGCCACCACAACAAAAATGTTCAGGATGTGCTTTTTCTTTATTTGGCCAATTTCCTTTCAATATTTTTTTTTCTTTCTAATTGCTGTCTCCTCCTACAGACTTTAAGATATCTTCAAAAACAACAAGGAGTCTGGTGACACCTTAAAGACTAACAGATTTATTTGGGCATAAGCTTTCGTGGGTAAAAGCCTCACTTCTTCTTACATCTGAAGAAGTGAGGTTTTTACTCATGAAAGCTTATGCCCAAATAAATCTGTTAGTCTTTAAGGTGCCACCAGACTCCTTGTTGTTTTTGTAGATACAGACTAACACGGCTACCCTCTGATACTTTAAGATATCTAGTTTCTTGTGTTGGATATTTAAGAGGTGTCTTATCATTGTGCTTATTGCAGCTTTATCCATATTTTTGGGAGGGGGGGACATGACTCATGCTTTTGGCTACAAAGTGAAATCTTGGCCCCATTGCAGTCGATAGGAGTTTTGGCTTTTACTTCAGCGGAGCCAGAATTTCAGCACAGGCACCCTGCACAGATGGAATCTTGAGAGTAGGAAATTACATAGTAGTTTTTCTGGTTCACATTGCATTTTAGAATTTAGAAACTGTCTGTTTTAACGTGTCCTGATTCTTGCAACTTGTTTTCATTTTTTTTGTCTTTGGGGTATGTTTTTAATCATGTGTTGATCATTTTATATTGGTTTATCATCCTGGCAATTTCACTTTCCACCCTATTGAAGGACCTGCTTGAAATGCTTGGTGAGCAGATTTCTTTATTTTGGGGAGCCTTCCGTCACACTTAACATGTACTGGAAGGCTCTAAGGCCAGTGGCTCAGTCCAGGGTGACATGTGACTATCTTTGGGGGGGGATGGTGGTGCTCTTGGCTGCTACCACTACCCTTCAACATTAAAAACTTTTAGAACTAGGGGCATTCTGTCTGTCCTGTGTTACGGAGCTGAGATCCTGGGGTGAGAATTCTCCAAAATGATTTCAGAGATGCCTAATTTCAAGTAATTTCCTTTTATAGTAACTCAAATGATGATGGCATTATAATTGAAAAGTTTTATGGTGAAGTATATATTATGTATTTCAATTTTATTTTCAGCACCAGCACCTTTGGACGAACAGCTTTTTTTGCTCAGACAAGCAAATCTGAAGAGGTTCTTTCTTTCCTAAAAGCTGAAGTGCATCTTGCTATTCCTAATGTGGTAATCAATTTGTGATATTATATTTAGCAAAGTAAGAAGATGCTATCTAAGAATTACATTTCCATATCCCCACTTGCGAGATGTGCGATACCTGTGCTGACCTTGAAGCCATCTAAAAGAACAGTGACTGCTGGGGCAAGGCAGGTGTCCCCTTGGTAAAATGTATTCACAGCCCGACATTCTCAGTTCTCTCTTACAGTGGCCAGCTGCTGGGATCAGAACCATTTATATAGTGTGGTATTTGTCAGCAACTATATTTCATATTTGTTCATTTCTGTTCTTTTGATTGTTGTATTTGGCTGTTAATTTCTCCCTTATTTTTGGTGTTTGAAATGTTAGATTGGTTCTTTTTTATATTGACGCTTTGGCTGTTTTATGACTTCAGCCCTTGGTGTGGTTATGTGATTGTTTGTGTTGATTGTTTTTGTTGTTGTGGTGTTTTTGTCATGGCCAGCATCTGTAAAGGCACATCACCTCACTTGTATTGCGACCAATGGGAAGTGGTGATCATTTGGAAAAAGAGAAATTCTTCATAGGTTTCTCTGAAGATTTTATGCACCAGCCTGTGCTGACAGATAAACTTTGTTATGAAAATTAATGGTAAAAATTGCAATTAATACTAAATACTTCTTTTCAAAAGTAATCTATTTCACCAGATCTATTTAACAGGGAAGGTAGATGGGAGTAGCAAACGAGGGAGTGTGCATGTGGGTTTACATAGGGATTCATGAGGGAGGTGGAGACAGGAGTATGAGTATTAGGGAAGTATAGGGAAGTTCAACAAGTAGGGGGAATTGGAGGAAAGGAGGGAAGGGGTATACTCTCTAGCTGCTTTGCAGTGATCTGGCAAAACAAAGTGACTTTAAATCCAGCATAACCGGCCAATATATTCAGGCTGTTTTATGCTACTCTAGAGTGGCATAAAGCAGCTGGAGCATACTGGTGAATCTAGCCATGAAAGTTATACATTTAAAACGTGATTTGAGATTGATACTACATATCTCAGTATCTCTAGAAATGTCACATGGTAGCATTCTTATGGAGTGTTAATATATGAAAACTGTAATTAAAAAAAAATTTACATTTTCTGACAAAAACTGTGTTGAGATGGAGTTAAATACATTACAGGGATGTTGTAATTATCCCCAAACCAAATGTTCTTCTTTGAGATTTTTTTTGCACATAGATCTTACTTCAAGGTGCATGTGTGCTCCATGAACATGAGATTGGGTTTTTTTTTGACCAGCGGTGTCCATTGGGGTTGCACCTGCACCCTACATATTCTGATACACCCCCTGAGGGCCTAAAGGATGGGCCCAATTGTCCCTCACTTCTTTTTTTATCACTCATGGCAGCTGAGACTGAACTTAGGATGTGTCCACCTGCTTCCCCACAATCCTTTATTATAGATTCAGCGTTTTGTATAGTAGTTAGGTATTTATTACTATTTATGCTTATTTTGTTTTATTTTTATATAGCCAAAACCCATACATTTTTGTTAGGTTTTAGTTAGGCCCAGGGTCTTCTCAACACCAAGACCTTTCAGCCTCATGGCAGAAGCTAAGTCCCCAGGCTTTAAATCTTGATCACCTTCTTCAAGTGCTTGACTATATATATTTCACTGTTGGTGTGCATGCACCCAATGCACCTGAGTTCAGATTCTTTTGGCCAGCGGTGTCCGTTGATTCCAAGATTCTGACTTGTGTCTGTCTATACAGCTGGCTCACAGGAAGTACATGTGATTCCTAGTAGGAAAGACTTATTACCAGTACAGGTTCTACCCTTTGTAGAATGGCACTGAGTATTCACCAAGGGCCTTGAAGTGGTGGCAACACATTTAAGGAAGTGAGGCACACAAATTTACCCATATCTCAATGACTGGTTGATCAGAGAGAAATCACCCATAAAGTAGCACAGTTCAAACATTCTTCAGTCTGTTCTCACTGGAGTTCAGAATAAACGAGGCCTACATTCACTATAACCCTTATCATAGAATACATAGGGATGCTGCTGGATTCAAAGCAAAAGTGTATTTCCTATGGTAAAGATTCCAGATCATAGTGGACTTCATTACCCAATTACAGGCTCACCAAAACATCAACAAGGGTGTGCCTCAAGCCTCTGGGACACATGGTCTCCTGAACCTACATGACACAGTTTGCTAGACTTAACCTATGTTCCATACAGGGGTAGTTAAAAATCAGTGTATTTTCCCAGAAAGAATCATGTGGACATGCAAGTGACACTTGCAAATGAAGTTATCTTCTTATTCTTCTTCTAGTGCTTGCTCATATCGATTCCAATTAGGTGTGCGCGTGCCGCGTGCACGATCGTTGGAGAATTTTCTACCCTAGCAACACCTGGTGGGTGGGCTGTGGAGCCCCCTGGAGTGGCGCCTTCATGGCGCTGGAAATATACCCCAGCCGACCCAGCCCCCCCTCAGTTCCTTCTACCGCCCATGACAGTCATTGGAACTGTGGAGCGCGGCATAGCTGTTCTCCACTCTCCCTAGCTTTACCCGTTAGTTCTTGTAGATAGTTGTTGATTATATTCTTTAGATTAGTAGTTGGTTGTTAATAGTTTGTAGAGTAGTTATAACTAGTTATAACTAGTTAGCGGGGGTTAAGAGGGCTATTATTCCCCCTTTTCCGCCCCGGCGCGCAGCTGGGCTCATGCCCAAGGTTCCTGGCTTTAAGCTGTGCGCTAAGCCTATGCCAACGGGAGACCCTCACGACTCTTGTCTGAAGTGTTTAGGGGAGTCTCACCAGACGGACAAGTGGAAGATCTGCAAGGCTTTCAGACCAAGGACCAAAAAGGAGCGGGACTTTAGACTTAAGCAGCTCCTCATGGAGGCGGCACTTAGCCCAGATCCTCCTTTGGCGCGCCAAGCTCCGGCACCGAGCGCCTCAGTGCGCAACGCCCCAGCGGCACCCTCTGGTACTGCACCGCGAGCAAACGTGGATAAGGCCCCACGGCACCATCCTCCCTCGGCACCGCGTCCGCCGCAAGCCCCTCGGCACTGTTCTCTGTCTCCAGGACATAAAAGACCCCGCAAGACCCAGGACACTACCGTCCAACAGGCACCGGCTCCCCCCGCACCGGTGGTAGAGCCGCGTCCAGCTTCAGAGTGCCAGAGGGTGCAGGCATCGTCAACACCGTTAACTCCAGCAGCTGATGTAGGGCCGTTGAGTCCGGTGAGGACTGGTTTGCCACCTCGTCCTGTGGTTGAGCCCTGTATCCCTTCTACGCCGGAGACTTTTGCAACGGTGAAAGACCTCATCGCCCTCACGGAGCCAGCGCCATCTCAGTCCGCGGCACCGCATGCCCTTTGTACTGTGCAATCCAGGGGCAAACCTGCCCTGATAAGCCCTCCATCTCCGAGCGTGGACCTGCCCTGCCCTGATACGCCCTCCATCTCCTGTCCTCCCCCGGGGGGCATAGAGACTCCAGTGCCGACACCCACGCAGGCCTCAGACCCCGGTGCAGGGGATCCTGCACATCAGGGACCCTTGGAGCCGGACCCTCATATGGATCCTTTACCCCCTGAGGCATCCTCCTCATCCTCCCCAGATGAGGCGGTGGTGGGTACAACAGCCTCAGGCCCACCTCCAATAGACCTCCGTGCTCACCAAGACTTGTTGCGTAGGGTGGCACGGAACACGGACCTACAGGCTGAGGAGATAGTGGAGGTGGAGGACCCGGCAGTGAGCATCCTCTCAGCTGATGCCCCATCCCAGGAGGCGTTGCCCATTATTCGTACGATCCAGGCTAACGCGAATGCCATATGGCAAACCCTGGCCTCCATCCCTCCCACTGCCAGAGGTGTAGAGAGGAAGTACTTTGTCCCCTCTAAAGACCATGAGTACCTCTATACACACCCTCCGCCGTGTTCACTGGTAGTCTCAGTGAACGCCAGAGAGCGTCATGGTCAGCAGGCGGCAGCGCCCAAATCGAAGGACGGTAAACACTTCGATCTGTTTGGACGCAAGGTTTACTCAGGGTGGGGTCTGCAGCTCAGACCCACAAACCAACAGTCGCTCTTGAGTCGGTACAATTACAACTCGTGGAATTCCATGGGTAAATTTAAAGAGTTGGTTCCCCAGGACTCGAGGGAAGAGTTCGGGGCCCTACTGGAGGAAGGTAAAAAGGTGGCTAGGACCTCCTTACAGGCCTCCCTGGACATAGTGGACTCTGCCGTCAGGACACTAGCATCTGGGATAGCCATGAGACGTGTCCCTGGCTCCAGGTTTTGGGGTTACCGCCAGAACTGCAGCAGACCCTGCAAGATCTGCCGTTTGAGGGCCAAGGGTTGTTCTCAGACAAGACGGATTCTCGGTTGCAGAGCTTCAAGGACTCCAGAACCATCATGCGCTCCATAGGGATGCATGTCCCAGGACCCAGCGCAGGCCCTTTAGGCCCCAGCCACAAAGGTTCTACCCTCCTCGTCCTCGTCCGCGTCAGGACTTCCCCAGAAGGCGGGGACGAGGTGGTAGGCGCAGGTCGACCGGCCCTCAACCTGGCCAGAACCTAGGCCCTCCTAGACCACCTTCAGGACCTAGGCAAAACTTTTGAAGGTGCGCTCGAGGATGGCGTGCCAGCCACTACCCAGGATCCATTTCCTTTCTTTCAGGATCACCTCTCCCGTTTCCACTGTGCTTGGTCCCTTATAACCTCGGAACGTTGGGTCCTTCGCACGGTGGAGAGGGGATACGCTCTCCAGTTTTCTTCGTACCCTGCCTCCCACCCCCCCTCCCCGTCCCTCTTCAGGGACCCTTCTCACGAGCATCTCCTTACACAGGAGGTTTTTGGGCTCCTCTATATTGGGGCCATAGAGGAGGTTTTCCCAGAGTTAAGGGGCAGGGGGGTTTACTCCCGCTACTTCCTGATCCCCAAAGCAAAAGGGGGTCTGCGACCCATTTTAGACTTACGCGGACTCAACAAATTCATAGTAAAGTTGAAGTTCCGCATGGTCTCCTTGGAACCATCATCCCTTCCCTGGATCCTGGAGACTGGTACGCCGCCCTAGACATGAAGGACGCATATTTTCATATAGCAATCTACCCCCCACACAGGTGCTTCCTTCGATTTGTAGTAAAGGTGCACTACCAATTTGCCATCCTTCCCTTCGGCTTGTCTGCGGCTCTGAGAGTGTTCACCAAATGCATGGCAGTCGTGGCAGCATACCTTTGTCGACAAAGGATACAGGTGTTCCCGTATCTAGACGACTCACGTTCAAGCTCACGTCCAGATAATACTACAAACATTCCACGACTTAGGCATTCTACTCAACAAAGAAAAGTCCACTCTGGAGCCAACCCAGAGAATAGAGTTTATTGGGGCAGTTTTAGATTCCAGACTCGCCTGAGCTCTTCTGCCAGACGCTCGGTTTCACACCATCACAAACATCATCCACGGACTCCAGGTCTTCCCAATCACCACAATAAGGACGTGCCTTGGCCTGTTGGGACACATGGCCTCTTGCACTTATGTAACCAGGCATGCCAGACTTCAGCTTCGCCCACTTCAGGCCTGGGTATCGTCGGTGTACCGTCCTTATCGGGACAACCTGAACATGGTGGTCACGGTTCCGAATTCGGTCTTGACCTCCCTCACCTGGTGGCAGGAGCACAAGGCGGTTTGCGCAGGAGTGCCATTTCATGCCCCACAACCCTCCCTGCACCTGGTCACAGACGCTTCGTCTCTAGGTTGGGGCGCTCACCTTGGGGAGCACCATACCCAGGGCCTGTGGACCGCATCCCAGCTAGCTCTGCACATCAATGTTCGAGAGCTGATGGCGGTGCGCCTAGCCTGTCAGGCATTTCTCGGTCTCCTACATGGCCGTTGCGTGTCAGACGTTGTGAGGAGACCGGTAAGCCTTTTATCCGGTCGGCCACTGCAACGAAGAGTTGCGTCATCTTCCTAAACGGTTTCGTACGTTCAATATAGAAAGCAAGGGCCCTGCATACGTCCAAGGAGTGCATTCGCCAAGCCCTGCTGTTTCAGGATAGGAGATATTCAAGTATAAAAGGAATATACGTTGCAGGGGCCGACCGGATAAAAGGCTTACCGGTCTCCTCACAACGTCTCTCCTCTTGGATCACGTCCTGCATTTGTGCTTGCTATGACCTGGCCGGTGCCCCACCGCCGCGCCTCACCACCCACTCCATGAGGGACCAAGCCTCCTCAACTGCCTTCCTGGCTCATGTCCCGATCCAGGACATTTGTAGAGCGGTAGTTTGGTCATCGGTCCACACCTTCGCCACTCACTATGCGCTTGTACAGCGGTCCAGAGATGATGCTGCATTCGGATCAGCGGTTTTGCACTCAGCGATGTCTCACTCCGACCCCACCGCCTAGGTAAGGCTTGGTAGTCACCTAATTGGAATCGATATGAGCAAGCACTCGAAGAAGAAAAAACGGTTACTCACTTTTGTAACTGTTGTTCTTCGAGATGTGTTGCTCATATCCATTCCAAACCCGCCCCCCTTTCCCACCGTCGGAGTAGCCGGCAAGAAGGAACTGAGGGGGCGCTGCGTCGGCTGGGGTGTATATCCAGTGCCATGAAGGTGCCACTTCAGGGGGCTCCACAACCGACCCACCGGGTGTTGCTAGGGTAGAAAATTCTCCGACGATCGTACACGCGGCGCGCGCACACCTAATTGGAATGGATATGAGCAACACATCTCAAAGAACAACAGTTACAAAGGTGAGTAACTGTTTTTTAGACTGGTAGAAAGACCCACATCAAGTGGAAAAGGGGTTCACTTCTCCTGGCTTCTGTCTACTGTGACAAAGTTGCTCTATCTTGGTGGGTCCTGCGCTTATTGGCGGATTTTCTTGCCTCAGAGATTCACCATGTGGGTTGGGGAACAGCCCAGAGACCTTCCCCTCTGGAAGAACCCACAGTCCAGGTCAATTGGGAGGTTTGGGGGGAACCTGGGCCCGCCCTCTACTCCAGGTTCCAGCCCAGGGTACTGTGAACTGCAGCTGTCTATAGTGCCTCCTGTACCAGCTGCATGACAGCTACAACTCCCTGGGCTACTTCCCCATGGCCTCCTCCAAACACCTTCCTTATTCTCACTGCAGGACCTTCCTCCTGGTGTCTGATAAAGCGTGTGCTCCTCAGTCCTCCAGCAGCACACCCTCTCACTCTCAGCTCCTTGCGCCTCTTGCTCCCAGCTCCTCACACTCTCACCACAAACTGAAGTGAGCTCCTTTTAAAATCCAGGTGTCCTAATTAGCCTGCCTGCCTTAACTGGTTCTAGCAGGTTCCTGATTACTCTAGTGCAACCCCTGCTCTGATCACTCAGGGAACAGAAAACTACTCATCCAGTGACCAGTATATTTGCCCTCTACCAGACTCCTGTACCCCATTGGTCTGGGTCTGTCACACTACCAAGAATCTAGTGACAGATATGCCTCCATTCAAGGATGGGAAGCTCACTCAGATTACCTATAAATACAAGACCTCTGGTAGTTTTAGCATATTATTTCAATAGAACTACGAGTTTTAGGAAGTCGTTTTGGTTATTTGTTTCCTACACTATAGCCTTTATGATTCTTAGTATATCTGCTCAGACTATTTCCAGGAGTGTTAAACAATGTATCATTTAATGTTATGAGTAAGCAGTAGTGCCAACTGTTGTAAGGTTTCATTGTACTAGGGCAGTTACAGTGTCTTTTGCTTGCCTTAAACATGCTCCTATTGAAGAAATCTGTAAATCTGCTCCTTGGAAGTCAGTCCATGTCTTCAATAAATATTATGCTTTGAATTTGCTTTCAAGAGCAGATTTAAATTTGATGATGCTTCAAACTTTATTTAATTAGGACTCTGTTCCACATCCTGAATTTTCAGCACTGCTTGCCATACTACCCACAAAGCCACTCAAAGAGCCACTCAAAGAAGAAATGAAGGTTACTTACTTGTAACCAGAGCTCTTCTAGATGACTCTGCATATTCACACTTCCCTCCCACCTTCCCCTCTTTCTTAGCGTTATATTAAGGTTTTTCTGAATTGGCAGTAGAAGGAACTGAGGCAGAAGACAGTGTATAACCCCTATATATAGACTCACTCTCAGAATGTTCAGGTACACTGAGGAGAGAGACAGGAGGGGGCACACGTGTGCTCTAATGGGTGCTGCTTGTAGAAGGTTCTACTATTAGCCTGAAGTGGACAGCACATAACCCATAAGTGTGAATGTGCAGAGTAATCTTGGAGAACTCCAGGTATAAGTAAATAACCTTCATTTACTACAAGGTAAATAATCTCTTTATGAATCCAACAAATTTAATAAATGTTAAATTTAAAAGAAATGCAAACATATTAAGATATGGAAATGCACATTTAGGGAACCCAGACTACCTTAACTCTGCATCATAGTGATACAATGGGGGTGGGTGGGGAGGAGGAGGAGAAAAATCTGTGTCTTTAAAAATAAATGTAATCGAATCTGGGACCAAAAACATGAATATGCCTTAATCATAATTATATGATTATTGCATTGTGACACTACAGGACATTTTCAGAAAAGGTCTGATGCTGGGGAAGTTGAGATCAGCTTTGTAAATCCAGAAGTGAAGGTTTTTGAACCTGTATCTGTCTTTGTCAGCTCCTTCAAGGATAATTCATCTTCTCTCTTGGCTACTCCTGAATTAGAAGGGTCTGAAGCTTAATCTGTCAGTCTTTGCAATACATAGGTATGAAGGTCTGACAAATCTCACACTGGTTGGGGGGATGAGCTTCCTCCAGATAGGGCTACATTGAGCCTTTCGTCATAGTCCTTGCTAAGGGTGCTGCATAGCTGTGCCACCCCGTAGGAGCAAAACAATTGTGACTCAGAAACACCCCTCAGAAGCTGGAGAGGACACCCAACTTCAGAAATATTCCTGGGCAGGCGGTGCAATCCTTTAATTTGGTGGCGGGGGAGGGGGAGCTCTGCCATAGTCAGCACCAGCAATGGCACTGAGTAGTTGCACACAAGAAAGGTAATATTCTGTGGCTGGCAATGGGGCAATGTCGAACATGTCCATCCCTGGGTAAAACAGGAGCTTGGCACAATTGTGATTCAGAGGGGTGCTTCTGAGTCACAATTGTTTTGAGCTCCTACGGGGTGGCACAGCTATGCAGCACCCTTAGCAAGGACTATGACGAAAGGCTCAATATAGCCTTTGGAAAATTAGGTTATGGTGCATTTATTTAAACAACATTTTTTATATTTTGTGCAGGTAATGGTTCCTAGTTTAGATGATATACAGCAAGCCATTAATCGCATGATCCAATTAACACTGGAAGTAAGTCGTGGAGTTGCACATTGGGGACAGCAACACTTACAAAAATCGAGTATATTACTGAACAGAAATGTACCTATTGTCTCTTCATCACCCAGTATGGTAGCAGGGAAAACAGCCAAAAAAGAAAACAGTAAGGTTTTTTGCTTACTTTAACTTTTTTCTTCTAATAAAATGTCTTTACTTCTGAATATTTCATGATTATTCTCACTTGGTTTGAAAGGGACCTAGTGTGTATTCTTTTGGATTACCTTGGCTATTTTTACTTTAATTTAGACAGTTGTATTTAACAGAAATGGCTATTCCAAACTCATGAAAGTAGTAGGAAACTATGCAATAATCAGATAAACTATTGCATAATATAAATATTGTCACAGTCTGTTTCCCCTTTAACCTCAAGCAACATAAACTTGTTAGTGTTACCTTTATGTACTGCTCCTACTTTCTTAGTACCGAAGAATGTAGCCCATCATGTTATTGCATAACTTTTTCTTTTATCCAAACTTCATTCACGGGAGGGTTAACATGGGAAAGAGAGGCAGTGCTGTTATTAGGATTCAGGTCACTGACATTACAACTGAAAGATTTCATTATTATCTGCATTCCTAAAGTGGACATATGCAGAATAATTACCAGCATTATTGAGAGAGAGGAAGGATGCTAGAGTGGTTAGGGCACTAAGTAGGATTTATGAGACCTGGGTTCAGTAACCTGCTCCACCACAAGCTTTCTGTATGTGTTTCAATTCCGCATCTGTAATATATGCATCTGTATAGATCTGCATCTGTAAATACAGGATAGTAGTACTTCTGTAACTCACAGGAGTGTAGTAAGGATAAAAACATTAGAGATTGTGGGATGCTTGGATGCTGAGGAGATGGTGGCCATATAAGTAACTTAAATAGGCGAGTAGATTGTCCTTTAATTCATGAGGGGCATATGTTGCACAGAATTTTAAGAGTTCAATTAATATGCCATGATATGAGAGAATGTAGGGATGCATAAAGCATTACTTGCAGGGCCGGCCTTAGGGCAGGGCAATGTGGGTGTCCACCCGGGGCGCTGTAGCCAGGAGGGCACTGTGGTGCATAGACCAGGGGCTTGGGCTTCCCCTCACTGCCTGCGGGGTGCAGCCTGGCATGGAGCGTTTCATACGCTTCCCTGCTCCTGAGCGGAGGCCACCTGCTCACCGCCCCACATGGTTTCCCAAGCTGGTTCCAAGTTCTGCCTCTGCACTCTGCGACTGCGAGCCAGACCCTTTCCTCCTTTCTCCCCCCCAGATTGTCCCAGCCCTGCTGTTCCTCTTTCCATGGGCGGCCTGAATGAAAGCCATTCAGCCCAATGGAATGTGAGTGTGGCGTCTCGGCCAGCCAATGGGAGCTGGAAGTTGCCAGCCTCTTCCAGATTGGGATGGGAAGGGAAGGGACTGGGAATTAAAACTGCAGGGCAGAGAGATCAGTAAGTCTTACGGGGTCCTGACCCTGTGCCCCAGGTTCCAGCCTCCTACAGCTGCCAGGGGACCCCCTCTCTATACCCCCATCTTCCAGCCCTTCCAGCTCCTGAGGGCCCCTTCCCTGTTCCCCCAGCTCCTAGTCCCCCGCAGCTCCCAGGGGACCCCTCCCTGTTCCCCCATCTCCCAGCTGCCTCATCTTCCAAGGGACCCCTCCCTGTGCCTCTAGGTCCCAGCCCACCCAGCTCCCAGGGACCCCTTCCTGTGCCCCTAGCTGCACCTCCTCTTGGGCTACCAACCCTTTGGGGCTCTGGCAGAGCAGCTGGATGCTGTGCTGAGTGGGAGAGTTTGGGAGGTGCAGGAGAGATACGACTCTGCCCCAGAGCCCACTCACCCTGTGAGAGTGCAGAAAACCGCCTACTGCATTGTCTTGGCTGTCTTGCTCAATGACCAAATGAGTGAATCCCTGTAACACTTGCTGGGGGAGTCAAAGTGACTTCTGTGGGGTTTTCTATGATGCCAATCACTGTGGCATCCAGATGTGAGTCACTGCAGGGCAGGATTGGCCCTACGTGGGTGACGTGGGCAGGGGCGGTGCTATGGTTAAGAGGCAAGAAGCAGGGTGGGCCTGGAGTGCGAGGTCATAGAAGGGAGTTTGGGACAATGAGGGGTGAGGGAAGAGGCAGTGGGGGCTTGGGCAATGGGGGTGGGGTGGGGAGCTGGGGAAGGCAGCTGGGGTCAGGGGCGCCAAAATACAAGTTTGCGCAGGGTGCTATTTTCCCTAAGGCCGGCCCTGATTACTTCATGAAAATATTTTTGAGTCTGTTGAAGAAAACATGAGAAAATATCATAACAATAATTATCAACAAAAATATTGGGAATCACACTTTTAAAAATGTGTTCAATTGTATGTAAATTAGGGCTGCAGATTAATCGCAGTTAATGCATGTGATTAATGCAAAACACATTAACTAGATTAAAAAGTAGTTGTGATTAATCACATTTTTAATCATACTCTTAATAATAAAATACCAATTTCAATTACAACACAGAATACAAAAGTGTACAGTGCTCACTTTATCTTATTGTTTTTTATTACAAATATTTTTACTGTAGTGTAATCTCTTTTATCATGAAATATCTTACACATCCAGAATTATTATTTTTTACATAATTGCACTCAAAAACAAAACAATGTAAAGCTTTAGAGCCTACATATCCATTCAGTCCTCTCCTTTGTTCAGCCAATTGCTAAGACAAACAAGTTTGTTTACATTTATGAGAGATAATGCTACCTGCTTCTTAATTATAATGTCACCTGAAAGTGAGAATAGGCATTTGCATGGCACTGTTGTAACTGGCGTTGCAAGGTATTTATATGCCAGATATGCTAAACATTCATATGTTCCTTCATGCTTCGACTTGCAGGCTCTAAAGTTTTACATTGTTTCGTTTTTTGAGTGGGGTTACGTAAAAAAACGCCTACATTTCTAAGTTGCACTTTCACGACAAAGAGATTGCACTGCAGTGTTTGTATGAAGTAAATTGAAAAATACTGTTATTTTCTTTATCTTTTTTACAGTGCAAATATTTATAATAAAAAATAATATAAGGTGAGCACTGTACACATTGTATTCTGTGTTGTAATTGAAATCAATATATTTGAAAAGGTAGAAAAACATCCAAAATATTTATAATAAATTTAAATTAGTATTCTATTATTGTTTAACAGTGCAATAAAAACTGCAATTAATCTTGACTATTTTTTTAATTGTGCAATTAATTGTAAT
Source organism: Trachemys scripta elegans (assembly GCF_013100865.1). NCBI lineage: Eukaryota > Metazoa > Chordata > Testudines > Emydidae > Trachemys > Trachemys scripta. Next base: position 58,229,963 of record NC_048300.1, on the reverse strand, counting down.
GATTTTTTTAATCGTTTGACATCCCTAATGGACTTATATGTACTAACCTCTCACATATAGAAATTGAAGTTAAAATGTGTCTCTTGGGTGACAAGTGACATTTACGGCTCCTTAAACTACATATTTTGGCACAGTTTGCTTAGAAAAGGGTCTTTCATCGAATAACAAGGGTGTCGCATATAAGCGATAAAGTACCTCATACTGTTTGAGAGAGCTTGTATGGTTAAATATTTGAAATGTATGGTTTTGACAAACCTAACAAATATCGCTTTACATAAAATAACATCAAAACTGTGTAGGTATGCACTTTACAAGAAGAATGAGGACAAAGTCCCTGAAAATTTAAAATGCAAATACACAACATATAGATAGAGGATAGGGGAATGGGATGCAACAACCCAAGCAGTAATGAATTACAGGTTACAGATTTTGAAACTTCCACATTTTTTGGTTTAACTCTTTTGTCTTCTGTTTTGTTAAAAATATATTGGGAGACAATTATAGTTTTATATTTTTGGATATGTGAAGGTGTATTTTAATGGTTTGTTAACTTTTTATGTAAATTGTTTATTTTACAGAAGTACTTGATGAGATTCCTGTAAGAAAGCTAAGAAATTTTTATCCAGGTGTTGCAGAACACAAAGATATTTCTAAACTAGTTGTGCTCCTCTCCTCGTCTGTAAATTCCGTAAGAAAAGCAGCTAGTGAAGCACTGCAAGACTTTCAGAAATATAAGGTTCTGTGGACAGAAGACAGAGATGCTAAAGTTCAGGTAAATTTATTGATGAGCATTTCTAGAGGAGTATCTTCTATAACAGGGGTACACAGAGGTCAACTCATCGAGATTTTTGCCTAGTTTTACAGCAGTTTCTAGAGCCATGCAGTGGGACAGGGGTCCCGCAGGTCTCGCAGGACCCACTGCCATAATACCAGGAGCAGGATAAAAATTCAACAAACAAGTCGGGAGCAGGTGGAAGTGGGTATTATGGGGTGGGATGGAAGCGGGATTTAAAAAATAGTCCTCCCCTGCCACAAACAACTTCAACGCCCCGGCCAGCAGCCACTGCTTTCTGGCCGCCCAGCTCTGAAGGCAGTACTGCCGTCAGTAGCAGCGCAGAAATAAGGGGGGCCAAACGATACCACTGCTGTCCAGCCACCGAATGACAAGGCTCACAAGTGAAAAACAGACTCAATATCACACTGAAATGTAAGTAAAATATTTGTATTCCAATGGATTTATTTTATAATTATATGGCAAAAATGAGAATGTAAGCAATTTTTCAGTAATAATGTATTTTGACACTTTTGTATTTTTATGTCTGATTTTATAAGCAAATAGTTTTTAAGTGAGGTGAAACTTGGGGTACCTAAGACAAATCAGACTCTGAAAGCAATATAGTAGTCTGTAAAGGTTGAGAACCACTACTCTATAAGTCTCTTCATCGTCTGAAATACGAAGACAACTAAAGAAGATTGGAGGAAAAGGATGTGGAAATACATTGATTAACAGCTGAAAGAAATCACTATGACCTTACAGCAACAGGAGTAAACTATATATATTGTATTTTTCCTAAGCAGGAGCACCCCACAAGTGAGGTGAGTTAGGGTATATCTACACTGTGATTAAACACCCACGACTGGCTTATGTCAGCTGACTCGGGCTCACAAGGTTTGGGCTGCAGGGTTGTAAAATTGCAATATAGACGTTCAGGCTCAGGCTGTAGCCTAGGCTCTGGGACTCTCCCCCTTTGCAGGGTCCCAAAGCTTTGGCTCCAGCCCAAGCCCAAAAGTCTACACTGCAATTTTACAGCCCAGTAGCATGAGCCTGAGTCAGCTGACGTGATTCAGCCATGAGTGTTTAATCGCAGTGTAGATATACCCTTAATGGCTTTACAGCGCTAGAATTATTAGAATTCTCCAGCCACGCATTGGGAATGTGGGTGCCAGAAGTTCAGTTTCTGATATTACAGTGAACAGCACTAAAAATGGAACTTTACTGCAGCATAATATTCTTTTACCATGACATTTACTTTTACGATTGCATTTTCTATTAATTATACTTAGAATTAAAAATACCTCAAATATTGCAATTAATTAAACTACTCTGAGTATTTATACTTAATGTTAGAGAAGGATATATATTTTTTGATAAAATAATGTATTGCAAGTATGGGCTCCTACTTTGGGAGACAGATGCTTCCAGGTGCATTAAGATAGAACTCTTGGAAGTGCAGTGTCCTCTGGAACCATGAATGTGCCTAGCCCCAGCTGTAATTTAGCTCCTTGTCACCTCTGTCAATTTAAGGTCAGAAGCTCCAGTCTTCACATTCAATCTTTCCTTGGCTTTTCATTTTAAAAATCTCCAAAATAACCATTTGTACTGAGCTATTTTTTGTGTTTTCTCTGTTTTCATAAGTAGGCTAGATAGATTTAGGTAGTTCCACATTGTTGCATAGTCTCTGCAGTTGTCTTTGGCTCTCTGCCCTGTTATATGCTGGCTTGTTAACCCTGTTCTTCAGTTCTGGTTTGTTCATTGATGTAATTAACATCATTAGATTTTAAGGCCAGAAGGATCATTAGATCATCTAGTCTAACCTTCTGTATAACGCAAGTTATCAAACCTTACCCTTCCATTGTGCTGAGTAACTTGTATTTGACTAAAGCATATTTTCCAGAAAGGCATCCAGTCTTGATATGAAGATATAAAATATTGAGAATCTACCAGTTGTCTTGGCAGTTTGTTCTAATTGTTAATTCCCCTTACTTTTAAAAAATTGTGCTTTATTTCTAATTTGAATTTGTTTGGCTTTAGCTTCCAGCCATCAGTTCTTGTTATGCCTTTATTTGCTAGATTCAAGAGCCCTTTAGTATACAGTATTTTCTCCCTGGGAAGGTACTTTCACCATAATACGTCATAATTAAGTTACCTCTCAAAATTGTTTTTGATAAGCTAAATGGATTGAGGCCTTTACATTTCTCACTGTGAGGCATTTTTTCCAATCTTTGCTCCCCCATTAGCCTCAACATCTCCTCCTGCATGTTCTGACCATGCTCACTGTATGCTTTCCTAGCCTCTGCCACCACATGCCTTCATGCATTCAGCTGTGCCCTATCAGTACGGGAGGACTGCATGAGCTCAGAAAACATGTCATCGTGGAGTGCATTTTTTTCACCTTCTAATCTGCAATAGACGGATTTGATATGGGGAGCATAGAAACATTTGCATCTGCAGGGGGAATAAAAAGGGAGAGTAAAATTTAAGAAGATACATTTCTGAGAACAAAAGGGAGAGTCTTTCACAGTGAATCAAGCAATTCATAGCAGACAGCACATGTGCTTTAGATACAAGGTTGCATTTTGATTTTTATATTGAGCACCTGCCGGTATGGTGACACATCACACACAGCTGGGCAACAGAATTCGGTTTCCAGGCAGCCCTGGTAAGCCAAAGGGTACGCGGAGTTGGCTTCTTCCGCCTTCATAATATGTGGGAATGGTTTCAAACTGTAACACCCTCCTTTCCCATAGCAAGCAATGCTGGTTGGGTTTGCCATTTAAAAGGAGGGGCTGCGGTTTTGGGGTGGATGTGCACACCCCTCCTGCCACCGCGTGGCTTTTCTCCGGGATGATCCCTTTTAGCCAAGTGCAAACAGCCCAGCATGAATGGGGTCCTTTTACTGTTCCCTTACAAAAATTCCCCTATTTCAACCAGGTGACCATGAATGATATCACTCTCCTGAGGCTGACACAGAAAGATAAAGACCAAATGTTGCATGAATGCAACCAAAACCCAGGACCATTCGCTGCCATGCTTTGTGCTGCAGTGATTCCAGATTACTTGCTACTGGCTTGGCGTGGTAAAGTGTCCTACCGTGGAGGACAAAATAAGGCAGCCCTCCCCAGAAACCTTCTGCAAAGGCTTTCAGAGTACCTCCAGGAGAGCTTCATGGATATGTCCCTAGAGGATTCCCACTCCATCCCCAGACACGTTAACAGACTTTTCCAATAGCTATACTGGCTGTGAATGCGTCCCAATTCTTCAGGGCAAATCAAACAGAAAGCACAATTGCTTTTAACCCCTGTAGTGTAGTTACATATGTGCACTCACCAGAGGTGCCTTCTCCAGCTTAAGGGTCCAGGAACCTGCCTTGGGAGGGTATTGGCTCTAGGGTGAGGAAAAGGTCCTGGTTGCCGGGGAGAACGGATTCTCTGCTTGCCTGCTGTGCATTCTCCTCCTTCTCCTCCTCTTCCTCATCCACAAAATCCTCCTCAGTGTTGTGTGAGACTCCCCCCTTGCAGGTATCCATGGACAGTGGTGGGGTACTGGTAGGGTTCCCCCCTAGAATGGCATGCAGCTGATCATAGAAGCAGCATGTATGGGGCTCTGACCTGGAGTGACCGTTTGCCTCCTTTGTCTTGTAGTAGGCTTGCCTGAGCTCCTTAACTTTCACACGGCACTGCTGTGTGTCCCTGATGTAGCCTCTCTCCACCATGCCCCATGCGATTTTGGCATATATATTAGCATTTCTTCTGCTGGATCGGAGTTCTGCCTGCACAGATTCTTCTCCCCATACAGAAATCAGATCCAGTGTCTCCCGTTTGCTCCATGTTGGAACTCATTTGCGATTCTGGGACTGCATGGTCACCTGTACTGCTGAGCTCACCAAGCTGACCAAACAGGAAATGAAATTCAAAAGTTCCCGGGGCTTTTCCTGTGTACCTGGCTAGTGAATCAGAGTTAGAAGTGCTGTCCAGAGCGGTCACATTGGAGCACTCAGGGATAGCTCCCGGAGGCCAATACCGTCGAATTATACAACGCTGCATCTGCACTACCTCAATTCGACCCAAGAAGGTCAATTTTAGCGCTACTCCCCTCATCAGGGAGGAGTACAAGAGTTGATTTTAAGAGCACTTTAGGTCGACAGAACGGGGTTGGTTGTGTAGCCTCATTGTTTATAAAATTGACCTACCACGACTAAATTTGACCTAACCTCGTAGTGTAGACCAGCCCTTAGAGAAAGTTTTAAGGAAACTACCTGCCGTTGAAAAGCCTATATGTTTAGAGTTAGGGTCAATTTAGAGCAACAAGACAATTTTGAAGACTAACTCCAAAAAGTCTTCAGGATTAAAGAAATCCAGAGGCAATGGATATGAGTTGAATTCAGCATTAATTACCTCTTCCTTGGTGTTGAAAAGGAGGTATGATCATTGCTCTGAGACTTGTTCAGAAAGCAAGAAAGTCTATGTTTGATAGTAAAGACTGCTTCACTTTAAAGAGACCCAGTGCTGAACCTCCTTTGCTTTCAGGGGGATTGGGAGCAGGAGTGTGCTTTGGTATTGTTCACTTTGGTTCCACCCATCCTAATAGTGTCCTCTTGTTAATGGAGTATCCAGTACCCAATGACTATGGGTCACTTCCCTTGGAAAACATTCTGACTGTGAGGACAAATCTGATTAGGAAGATATGGGTGCTGATCCTGTCCCAGATAATTGACTGATATTAGTTCGTCAACATCCCTAGATGAGGATGTAGCTACATTCTCAGTTTTTCCATTTGATCACTAAAAACAATTTTACTAGATGATATCTAGGGTGGCAGAATGATTTTAGTGTGTCTCTAGTCAGGAGATGACCCAACTTTTACTTGGTATTCTGGGATTCCTTGATTCACAGAATACAAGGTCATAAAGGACCACTGTGATCTGACCTCCTGAATAATACAAGCCATAGGACTTCTCTGAATTAATTCCTGTTTGACTAGAGCACATCTTTTAGAAGAAATGTGCGAACTTAATTTAAAAATGGTCAGTGATAGAGAATTCACCACAACCCATGGCAAGTTGTTCCAGTGGTTAATTAACCTCAGTGTTAAATCTTTCCTATTTCCCTAATTTCCAGTCTGAATTTCTCTAGCTTCAACTTCTTCTTTGAGTTACTGTTGCTGTGTGTATTCTACATGTGGGTAAGTGTGCACACTGTGTGCCCAAGCCTGGAACTTCTTCATAGTCGTGTCTTTTGATCTGCACATGGTCAGTAACTCTCCTTGTGCTCCCAACTGAGGGTATACGAGGCAGTGTGGGTCAATGCTTCTCTAGTTCTTTCTTACGGCTGGATGGCCTGAGTTGGAATCATTCCCTCCTTCATTATTGCAGAATCTGTAAAATTTAATTGTGAATAGTTTATATCTTACCTTAGGAATTCTATTTAGTGTAGTTTAGTATAGACTAGAAAACTCCCCTAACCTCCACCCCAGTTGAGGTGAAATCTTCCCTGGTCCCAAGATTATGCCCAGGGTCCTGAATTTAAGAACTGTGTCTTCTGCCATCACTCCTTCTCCATCAGTGATGAGCATCACGGGTGCGTGTACTCTCTAAGTGCGGCACATGTCTTCCTTCTTGCCCAGAACTAAAGATGCCTGAGAGCTCTGACTGAAAAAGTCTGATGGAAGAGGCTATGAGGCCCTGCTCTGACACAGGTCTGACACAGGTCCCCCTGTACATCCACCTCAGCTGATCAGCAGTGCCCCTCCAAGCACATGCATTGGAGCAGAGCTCTTAGCAAGCCAAGGGCTCGTCACACAGGACTCCCCATGTGAGTAAGAGACACTTGCATGAGCATAAGGACAAATCCCTGCATTGGACTGTCCAGGAGAAATGTGTTTCCTCTCTGAACTGGTCCAGGTTGGGCAAGACATTGTGTGTGGAACCCTCGGAAGCAGCTCTGCCGAGACCCTCAGGCTGGAGGGTAAGGTGTGGGAAAAGAGAGATTCAACAGTGACTGATGATGACCGGGGCAGAAAGACAGATGCTCTCCAGTCCTATCTATGAATGCAGGTATCATCTCGTCATTCCAAAGTCTATCTGGCTCTGTCACATGAACTGGGACCTTTAGGCATTTGTATTGGAACTCCTTGGACTCCGGGCCATACAGAGACCTTTGTAATGCTGGAGGTTATCATCCTTCCTTATGCGCAGTCTCCGCTCCTTTTGGGCCCTGCTCTCCTGAGAGATGTCCTTACCCCAGAGGAAGAACTGTTGCCGTTGTCTCAGGAGAGGTCGATCTCCATCCATTGGGCAGGAACTCCTCAGTACCAGCGGTACCGTTGCTACCAATTAAAGAATGCAATGCAAATGTCCTCAGAATCAGAGGACTGGAGGAGATAGCTGCACCAGTATCTTCGCAAAGGCAGTAGAGCCCTGACAGACAGCCAAGGCATTATTATCCCTCCAGTTATGACCCCCTCCAGGGACACTTGGTATCGATTCCCGCGGGGGCCACCATGACCTTGGATTCTTCCTTCTGGCCTTTTTGGGGCCTGGGGACCCCTATAGCAGGCACTTCTCAGGAGTCGTACCACTTCTCCCCCTCTCGTCAGCTGGTCCCATCAATATATGAGGAGGAAGAACCAGACCTGGTTCCACTGGTACTGCCGGTTCTGATGGGGGCCTCCTTATAGTCTCTGGATACTGCCATCACTCCTTCATCACCCTCTCCACTGGCTAACCACTGGCAATATCAGGAGTTGTCGCAAGGGGTCACTAATGATCTACATATCCTGCTAGAGGAGTCCCAGGACCCTCAACATTGATTCCTGAACATTTTATAACCACAGGGACCAACCAGGAGGCCCTTCCAATCAATAAGGCCATATTAGAACCATTCAGAGCATCTGGTACACACCAGAATCTCATGCTTCTATGCCAAAAAGAGCCAAAAGATGCTATTTTGTGCTGGCCAAGGGTGCTGACTTTTTGTTTTCCCATCTGACCCTAAGTCATTGGTGATACAGGCAGCTATGGAGAGAGCTTGGCCACACCACCAAAAATCTACCCTGCCAAATAAAGGGTCAAAGGGACTGCATCTCATGGGTAGAAAGGTGTTCTCCTTCACAGGCCTTCAATTTCATATAGCTAATTAACATGCTTTATTAGCAAATTACAATTTTAACATCTACACTACGCTCGCGGAATTTAAAGACAAACTGACCATGGAAGACTGAGCCCAGTTTCTATCCTCTCTGGATGAGGGGAAATTGGTAGCAAAGGTGGCTCTTCAGTCTGTGGTAGATGCCACAGATACAACATTCAGATCTTTGGCCAAAGGATCATGTGAAATGACTTGTGGTTCCAGTCATCGGACTTCCCAAGAGAGGCCCAAAATACTATACAAGACCTCCCCTTTGATGAGTTCAACTTTTTAAATGAAAAGACTGATGAGTTTCTACACTCTGTAAAGGACTCAAGATCCACCATGCAATCCCTGAGGATTTACACTGCTGCCCCCAGGAGGAAACACTAGAAACAGACCGTTAGACCAAGACTACCCCCCTTCACATACTCTATACTACCAGCATCCACCTGAACCTCTTTGTACATGACAAAGGATTTAGAGGTTCCATTTCTTGTCTCTCTCCACTGCTGCACCCTCCAAGTACTCCCAGCAACAGGCCAGAGGCCCTTTTTTGGCATGCACATCAAGTCCCACGTACCACCACTGATGCCACCTACTTCTCCTCCTGTCATCTTTTGAGGCCATCTTACTTTATTGCCAACAGTTGGAACAAGATCACCATGGAAACTTGGGTTCTGGAGATTATCCATGAGGGATACTCTATAGAGTTTCTTTCTCTCCCATCTCACAAACCACCTTCCCAACACCACTTCAGGGATCCCTCTCACCAACTGATTCTTCAACAGCAATTGGAATCCCTATAATGTCGGGCGTGATAGAGAGTGTCCCACTTCAGTATCAAGGGAGAGGGTTCTATTCCCCATATTTCCTAATCCCAAAAAAAGACAGAGGGTGGAGACCCTCTTGGACCTTCAGCAGTTCATCATCTTTATCCGAAAGCTGAAATTCAGGATGATTACTCTGGGCTCTATAATCCCCTCCTTTCAGAAGGGAGTGTGATTCACAGCTCTCGACATGAAGGATGCATATTTCTGTCAATTAGCCACTTTTTAATCCAATCAGTGTGTGCCATATTAATTTTGTGTCATTCTAGTTTTTTAATCAAAATGACACATGATACCAAGTCAAATGCCTTATAGGTATTCAGTTATCTGGTTTATTCTCCTTTCAGCCTTAGTGTTTGTAAGGCTACAGATTTGACAGGATGTTTGAGACTTTCAAATCAGCCATTGCTCCTGCACTTCTTATGATGATTGTCTATCTTAGTTTCTTGCATCAGGACATGGAATTACAGGCTGTTGGGTCCTAGAAACCATGATGTGTGGCTACTCAATCTAGTTCCACTCCCTGCTTCCTCCCAAGATATCTCTTTTCAGGGATCCCTCTAATGAGAAAATGTTGAGATCAAGTGTCTCCCCTGCTGAAGATAGAATCCACAGAAAACCTTGCAGAGGAGTCAGAGGGGGAGAAATCTATTCAAGGTACTCTTTCTGCAAAAGGACAGTGGTCTTTACCCTAATCATGGACTTTGGAAAGTTTAACAGATACATCAAGAGTTTTAAGTTTCAGATACTCACTTTGTCTTTCATAATCTGTTCACTCTCCTTGTAAAATTGATTTGGGATTTTCAGTTTGAAAGATCTTTAGTTTCATATTGCAGTCAGGTCATTCCACTTTCAGTACCTCAGATTTTATAGAGTCATAGAAATGTAGGTCTGGAAGGGACCTTGAGAGGGACCCTGTATGTGAGGCTAAACCAAGTAGACCTAGACAATCCCTGACAGGTATTTGTCTAACCTGTTCTTAAAAATTTTCTATTATGGGGATTCCACAACCTCCCTTGGAAGCCTATTCCAGTGCTTTACTATCCTTATAGTTAGAAAGCTTTTCCTAATATCTAACTAAATCTCCCTTGCTGCAGATTTTACCCATTACTTCTTGTCCTACCTTCAGTGGACATAGAGAACAATTGATCATTGAACTCTTTATAGCAGTCCCCAGCTTAGATGAGCAGTGAATTCAGCCATCTTGAAAAGTCTTACAAGCCTCAGCAGAAGGAACTTGCAACCTATTTCAATCTGTGAGTTTCCTCATACATTAAAAAAATTCTCAACGGTCCCAACCCAGGATCTCTTTAATTGGAGCCATTCTGGGCTAGATTCAGGCCAACACCTTCCTTCTGAAATAAAGAGTTTTGAACCTCTCAGATCATATATATCAGGGATCGGCAACCTTTGGCCCGTGGCCCGCCAGGGTAAGCCAGGGCTGCGGGATGCGGCGGGCAGCACATCCCTTGGCCCTCGCAGCTTCCCACAGCCCCCATTGGCCTGGAGCAGCGAACGGCGGTCAGTGGGAGCCGCGATTGGCCGAACCTGTGGACGCAGCAGATAAACAAATTGGCCCGGCCCGCCAGGGTGTTTACCCTGGTGGGTTGCGTGCCAAAGGTTGCCGATCCCTGATATATACTGTGTGTTGAAGCAGAACTCATGTCAGACAGTGAAATTCTGCCTCCAGTTGATGGGTCTCATGGCTTCCATGAAACATGTGACATCCTTTTCTCAACTTTGAATGAGGCCACTTTAACACTTGCTAGTTCAGAACTTCAGAGCCATTGTGGAATGTCTTGTCATCTTGACAATTATATCAGAAATCCTCCAGGTCTTCTTCAAGTTGCTTGTACATATATATTCCATTTGTGGTGCACATGAGCTGCGTACACTTGAGAGCAAAATCTTTTGGGTCGTATATATGACCTTATGCATTGTATTGAGGTTGTAAAGGGCAGACTTCTTTTGTCTTCATGCACACACTAAATCAGTTGTTGTGTATTTAATTTTAAATACTATAATTGTTTCAGTTTACTTATTCGTATCATTAGTGTAGTTTTGCCTGTAGTCACATAGGTTTACTCCTTATTATTTTTGTTTTTTAATTGTTTTCTGTTTGAGGGGAAATATATTTCCCTGGTACCAGGATGTAGGGATGACTGAACCAAAGTTTCCTGGGTTCAAGTACTGCCCCTTCTGTGGTGTAACTATAATGTTCACACGAGGATCACAAAAGATTCCTTTTGTCTCAGAGACGAGCATATCCTTAACAAATGCTCCATTTGCAAGTCCTTTTCAAAAAGGTCAAGAGAGGCTTGTCTCAAATTATTTCTCTCTCAGAGGGCTATGTGGCTCTCATCTGACCTGACCAAACAAGACCTCCTTCCAAACATGAAAGTCTGAGTCCAGAAGTGCCCTAATGAGCTCTGGATCAGCTGCTAGCTCCATAAACAGATGTAGCCCTGACTATGGACAGTGCTGGATTACCGCATGGCCCAATGGGTTCTTGCCCAAGGGCCCCGGATAATTTGGGGGGCCTGCAGAAATGGCCAGAACTCTGCTCCTGCTTCTCCTGTCCCCCCGCTCTGCTTCTCCTCTGTCTTCCCCCTGAGGCCACACCTCCAGCCCAGCTGGCAGCCTGTGGAATGGCTAGCAATCCATATTCCCTCTGCCCCCAGGCCGTGCTGGCTGAGCAGCTGAGGTGGCCCGAGTCTGTCCCTGTGATGTGCTGGACCAAGGCTTCCCCCCCCCCGGCCCCTGTGTCTCACTGGACCAAGCCCCAAACCCCCCTCTCCTGCTTGGTGCGGGGATGGACCCAGGGCTCCCCCATGCTGCGCTGGACCGAGCCCCAGCCCCGGCCCAACATGGAGCTGGACTGAGCCCCTCTCCCCCGTGAAGGCACAGAGCTCACTCGCCTGAGCCCCTCTCCCTTACTCCCATGAGGCACTGAGCTCACCCCAGTCCCTCTTCCTTTCCCCCTTCCCTCCCCGGCATGGAGCTGATCTGAACCCCTTTCCCCTTTTCCTCCTCCCCCTGCATGAGGGAGCCCACTCACTGAGCCCCTCTTCCCCATGAGGGGCAGAGCTCACCTGAGCCCCTCTCCCTTCCCCTTACTCCCTGAGCTGGCCCAACCCCCTCTCCCATCCCCCATGCAGGGCTGGCCTGAGCCCCACTGCTCACCACCATCACCCTCAAGCCCCGCTGCTCACCCCTCCCCAACCTCCTTTTTGGCAAAACTGGGCATTGTCCTGTTGGGTCTTGCCAACTGGTGATCAGGCAGGGGGCAGGGCTCCATGGCAGGAGGGAGGTTGTGGGGGGCTCAAATGTTCTTTGAGCCCAGGGTCCCAATGTATCTTAATCCGCCCCTGACTATGGACCCTGGTAGGGCTGTGAAACAGTCGTAAGTCTTCTGCCAGTGGGAGAAAGGAGCATCACTCCTCTGGCAAATGTAAAGTCAGATCCCTTTCTGCAGACCTGACCAAAAAGAAGGCTGAAATTGCTTCATCACTCCCACACTGTGGGAACACCACAGTCCAAATTGGATATTGCAGGAGCCCTGAGAATGCATCGCACTGTACTCTTAAGACTGTCTCAGGGATTGAGACAACCCCCGCACCAGTTTGCATGACATCATCTTTCTCAATACTTTAATCATGTATGGTACCAGGAGATCCCCAGGTAACAGCAGAGCCAGACTCTGTTACTCTCCACTCTGCTGAAAATCTCAGCTATGGCACTGACTACCACTGCTGCATGAGCACATCTTCATCACCAAGCAAGACATATTCCATGGTGCTCCCTGGAATCCTGGCTAGGTTAGATCCTCCTTTCTGATTCTGAAATACCAGGGAAGGGTCCTATATATACTCCCCAAGGCTCCATTCATGGGAGCCTTATGCATCAAGAGGAAATCAAGGGCCTCCTATACACAACATACATCAAGTATTTACAGGGAGACATAATTCCTGATTCACTCCACTTTGACCTCCAGGTCCCTTTCCTTACCGCATGCCTTCATGACCTTTTTGAAGCTATTGGGGCTTACACAATGCCAGATAACACCCTCTTCTGAACTTCCATCTAGGGTTAGGACCACCTCCCCTTTCTTTTTCCAGGAGCTAAGTAGCTCAGATTCCTATACATCAGACTGAGAATACAGAGAAAATTTCTGAGGAGGAACTTCCTTCTGTGGAGGAACACACTATATCAGCTGGCATCTCATCATTGTCCCAGACCAAGCAGTAGTTCCATCCACACCAATCCAGTTGGATGACTAAGAACTTTGAGGACTTAATCTGCCATACTGAGGAGTCTCTTGAAATATCTGTGGATGTACTAGAAGAGAGCTCCCACAATCTCTTTGATATACTGCATGCTTCCATGCTGGTCAGCTACTGCTAGCTCTTAATGGCAAAAAACATATGGCAAACTTTGGCATCAGTTGCACCAACCTCTGAGAAAGAGGAGAAGAGGTACCAGGTACTGTCCACTGGATTTGTATACCTATCTGTACACCTATGCTTGGTTCCATAGTGGTTGCAGAAGCACAGGAGAGGAACAAACAACATACAAAAATGACACCATTGGACAAGGAGCCCAAACAGCTGGATTTTTTTGTGAGGAAGAACTATTCACAGCCACTCTGAAATTAAGACTTGCTAACTATCAAGCACTGTAAGAAAGGTCTGATTACTGAAATTGGCATAAGTTCTCAGACTTAATTAACAGACTTCCTCAATAATAACAATACAGTGAAACCCCACTATAACGTGATGATTGGGGTCCAAAAAATTTGATTGCGATAAATGCGGGGTCGCGGTATAGCGGGGTTACAAAAATTTACCATTTCAAGCCGGTCAGTTTCAAGCCGGTCAATTTCTCTTGGGCAGAAAACGACTTGCGTTTGTGAACTGCCAATAACAGTAACTGAAAGGGTGCAGCTCCAGCAGCGGGGACTCTCAGCCATGCAGCGAGAGAGGGAAACACTTGGGGAGAACAGGGGAGACATGCAAGGGGCAGAGGAAGAGCGAGGAGCAGCTGGGGAGGAGTACAGCTCTTCTCGCCAAAAGGAGAAGCGGGGGTAGGGGGGAAGAGGCAGCGGGGAAGGCTTTTTTTTTTTTTTTTTGCTTTGGCGGCACTCCAGCTGCTTTTTTTTTTTTGCTTGGGGCAGCCGGAGCCACCTCATGATCATGTTATATCCAAATTCGCGTTATCGCGGGACGCGTTATAGTGGGGTTTCACTGTACCTATCTTGTATATAGCACTTTTAATCAGTAGATCTCAAAGTGCTTTACAAGCAGGAATATTCAAATCTTTGATTACTGAAGGGCAGCTGATAGCCAAGATGGCCCTCTAGGCCTCATTAGACACCTCCAGCACTGTGGCTCAGTCCATGACAATCTTGATCACCATGAGGAGAGTATCTTGGCCTCAGTATTCAGGCATCCCAAGGGAGGAGAAGACGAGAATTTAAGACTTCCCTTTTGAGAGCTCTAAACTCTTTAGCAGAAAGATGGATAACATTCTGCATTTGTCAAAGGACCCTTCTAGAAACATATACACCTACTCCTAAAAGGAAGGAGGGAAGATTACAGTCATATTCTAGGCAGAGAACATTCTTGAATGCCTTTTACCATCAATGGCTCTATAAACCTCCAAGAGGCAGTGCTTCCAAAATAGGAGACTTCTGACATCTACATCAGCCACCTATCATGCTGTGACCACTTCAAAGCAATCCTTTTGGTGTGTTAGTCGATGGTCGCCCAACAATCAGTCCACACAATCTTCACCACTTCTTCCTTTCATTTGTGGACTGCCTTTATTATTTCCAAGGAACATGAAGCCTTATAACATCAGATTGCTGGATTCTAGAAATAATCTTGGTGGGGTAGTTGTGTACATTCCCTACTCCTCACCCCCTTTCCCTGCCCTGATTCAGGCATTTTTCTCACTTCAATAAGTGCAATCCCTTCGTGATCTAGGAGCAATAGATGAATTTCCATTTCGGTACAGGGGGAAGGGTTATTATTTCAATTATTTTCTACTACCAAACAAAAAGGAGGGGATAGCATCATATTCTGGATTTGAGGTGTCTCAATGCCTTCTTTTGCCACTTCAACTTCAAAGTGCTAACTAAGGGCTCCATAATTCCATTGCTAGATTCACAGGACTGGATTCTAACTCTTGCTTTGCAAGATGCCTACTTCCATATCTCCAGTCACACCTCTCATAGAAAATGCCAAAGGTTTCAAGAAGGACAGGCTCACTACCAATTCAGGGTTCTACACTTTAGACTATTGACAACACTGAGCATCACCAAATGCTTATCAGTGTTAGTGGCTCATCTCAGAAATGAGGAGTAACAGTAACCCTGATCCGAGGGAAATAACATCAACAATTGGAGAATTCCATTCATCAAATTATCTGACACTTTGTTGAGTTAGGCCTGAAAATCAACAACAACAAAAAAGGTCTGATGCTTCTTTTGGCAGACCTGTACTACCGTCTTTAAGTAGATTCTGAGCACCCGTCTCCTTGCATCAGGTCACTGCTTATGAGACACCATGGAATATATGTGGACAAGCTTGAAGAAGAAATGGTTACTTCCCTTACAGTAACTGTAGTTCTTAGATGTCAATATATATCCCACGACCAGTCGTCTTTTCTCTCTGATGTGAAATCCTGTAACACAGGTTCTGTATTAGCAAAGGAATTGGGGGGTGGTTGGGACAGCTCCATCCTTTATGCCCATGGTACAGGACACAAGGACACATCAGACATTGTATGACCCCAAAGGTGCCTGGGCACCAAGCATGGAATTTCTACAACTCAAGGATGATGTCCTTGAGAAGAAGCAGAGCTGTGCTCAGCCAAATTAATGCAAACAGTTGCTAAAACAGTTAATGGTCTACTGGATCTCACAGAAATGCAATCACCCAGAAACAGATTTGTTTGTCATCAATATTTATGTGAAATGTTCAAGAATATGATCAAGGGCATGATGGACATACATTTTCTCTCTGTAATTTTCCTTTAGAATTGGAACAAAGCCTTGATTATTCAAGTATTTGGGAAAATAAAATAAGATAAAACAAGAGTCCTTTTGGATACATCTTTACAGCCTGTGGCAGCCTGCAGTGGTGAGCTTGGAAGTCAACAGCAAGCTGGCAAGTCAACAGACTCAGACTCGTGAGGCTTGTGCTACAATGCAAAAAATAGCTGTGTAGACCGAGCTTTTAATCTGTGACATGGGCTGGAGCTCATACTCTGAAGCCCCTCTCTAACCATCAGAGCCTAAGCTGCAATATCTACACACCTGTTTTTAGCACTCGGAGGCTCACTGCTTCAGGTTGTGTAGACATACCCTTTGATTGCACCAGGTTGAGCCAGACATTCAATGTTCACAGAACTCCGAAAGCTGTCTTGAGAAATGGCTTTATCTGCTTGTATCTCCTGTTGACTAGTCTAATTCAACATTCCAATGCCCAATCTCTTCATTGGCTACTTAGACCATGGGAGTCTAACTTCATCTGCCTTGCTCGTTCTGTTAGTGTACAGCTTACATTTTACAGTGTGGAAAATCATCT
This sequence comes from Trachemys scripta elegans, assembly GCF_013100865.1. Classification (NCBI taxonomy): domain Eukaryota; kingdom Metazoa; phylum Chordata; order Testudines; family Emydidae; genus Trachemys; species Trachemys scripta. Next base: position 58,213,639 of record NC_048300.1, on the reverse strand, counting down.
ATATTAAAATGCTACTTGCAAAAATGCAAAATATTCTGGCTCTGATTTTTCAATCCTAGAATATATGCTTTACCTTAAATTGATGGGCCTTTCCATATCATGATTTCAAGTGCTTTTCTCAGCAATTTCTGTGTTCTGTTTCCCTGTGGGCTGATGCTGTAAAGGTCATTGTTAATAGAGTTTCTTCAAAGAACTGATCAATTTTTCCTCCATTTAAAGTCCCTGTTTTGATCTGGAATCTCAGTCTAATCCTCATGAGGATGAAGAAGGGATAATTTGAGCCCTTGGGAGAGATTTCTTTGTGTCACATGTCTCTAAACAAAGCTTTTCTCCTAGCAATTGTATCTGCCAAAAGATTTGAGTGTAGTGTAGGCTCTCCTGACTGATCTTCCTTTCACGGACTCAGAGCTCACTCCACTAAGGCTAAGAAAGATATCATGGCCTGCCTTTGTAACATCTCTACTGAAAATATGTAGGGCTGCTATTTTGAGTTTAATACACACTTCTACTCTGCACCACTCTTTTGACTTAGGGTATGTCTACATTGCAATAAAAGACCCACAGCATGACCACAGCTGGCCCAGGTCAGCTGACTTGGGCTTGAGAGGCTTGGGCTGTGGTGCTATAAAATTGCAGTGTAGATGTTCGGGCTTGGGCTGGAGTCTGGGCTCTGAGACCTCGCAAGGGCAGTGTCTCAGAGCCTGGTCTTCTACCTGAGCCAAACGTCTACACCAGCAGTCCCCAAACTTTTGAGGGTTGTGCCCCCCCATACCTCTGTCTGTGCCTACCCCAGAGTTGGGCTGGGAGTGTTGTTATGGCTTCAGGAGAATGGGGACGCAGACAAGGGTAAGGGGGCTGAGGCTGGGGCCAGGAACAGTGCCGTGGCCAGAGGCTGGGGGTGGGCACAGGACAGGAGCTACAGCCAGGCTGCGGTGGGGGCCGGCAGCAGGCCTGCGGCCAGGTGCGGCTCCACTCCCAGCTTTGTCCTCAGCCTAGGACCTGGACTGGGAACAGAGCCGTGACCAGCAGCCGAGGCTGGGGGCTGGCATGGGGCTGGGTGGCGCTGCCTCCCGCCCGCATGGGGGCTTGTCCGGCCCCGGTGCGCCCCTCTGGACATTCGTCCATGCCCCCCTAGGGAGGCGTGCCCCACACTTTGGGGACCTCTGGACTACACCACAGTTTTATAGCTGTGCAGCCTGAGCCCTGTGAGCCCAAGTCAGCTGACCTGGGCTCTGAAACTCAGTGCCATGGATTTTGTATCACAGTGTAGAAATACCCTTAGTACCCATGATAGATGTTCGTTTTGGGAGGTGAGTTCTTTGGTCTCTATTCGACTAGTACTCCTCCACCCATCTCTTCATGTGGTTTGTACTGCTAGCTAAACTCTCACAAGTAGTGGGCACATGCAGAGGGCGCTATGAAGAAGAAAATGTTAGTTGACAGTAACTGGAGTTCTCTGTTGCCTCTGCATATTCACACTACCCACCCATATCCCCTTCTTCCTGACAGTTCTTAGGTGAGATTTGAACTCTGAGGTTCAGCAGAAGGAAATGAGATAGTTGGGGACTGCATCTCTTCCATATAACTTCAGCCCGGGATATTTGGTAACATGAGAGAGAGTTCATGTAGCACTCAATGGACACTGCTTTTTTAGAAGTTTCTGAAGTCCTGCAGCATCCAAGGACACATCCCACAACTGTGACTGTACAAAGACAACACTCTCAAAAAACTCCAATTATGATTAAATAACCTGTTATTCAAAAGACAGCACCTCTGTTACTTATGATTGACTATTCTGATTTGAAAACTGAAAACAAAATGGAAGCAGACGTGCAGTTATATTTATATTCCATTTAAATAAAATGATACATTCTTTTTCTTTGCTGCAGAAAATGTATCCTTATGACATTTTTCAATTTTAAGTTATTAATTATAATTAGGACTGTCCAGTTTCCTAGAATAGATTGTAGGGAGCTATTACTAGGAAATACAATGAGTTTGGGTTTCTTTCAGTGGCACATGGAGCACAGTTGGGACTGTTGCTTAGAGACAATCCTAACTTGCTCCATTTCAATCCTGTTGGGAACCATTCCCGGTTCATGCAGCTTGCCTTCTCAATATGTCCAGCTTCCCCTCACTGCCTGTCCTGTATGCATTCTCATGGAAGGAACCTGCAAAAGAGAGGTGTCAGACATATGGAGAATGTATTGAGAAAGAGAGGCTGGCATGGAGCCTAAAGTTGATTTGTACTCAGATAAGAGACTGGGAGTAGAGGAAGGAGCTTTCATCACTTAATACTCAGTCAAGACAGGGGAGGGAAAGGTGGAACACTCAGCAGTGAGAAGGAGTTGGGGCCACTTCAAGAGAAGAGTTGGAGTATGCTTGTCTTCAGGATTCTAAAAGTAAAATCTTTCAAGCAGAATTTTGTGCTCAAATATGACATAACAGTATAGTGTACACTGGCTAACACAGTTATTTTATAGCTCTGCCTTGGTTTTTTTCCCTTTTTTTAACAAAACAGTAATTACGTGCCCGGAAATACTAGATAATTAATACATCCACAACAACAATGAATATATAATTTGCTATTTTAATGTCCTGAGGGCCAAATTTTCAAAGGCCCGTGTAATGGTAAAACCAAGCACATAGACAATTGCAGTGCAAAATCCTATAGTTGCATGTACATACTGATACTTGTGCATGGAATTACTCAATTTGTCCATACAGTTGTGGGACGTACACATATATTTGATGCAGCTCTTTCATTGTGTGGTTATGATGGTGTGTTTATCTCTTAACAGCCCTAAAGGAGCAAAGGGGCCCAATAGGGGCCAATTAAACTAGAAAACTCCACCTGGAGGGAAATTTAGGCTTAATAGACAAGCACTAATTGAAGATAGAGCCCATCTGTGCAGAAGTAGATGAGGCTTGTATAAAGCCAGGATGTGAGGGCAGAAGAGGGCTGCAATGTGGAAGTCTGCAGTCACTCTCTGGGCCTAGTCAGGAGACAAGAAGAAATCTCAGGGGGGAGCAGAAGCTCTGGAATCCTGACCCTGAGGGATGGGGGTTTACCCAAAGGGGTGGAGAAGGAAAGCCTGGGGTAAAGTATGAAAAAGCCCAGGGAAACAGCTGCCAAAGTCTATACAGTCCCCATCCTTGCAGATGTTTCCCTGGGCTTCTTTCTATCCTGCTTTCTTAGGGTTTGTTTCCCCACAACTTCTCTGGGGTTGACCCTTCTTCCAAGGCTCAAATCCCAGGGCTTATTTTCCCCATGGGTTTCCTCCTCCCCACCTCTGCTCCTGGAGAATGACTTCAGACTCTCTCTCTGCATCCTCCTGCTATTACAAACCTCCTCTAATCATTTTCCATCTTCTCCCTCAGCTGGACTTCATCTGCAATTAGTACTTATAATTCCGAGTCTCTTGTCATGTGCAACTGTAGAGGTTAAGTGTCCCCTCCTTGACCACCTTAACCCCTTAAGGGCTAATGTGGGGTGAACACCCCATTACTGCAGGGAGTTCAAAATTTGGCCTTTTAGGTTCATAACTTTTACACATTCAAAATGTGATGTATAATATTAACGTTTGTTTTACTGATGAGATAAAAAGACCATTCATTAACTGAGAGTTTAAACTACCCACAGCAATTTCTGGCTAGCAGTCCCTCTCTTACTGAAATCAGAGCAGAAATTCTTCATTATGCTACTTTTGAACAAGAGATTGAGGATTTAAAACCTACTATTCTTGTAGGTCCAATTGAATTACATACAGGTATGAAAATTTCTCTTATTTCTTTGTACATAATATAATGTAATTATAATTAATTATAATTAATATTTATATTTAGGGCCTTACCAAATTCATAGTCCATTTTGGTCAATTTCACAGTCATAGGATTTAAAAAATCATAAATTTCATGATTTCAGCTATTTAAATCTGAAATTTCACGGTGTTATAATTGAAGGGGTCCTGACCCAAAAAGGAGTTGGAGGGGGGGAGGTCCTCAAGGAGGGGTTGCGGCACTGCTACCATTACTTCTGTGCTGCTGCTGGTAGGGCGCCACCTTCATAGCTGGGCGCCCAGCCAACAGCCGCCCCGCCAGACACCCAGCTCTTAAGGCAGTGCAGAAGTAAGAGTAGCAATACCGTGAACACCCTAAAATAACCTTGTGACCCCCTTGCAACTCCCTTTTGGGTCAGGACCCCCAATTTGAGAAAAGCTGGTCTCCCCAGTGAAATCTGTATAGTATAGGGTAAAAGCACATAAAAGAGCACCAGATTTCATGATGGAGAAACTAGATTTCATGGTTCATGATACGTTTTTCATGACTGTGAATTTGGTAGGGCCCTACCCATAGGAGCTTTAAGAACTGTGTATCAGGGTCATCGATAATTCCTGAGATGGATTCCTATGTTAGATGCCTTATATACCCAGGTGAGACCCATTCTGTGTCCTCATGTGCAGTTTGCTGTGCCTTTACTCCCTGTGCCTGGAGGGAGACTTTTGATTCCTTTAGTATACATGGCCTCTAGAGCCTACAACAACGGCTAGTGCAGCTGTTCCATTGGGAGTAGTAAGCCAGCCTCTGTGGTGAGGTTTCCCAATAAGAGGCCTGTCCATCTTGGTACTTCCCTGCATATCAGATCTGAGATCTGCTCTCCAAGACCATCCTCTGTTGTTGAACCTGCTGCCAAGCACCACTAATGCTGGACAAAGGCTTCTTGGCACTGTGCGAGGCAGAAGAAGCCCTCATCGGAGTTGAGTACCCATCTGGCACCAACATCATTAGTACTGACTGGCATCAAGACTTTGGCTCCAAATTCCCTGCTGAAACCTCTTGGATCAAGAAGATGCAGAAGAGGAGGCATTCTGGTCCGTAACAGGGTTATAAGCTGAAAAAGACACATTGTTTTCTTTCCTCACCTCCTTCAATGAATGTGAGCTTCAGATTGTGACGTTGCACTCTATATGATTTTATAAAAATATGCTAATTAGTGTGAATATAATGTAACTGGAATATGCTTCATGCAAAAGGTTTCTTATAAGGTATCATTGCAAAACTTATAATCTACTGAGTGTGGTCATCCTATTTGTATAAATTTATCACTTTTGTATAAGAAACTAGAAATATGAAATATAACTCTGCGGGCCTATTGTAATTATGCAAAGTGTGGGCCATTAATGGTGGTTTGGAATCTTGATGGCTCCCATCAACCAGGACAATTGACTGTAGATGGCTCTGTTTTACTTATAAGTCTTCCTGTATACGTGCGTGCTGGCAAGTGGGTAATGAAGTCTTACAGTGACATGTGATCATATCACCTGAACTGGAATCCATCGTTAACCTGGTGCTTTTCCATTGAGAAGGAGGGGGTGGGAACCCAGAGAGGGACAAAGGATTCCCGCCTTATGCAAAAGATATATAAGTGGGTGGAACTGAACAAAGGGGAGAACCATCATGAGAAATCCCCTAGCTACCACCTGAGCTGGAACAAGGGCTGTACCAGGGGAAAGGATTGTGCCCAGACTAGGAAGGCATCCAGTCTGTGAAAGAAACCTATTGAAACATCTCTGAGGGTGAGATTTTATTCAGTTTTTTTACTGTATTAGGCTTAGATTTGCGTGTTTTATTTTATTTTACTTGGTAATTTACTTTGTTCTGCCTGTTATTACTTGGAACCACTGAAATCCTACTTTCTGTATTTAATAAAATCTCTTTTTACTTTTTAATTAACCCAGAATATGTATTAATAACTGGGGGAGTGGGAAACAGCTGTGCATACCTCTCTATCAGTGTTATAGATAGTGAACAATGTATAAGCTTTATACAGGGTAAAACAGATTTATTTGGGGTTTGGACCCCATTGGGAGTTGGGCATCTGAGTGTTAAAGACAGGAACACTTCTTGCTTTCAGTTAAGTCTGCAGCTTTGGGACACGTGGTTCAGACCCTGGGTCTGTGTAGGAGCAGACTGGCAGGTCTGGCTCAATAAGACAGGGTGCTGGAGTCCCAAGCTGGCAGGGAAAGCAGGGGCAGAAGTAGTCTTGGCACATCAGTTGGCAGTTCCCAAGGGGGTTTCTGTGCTCCAACTTGTCACACAGATCTCCTTTGCTGATGCCAGCATCACCTTTGGCTGACACCACTGGGGCCAGAAATTTCAGCATAGTCAAATACGGATTACTCTTGTGTGCATACCAGCAACACCAACTACAGCTTTGTACATTATTGGAGGCCCTTCATTAAGGCTGCTCACTATGCCTCCAAATGCCTTTCTGTTCCATGACTGTGCAGCTCCAGTCTTCCAGAATCTCCTTGGAGTATATGATCTCTCTCTCTCAAAGTGATCATGGAAGGCTCACCATTATGGGAGCTTACAATACAGACAGACATTGTGAAAGGGTCTCATTCAAGACCCTCTCCATCTCCTGTTGTGAACTGACATTCAGGAGTCCATGTAGGTTCTGCTGGACACTATCAAGTTGAATCCAGTCACAAATCTGGCATGGCCACTACCATTGGCACCAATGCCCCTTCTTGTACTATATCCTCCTTCAGCGCCTATGCCTTTCTCAGTACCATGTCCTTCCTTGGCATTGATGCCTCCACTGACATCCACCTTTCAGCCAGAACAATCAGCATTGCCAGCATTGGCACTGCAACCTCCTCAAGATGAATTGCCAGTGTCCTTGTTTGTTGCAGAGAGGGCGATTGCCTCTGGCAATGGAATGTTGGATAAGACTGTCTTCTTGTAGAGGATGTGGCTTGATTGAGCCCTAAAGATCAAACAGTAACCTTAGTGGTTCATATGCACATTCCACAATCTACCCTCTATCCCCTGTACCTTAGAGTCCTTTATACCTGGGATTCTGCATTTGTGAGGAAACTGAGTGGCAATTGAAGCACTTCACCCTTATTTGCCCTCGACATAGAGCATGAATACTCTCAAGGCATATGCACACCGTACACACATGGCTGGCTAAAAGACTCCAAACTCGAGTGCATGGGACTCATGTGAACTGTTGGTGATATTTGAATATGAACAGCACATATGGAAGAGCTTCAGTTAGTATATAGGTAAGTAATTTCCTATTTTCTATTGGTAAATACCTGGATGGGTGACTTTGTTTCTAAATTCCGGCTGATAGCTTCATCTTTTCAAGGTGGTCATCTTTTTTGATATAGTCTGTGTTGTCAGACGTCACCGGTGTGGTGCTCTGCTCTGTTCACTGATGATAATAGTCGGCTGTGTGTGTGTGTTCCCTCTGTGTGCTGCCTGGGCTCTGCAGATAGCTGACACAGCAGACCCCGAGAGAACCCCCAATGACCACAGACTCCGATAAGGTTCGAAGGCACATGGCCAGGTTTATTGTCAAGCAAAGCACAGTAATAGTTTCCCATGGACCCTGCAGGACATACTCCGAATATGTGCCCCATGACAATGGACCAGCTCAGTCAGTGGCGGGATTCTCCGCTGCCCCCTAGGCCAGACCAAGACAACTCCTCAGTGGTAAATTCTTATACACAGGTACAAACAAGTTACACATCACTCCTGACGTATTGAGGTACAACCCTCTATGTGTTAGGGCGCCGCCTCTCACCCTGTACATGTTGGTTTGAACAAACAACTCTATGCATCATATTACCCTTTTGCCCCTGTCTTTAGGATGGGTCAGCCTGTTCCTTGTTATCTGTGTGGAATGTGCAAATACCAGTTTTCTTGGTACCATCCTGGCACATGTTTATATCTCTAGTGTCCAGTACCTTTTAGGTATGTGTATTTTTGCAACATCAGCCCTGTCCTTGCCAGACTCTGAGCAGGGCCTGCCTCTTGCTCACAGCTTAACTTTTCTTTATGTTAACAAAGTCTTGACCATTACTTAGTTCAGGCCTTAGGCCTCATACCGGGCCTCTGATACAAGGGTTTATGTTTCAAGGCCTCATCTTACTACAGCCTGGATCTTAGGTACCCTTCCATGTGATGAATAAGAAAAATCTGAAGCTTTGAGCAAAACCTCATATGGTAAATTTTCATTTTTTTAGATTTCCAAACAAAATTCATCTCAAATTTCAGTTGTCTTATTATCCCAAGGGAGAGTTCTGATGCAACACAACTTGCAAACTATTCAGTCATCCTGCTCAGTCTATACTATTGTTCAAGACAAGTGCTGAATCAAGCCCTCCTTTCTTTTTGAGGATCACATTCTGCTTATATTTGAGGGAGTGGAAGGAGTTACTTCTGTCCTGTGAATGATGTCTATAGTCAAAGGGGGCTATGCTTACAGATTTTGTCAAGTCCTTAACTTGAGTCCTTCCAAAGCTCTTCATCACATCCCTCCAAAGGAAACAGAAGGAAAAGTCAGCTCTCTTCCCTTTGTGATTCATAGATGGTCAGAAGAAACAAGACCAGTGCTTTACCTCAGCTGTTTAAATCAGTTTTTCTAATACAAAAACTTGTAGAGGGAGCTTTTGTTCTTCGAGTAGTGTCCCTGTGGGTACTCCACTTCAGGTGTTGGTGCATCCCTGTGCCATAGATCAGAAATTTTCAGTAGCAAAGCTCAGTCACGGTGTACGTGCACAGTAGTCGTCTCGTTGTGCCATTGGCGCCTCATCTAGTGTACACACGACCCGACTCTTTCAGTTCCTTCTGAACTGTCCTTGGCTGAAGACAGAGCTCAGTGGCTTTCTACCTCTTTGTTAAATCTAGAAAGAAATAAGTTAGTAGTAGTTTAGTACATCTTGTTTAGTTGAGATACCCTTTTCCAAAACAAAAACAAAAAATACCAAACTTTTTTTATTGTTATTTCCCCCTTCCCCAATGGCAAACTCTTAATGATACCTGATTCTCCAGGCTTTAAAAGATGTGACTCCTGCTGTGAGGCAATGCCAGTCTCCGATGGCCACTCTATGTGTGTCCGATATTTGGGGAGACACATGTCCCTCCAAAAAGTGTCCATTGTAGTAACCTGAAAGCCAGGACACGATGCAACAGAGACCTTCACCTCAAAATGATCCTAATGGAAAAGTCCCTTCAGCCTACTGATACGAGACCAAAACCAACATCAGCAGATGATTCCCCAGGCAAAACCTTTGCTAAAGAAAGTGCTCAGTCTTCCAAAGTTTCTAGGAAGTGAGCCGCGACCTCCCCTCACAGGGACATGCAATAAAAGAAGAGGTCCCCAGTGAGGTTGCTGTCCTTGGTGCTGAGCTCAGCTAGAGTTAGCACTTTTGAGGCTCTGGGCACCTCCAGCATTGTCTCCTCACGTACCTCTGCCGAACCTCACCGCACCGCACCGATAAGGAGGCTAGTCACAGACGCGCCTCCTTCTCTATGGAACCACCCCAGTGCTTGACACAGTACCGAGACCCGTACCATTGGCAATGCTGCCAGCACCGACGGAGTCATCAGCACTGACTGACAGACCGAGAATGGCACTGACTGTCCTGATGAAGGCTACATGTAAATTAGTCACAGCACTGACCAAATCTACAACAGTGGCACCATTGGCACTGAAACAGGTGGCTCCGCCACAGTTTCTGCAACACAGATACATTACAGTCTCTTCAGTGTCACAATCATCCCTGCTCGGCACTGATAGATCTCCAGGCTGAATATTGGAGCAGATACCCCCTTACCTGTTCCCTCATCCATCTCCAGTGATGATGATGAGGATTTACATGGGAATCCCTTCTCCTCCTAACACTCCTGTCCCACGGAACATAGAGCTCCATGGGAAGCAATTAAAACTAAGACCCGTCAGAGTCATGGAATTCAGCAATGGTATGGGCAACCCTGGATCTGTCCAGTGATGCCCTTTCCTATGCAGTGGTCCCCCTGGGATTCATGGGCGGTGTATAGGGCTAACTACACCAGACCCCTAACTCCAACCAGGGATGAAATCCGATCACCTACACCATCCCCAAGCCGTGAGACATCAGAGGGCTTATCAGAAGAGAGGGAAGAAGACACAGACCAAGACAGCATTTCACCAGCCCACAACTCATCCTCTTCCCCCAATGAAGCAGTAATGCCACTGCCTCCAACCATGGTGGATGACCTGAAACAATTCCAGGAACTCTTTAAAAGAGTAGCCACCAGCCAAGACATACCACTGAAGGAGATGCAAGAAAACCACCACAAGCTGCTGGAAATCCTACACACATCTGCATAATCTAAAATAGCACTACCAATAAATGATGCAATAATGGTACCGGGGGAGAACATTTGGCAGAGGCCTTCGACAATACCGCCTACCAGCAAAAGAGCAGTCAGAAAATACTTTGTCCCAGCTAAAAGGATGGACTTCCTTTTTTCACATCTGCAACCTAATTCCCTAGTTATGGAAGCTACCAACCACTGCGGCAAACAACCCCAATATTGATCCACTCCCCAGGACAAAGAACATAACTGTTTAGATCTTTTTAGCCAAAAAGTGTACTCATCAGCTATGCTACCATTCCAGGTTGCCAATTACTCAGCTCTCCTAGCCAAATATAACTTTGACAATTATGGTAAGCTGCAAGAATTTATTTAGGACTTACCAGAAGAAAAATGACTGCAGTTCAAAGCCATAATGACGGAGGGACAGCTAGTCACCCAAAAAGCTTTTTGCTCAGTATACAGCCCCATCAAACACAGTCTAAACAAAAGAGTAACGATACCATCAAGAGTCATTGTATCCCTAAAGTGCTGGACAAAACTAGAAAACGTCTGCACAGGGATCCCTTTCCAACAGGATCCACCATCACTAATAATTACGATGGATGCGTCATTGCTAGGCTGGGGTGCTCACCTGGACCAGCACACTGTATAAGACAGGGAGTCACCAATGGAAGCCCAACTTCACATTAATCTCCTGGAGCTCTGGGTGGTATAAAATGCATGCAGACACTTCCTTCCGATCATACGGAATGAATCAATCCAGATACTGACCGACATGTGTGTTCTATATCAATCACCAAGGATGAGCTTGCTCCCATTCATTATGCATTGAAGCCATGAAACTATGGAATTGGTGCATACATAACAACATAACCATCTCGTCATCTTACCTCCCTGGGTGCCAGAACATAACAGAGAACATGCTAAGCAGACATATTTCCAGGAACACGAATGGGAAATACCTGACAGTGTCCTCCAGTCGATATTTCAGAAATAGCCTGGGTTAAGCTCCCAGCACATGATGGGGCAAAAACATTCTCGCGGGTGTTTCTGGATGTGTGTCATCACTCGCTCCTCCCTCTGTGAAAGCTAAGGCAGACTTCATACTGCCAGCAGACGGCGCAGTACGGTGAACCACCTGTCTCCTGGTACTATGAATCCACCTCGCATGTCCTCTCGTCTTTCTATCTACTCTTTTATCTAACCATTTCCCACCTTTTTTCGGCCATCGTGAACTGAGCCGCACAGCTTCTGCCGCAAACTCTGCTCTCCCGCTCTTGCAGCTCTAGCGAGCTTCCCGCCTCTGTGAAAGGTACAGAAGACAACCATTTCCCACCTTTTATCAGCCATCTTGAACTGAACAGCTCGTTTCACGCCCTTTTTCCAGGATTACCCTTGCAGGCGCTATAGCGCGGCAAGCATGGAGCCCGCTCAGATCTCTGCTGCAGTTTTGACCATTGTAAATACCTCGCGCATTATTGAGCAGTATGTGCAGTACCTGCAAAACTGGGCGAGGAAGCAACGACAGTGCGATTACTATACTGATGAGGACCTGGACACAGACATTCCTAGAAGCACAGCATGTGGCGATTGGGAGATCATGGTGGCGTTGGGCCAGGTTCATGCCATAGAACGCTGATTCGGCACCCGGGAAACAAGCACAGACTGGTGGGACCACATAGTGTGGCAGGTCTGGGATGATTCCCAGTGGCTGCGAAACTTTTGTATGTGTAGGGCCACTTTCATGGAACTTTGTGACTTGCTGTCCCCTGCCCTGAAGCACAAAGACACCAAAATGAGAGCAGCCCTCATAGTTGAGAAGCGAGTGGCCATAGCACTGTGGAAACTTGCAACACCTGACAGCTACCGGTCAGTCGGGAATCAGTTTGGAGTGGGCAAATCTATTGTGGGGGCTGCTGTGCTGCAAGTAGCCAACACAGTCATTGACCAGCTGCTATCAAGGGTAGCGACTTTGGAAAATGTGCAGAGCATTGTGGATGGTTTTAATGTGCTGGGGTTCCCTAACTGCGGCGGGGCGATAGATGGAATGCATATCCATGCACACTGGGGTGGCCAGTATGTAAACCACAAGAGGTACTTTTCCATGGTGCTGCAAGCACTGGTGGATCACAAGGGACGTTTCATCGACATCAACGTGGGATGGCCGGGAAAAGTGCATGACACTCGCATCTTCAGGAACTCTGGTCTGTTTGAACAGCTGCAGGAAGGGACTTACTTCCCAGACCAGAAAATTACTGTTGTGGATGTTGACATGCCTATAGTTATCCTCTGGGACCCAGCCTACCCCTTAATGCCATGGCTCATGAAGCCGTACATAGACACCCTGGACAGTAGTAAGAAGCAGTTCAACTATAGGCTGAGCAAGTGCAGAATGGTTGTAGAATGTGCTTTTGGACATTTGAAAGCACGCTGGCGTAGTTTACTGACTTGGTTAGATCTCAGCACAACCAATATTGTAATTGTTGCTTGTTGTGTGCTCCACAATATCTGTGAGAATAAGTGGGAGATGTTTATGGCAGGGTGGGAGGTTGAGGCAACTCGCTTGATGGCTAATTTCGCACAGCCAGACAACAGGGCGATTAGAAGAGTGCAGCAGGGTGTGCTGCACATCAGAGAAGTTTGAAAGCCGGTTTCATGACTGGCCAGGGTACGGTGTGACAGTTGTGTTTTTTTCTCTTGAAGTTACCCACCCTCTATATATATATGAAAGGAAATAAAGTCAAAATTGTTTAAAAAACATTATTTATTATTTGTTTCACAACACATTGAGAGAAATCAGAAGGTAGACTGGGGGGGGGGGTATTGGGTTGGGGGATGGAGGAGGAGGAAAGGACAAGTCCAGAAACCGAATCAAAAGTTTGCTTATGCCAGCTTTCTGCTGCTTGGGTGATCCTCTGGTGTTGAGTGTGTGGGTTCCCGTAGCTTCCCCCCTCGTGTTCTTGGGCATCTGGGTGAGGAGGCTATGGAAGTTGGGGAGGAGAGAGGGCGGTTATACAGGGGCTGCAGCGGCAGTCTGTGGTCTTGCTGCCTTTCCCGCATTAGATCCACCATACAGCGCAGCATGTCAGTTTGCTCCCCCATGAGCTTGACCATAGTGTCCTGCCTGCTCTCATCACATGTGCCCCTCCTCTCTTTGTGTTCCTGTAATGCTTTACAGGGGAGGGATAGCTCAGTGGTTTGAGCATTTGCCTGCTAAACCCAGGGTTGTGAGTTCAATCCTTGAGGGGGGGATCTGGGGAAAAAATCTGTCTGGGGATTGGTCCTGCTTTGAGCAGGGGGTTGGACTAGATGATCTCCTGAGGTCCTTTCCAACCCTGATATTCTATGACTCTGCAATTGTTTGCCTCTATGCATTCAGCTGGGCCCTATCAGTGCAGGAGGACTGCATGAGCTCAGCAAACATGTCATCCCAAATTCATTTTTTCCACCTTCTAATCTGGACCAGGCTCTGGGACAGAGTAGATAGGTGCCGCACTGAAACATTTGCACCTGCGTGAGGAGAAAAAGGGAGGGTAGTATTTTAAAAGATACATTTCAGAGAACAAAGGAGACACTCTTTCTCAGTTAAACAGGCAATTCATAGTAAATAACGAATGTTCTTTCGGTACAAGTTAGCATTTTGCCTCTTGTACTGAAGTGCCTGCCACCTTGGTGTGAGTAAGCCATCACACACGGCCGGGCAACAGAATTCTGCTTGCAGTCAGCCATGGTAAGCCCTAGGGGCACGCAGGGTTCTGCTTCTTCTGCATTAATTTCAATGCTTTCAAATTGCTGGGCCCCCTTTCCCATAGCAAGCAGTGCCTGGTGGATTTGCCATATAAAAGGAGGGCCTGCAGGCTCTCTGGGATGATCGCTTCACACAACACCCTCTCCCCCACCCCCTGCACCCACCGCATGGTTCCGATGAGGCTCTGAGCTGGGATGAGCCCTTTAAACTAAACGCGAACAAAGCCCAGCGCGACTGGGCTTCCTCCCAGCCCCCCACTGCGTGGCTCCGATCAGGCTTTCACTCACCAGAAGTATCTTCTCCAGGGTCATGGTCCGGGAGCCCGCCTTGGGAGTTGGGGGAGGCTATTGGCTCCAGTGTTAAGAATAGTTCCTGGCTAGGAGGGAAAACGGATTCCCCACTTGCAACCTGTGCACTGTCCTCCTCCTTCTCCTCCTCCTCTTCGTCCTCCAATGACACATCCTCCTCGCTACATGCAACTCCCCCCTTGCAGGTGTCCACGGACAGTGGTGGGGTAGTGGTGGCGTCACCCCCCATAATTGCATGCAGCTCACTGTAGAAGCGGCATGTATGGGGCTGTGACCCAGATCGCCCATTTGCCTCCCTGGCTTTTTGGTACACTTGCCTAAGTTCCTTGATTTTTGTACAACACTGCTCTGTGTCCCTGGAGTAGCCTCTTTCCGTCATGGCCCTGGAGACTTTAGCGTACGTATTTGCGTTCCTTTTTTTGGAACGTAGTTCTGCCATAACAGATTCATCTCCCCAACATGCGATGAGATCCAGTACCTCCCGTTCGGACCATGCTGGAGCTTGTCTGCGAATCTAGGACTGTGTGATCTCTTGTGATGGTGGACTCTGCATGGTTGCCTGTGATGGTGGACTGTGCTGATGGTCACCTGTGCTGATGGTGACCAAACAGGAAATGAAATTCAAAAGTTCCCGGGGCTTTTCCTGCCCACCTGGCTAGTGCATTGGAGTTGAGAGTGTTGTCCAGAGCAGTCACAAGGGAGCATTTTGGGATAGCTTCCGAAGGCCAATAACGTCGAATTGCATCCACAATACCTTTAACCCGGGATTGTAATCTTGATTTAAGCGCTACTCCATTTGCCGAGGTGGAGTACAGAAATCAGATTAAAGAGCCCTTTAAATCGAAAAAACTGGTTTGGTGGTGTGGACAGATTCATTTTTTTTTAATTAACTCAGCTAATTCCAAAATAACTGACTAGGATAGACCAGGCCTAAGACTGGAATTATTAACTTCCACCCCTTCTTGTCCCTTGAAGACCTGGACTTTGCAGATGATCTCGCTCCCCTATCACATACCCAACACCATAAACAAGAAAAAAATACCTGACTCAATACATTCACTCAGCAAATTGGACTGGAAATCAACCACAATAAGACAGATGTCATGCACTATCACCATCACCAGTACAGATAGAGGATCACGTTCTCACCAATGTAGAAACATTCACATACTTGGGCAGCACCATCAGCCAGGACAGTAGAACAAGCCAGGACGTCTGGAACAGAACCAATAAAGCCTGGAACACCTTCAGGAGTTTAAATATAGTCTGGAAATCATCAAATACAACACCAAAACCAACTCAAGATTTATCAGAGCTGCGTGCTTTCAACACTATTTTATAGTGCAGAATGCTGGGGAATAACAAAGTATGACATGTCCAAACTGCCTTCATTTCATACAAACTACCTCAGAAAAATGCCTCGTATATTTTGGCCCAGAACAATCTCAAATCAAGACCAGGAGGCGTTGGAGATGAATTGGCCATGTGCTTTGGATGGAAACTGAATCGATCACCAGAATAGCAATAAGATAGACGCCTGAAGGCAAATAAAAATGAGGCTGCTTGAAAACAACATAGCGAAAAGCTGTGGAAGCTGAGCTGAAAACCCTGGGGCACAGCTGGGGAACCATTGAAAGGCTTACCAGAAACAGACCGGAGTGGAAGAGCTTTGTCACTACCCTAAACGCTAGAGGCATAATGGATACTAATTAACTAAGTAACCCCTCTATCCGTGTAGCAGATTTACCTTATGCTTGTGTGCATATCATAAAGGAAGAGTCAATGCAATAAACTGTTTCTGCTATATGTTGATCCACAATCATATCTAAACCCATGGGCCATATCCTCACCTGGTATAAATGAGCCATAGATCTATTGACTGCAATGTTCAAAATAGCCTTCTGATGACAATCATCTCTGCTATGAAGATCTTTGTGAAAAAGATTCAGTAGAACGTCTCAGTAGGGAAAGAACCTTGCTTAAAAATCAAGTAGTCTTTTCAGGACTTAACCAGAGTTCATAGGGTGAGAGGTAAAGTTCTGACATGGATCAGAAACTGGCTAAGAGACAGAAAACAAAGAATAGAAATAAATGGTTGATTTTCATCATTGCAAAAGATTCTCTGTGGAGTGCCACAAGGTTCCATATTGGCACTGATATTTTTAAATATATTTATTAATCTGGGAAACAGGTGAGCAGTGAGGTGGCAAAGTTTGCAGACAATAGAAAATTATTTAGGTTTATGAAGACTGAACAAGAATGTTCAGGAAAAAGACCTGGACATTGTGGACAGTCAAATGAATGCCTCTGCTTATATGATCAGCAGCTATAAAAAGAACCTAATAAAATATCAGCATGCATGCATGAAGAATGGGATCGAAAATAATACTGAAAACTTTACAGTGGTGTATATATAAGTCAATGGTAGGCCTCACCTGAAATATGGTCTTGAGTTCTAGTTACTCTACTTAATATATGAGGTGGATGAGGTAATATCTTTTATTAGATCAACTTCTGTTGGTGAGAGAGACAAGCTTTCCAGCTACACAGTGCTCTTCTTCAGGTCTAGGAAAGGTACTTCGAGAATCACAACTAAATACGAGGGGGAGCAGATTGTTTAGCAGGAGTATTTAGCTCATAGTCTAAGGACCATTTGGGGTACAGTGGGCTACCTTGTCATTCTAAGGTCCTGGGACCGACACGGCCATAAATACACTACACTATACACACACATATATGTATATAATATAGTAGAAATAGAGGAAGTGAATGATGGGGCAAAAATAATGAATTAGCGGCCTGGAAAAAATTTCCATATACAGAGAAATTGAAAAAGTGGAACAATTTATTTTAAAGAGAAAATGAACAAGAAAGGACAGGATAAAGATATAATGAATGGTTGGTTTAGAGAAGGTAGATTGGACACTTCAATTCATCTTTTTGAATAAGGAACATTCAGTTAAATAGAAAGATAGCAAATTTGAACACATAAAAGAAAATATTTTTTGTGCAATGATCCTGAGGAACTTATTGTCACAAGATATTATTGAAGTTAGTAGCTTGGTAGGATTAAGAAAAACCTGTATTATGTATGGACCACAAGAACATTCATCATCCTTGGTTCAAAAATGTAAGCCTCTTTCTAGAAGTTTTATCTATGATCACCAACATGCTCTTTCAAATTCAGCTGTTTAATGCTCGGATGAGAACATTTTAGCAAACACATAATAGAAGAGGAAGTAACTTATGTGCAATTCTTGTTTTATAAACATAATGATTATATTAGGTTAGCAATTACTCATGTTCTATCGCTAGAGGTCAGAAGTATTGTCTATTGAAATTCTTATTTGTTCCAAAAATAATCAGTAACTGAAGCAGTCGTTGGCTCTTCTGCTTCTCTGTTGTGTGTGTGTGTATCATCTGCTTATGATATGATGTAACAATTCAAATTTTTAGTTGTGGCGTATTCCAGATGCAGTCATGTAAAAGAGTATAGGCCCAAGATGCCAAATCCTCAGATGATGTAAATCAGTTTAGCTTCATTGACTTTAATGAAGCTATACTAATTTTACATGAAAAGATGATTTTGTCTGTGAATTTGAAATGATGCAGTATAAGTGAATAATTTTCTCCTTTTGTTAGTAGTCTCATATGTTTGTTCTTTTACTGAGATAAACTTATAAAGATGCTTTAAAGCTGATAAAATGTACAAATAAACCAGAAATTAAGTGAAATAACTTTTAAATGATTATGAAACAATAGAATGAAATAATTCAGTTCACTTTATATAGTAATTTTTCTGACTAATTATATTTTAAAGATATACACATGATTCTTTTGTATAAGTAGTATAGTTGTCTTCAGAGCATTAAAATTTAGATGCAATAAACTATTGGGTTTTTTAATCCAGCACCATTGAAACTCGCTTTGTCGATTGAAGCCAAAGCATGGAAGATGCTACTCTGTCGTTACTTAAATGAGGAATATAAGAAGAAAATGACAGACATGATATCATTTATAACTGAATATTTGAAAAAATTATCTCGACCTATTCGTGACTTAGATGATGTCAGATTTGCAATGGAAGCTTTGTCTAACATACGTGATAATGAAATACAAATGGATATGACCTTAGGACCTATTGAAGTAAGACACTTCTTAATTTTTATTGTTTTGGAATAAAATAATTTATTTAGAATTTGGGATTTTTTAAATAAACTCGGAGAACCCTAATGATGAGTATATGTTCCTCCAGTCTCCACTTTGAGGGATGGGAAACAAAATACTTATTTTTCCCCTTTTACCTCCCTGCAGCAACACTTTTATTGTTCTTGATATTCACCATCCTAGTCCTACCCTTTTTTGTATGCATAGATAGAGCCTCCTGCAATCTTATCTTTCTGCCTTCCAGATTCCCTGCACAGAGCCACTTTTCATTTAGGAAGTCACAGTACATTGTCAGAGATATATACATAATTTTTCTAGTGTAAGTTCTTTTAGTTTTCCCAGTTTTTTAATTTCTTTTTTTTTAATTATCCATTTTTTGTGGAAGGAGGGAAAAGGCTAAATGCTAACATTTTCCATTCTGAAGACTAGTTATACTACCATGATACCAGAAAGATAGTGGTTAAATATTTCAAATGATTACAAAAGTACAAAAAGAACAAATGTAAAGGCATAGTCAGGAAAAGCACGTCAATACAACAAAGTTCAATGTGTACCTGGTGTTGCACCTTTAATTTTGTCAGATAAAATAGACTCAGTCTTTCTTTCATTGCTTTCTTTGATGTCAGTACTTCTCTATGTTGGATGTAACTGACATTAAAGAATAAGAGTATTTTCAATATCCCTACAAACCTCAGTCCTCTGTTCATGGACAGGTTCACAACCGCTATTAAAAAAATAAAAAAGCATAGAAATAACAAAAAGTATCATATTTCAGCATTCATTTATGCTGTTTTTGTTACCTCCTTTAACTGGTTGCTGTGTTCTATGTTGTCTGCCTAGTTTGTAGATACTTTGAAGTAGGAATTATATCTTTCTACAAATCTATAAAGCACTCCACACAGTGCTGATAATATTAATAATGTATGCCTGTCAGGGGTTATGTTTCATTTTCATATCTCTAGTAGTATTCTGTCCGGATCATACATAAAACAGGAAAGTCCTTCCACTGGTTTAGTGCATTTGTTGAGATTCTCTTGTGCTTGTTTGCTGGATATTGATGTTAAATTCAAATAAGGACTTTCTATATTAGGGAAATTTGCACTAGTATAACTGCATATTGTGTTCACAGTGAAAACCTAGTATTGCACCAGTACAGTGTGTCTAGGGGTGTGCACCAAAGTAACTGTAGTGATGTAGTTACACTGATGCAAATTTCCCTAATTTTGACAAGCCCTGTTCTAGTGTCTGTTTTTCAAATTAGGTATACAAGTCTGTTAAGGCTGATTCCCCACTCTGGCACTTTGAGTGCAGAAGGTGGGGGCCCGCAAGGATTCTAAAAATTAATACTGGCCACTTCAACCTCCCAAGGTTACAGCTTTTCTCTGACCTTGGATGGGTAGATGCTGCCACCACCCAAATGCAAACCCCTTGAAACCCAGGAAGGTGCACTTGGGAATTCCTTCCTGTGGGGTACTCTCAAGCCCTTTCACCCCCCCTCCAGGGAAGAGCTGAGAAAGAAAACAAAGTAAATAGCTGTTGCCCCCAGCTAATTAAACAACATATGCACATACCTCTTTGGACACCAAAAATCCAATACTGTTATTAAAAAAAGGTAAATTTTATTAAAAAACACATCTGGCACTTAGGCTTTTGCTAGATTTAAAAAACACCCACTTACAACAATTAAACATCAAGAATAACCTTCTAGAGGTCCAGCTTAAAGGTTACAAGCAAAACAAAAAGCATTTGGGGTTAGCACAGAGGAGTCCACAAGCCAATAAGAAATAAACAGAAATAAACCTAATCACATCTTTCTAAACACTCCTGATCTACTTACATATCTGGGTTGTTAAATAAATAGTTCTAGATATGATCTGATGATTTTCATATCTGGACTTCAGCTTCTCAGAGCATAACTGCTCCCTGGTTCCCTCTTTCCCGGAGAACCACAACACACAGACAAAGGGAAGTTTTGTCCCCATTTTAAAAAGTTCTAACCCTCCCATTGGCTCTTTTGGTCAGGTGCCCGCTCCTTTCCTTTTACCTGTCGGCTTGTTAACCCTTTACAGGTAAAGCAAATAGAGAACAGCACCAAGCGGGATTTTATAGCCAACTGGCTGGCTGGGTGTCCATAAAAGGAAACTACCACCTTGTTCCCTACTGGGAATCTACCATGCACCCAGTTTTCTACCAGTTCTTGTGACCTGTACGCTGTATGCAAACAATCATGGGAGAGATGGTGAACCACAATGATTATAGTACAATAATAAACTCTGATAGTAGCAGCAGTGTTCAACATGTCTTCTAGTATAGCCAATTCATGTTGTTATAAATGTGTAGGGAAAATGTTGCTGAATCTGATGAGTATTTATTTATTTTATTTTAATAGCTCCAAATGTGTCCTACATACTTAGAGAGGGGTGTAAGGATAAGGTCCTGACCCAAAGTGTTTACAGTCTATACTATAGAGTTTGCTAACCTGTAAGTTCCACGCACGTCAATGGGATTACTGACATGAGTACGTCACTTTTAAATATAAATATTTTCAGGATTGTGCCCTAAGTGGAAAACATATAAACCAGGAATGTGATAAAAACTAGGATATAGAGCAATGATAATTAGCAAGTTACTTGTTAGTTCATGTTTGATTTTTGTCCCCCTTACGCCCTCATTGATTTAATTAATGCTTTGTTGAGGGGAGGACAAGTCTTCATAAGCCTTACTGAAGTGTGGGTTAAGGGAATACTTAGAAGAGGAGATGGTATAGGCTTGAGCTGAGATACGAAGAGGTTTCCAAGCATAGAGGATTGCAGGGAAGAAAGAACTGTGTATTCATAGGCAGTCGTAAACTGAGAGAATGCACGCTACAAGTACACAATAGCAAGCAAGTGGCTTACATACTTCACTCAGCCTTTTGTCTTGGTTATAATTTTTCTCTGCTCGGTCATGAACCTTAAACTAAACTAATTATCCCATTTTCTCCTTTAAATAATCTGTGCCCTATTTCTACAATGAAGGTAGTAAACTAGAGAATATATAAGCTGCAGCATTAACAGAACCAAACTACATAAAAAATCAAGCAATGTTAGTCTCATCCTAGCATTATTATATGTGAAAGCACTTGATAAATCAGTCTGAACCTATTGCAGTGACATTCCTTGTGATACAAAACCTCTGAAATATGCAGTGTGGTGTTGATAATCATCCAGAGTTGGGAACATTTCTCAAAATGTACATGTATATCCATATAGTATACAAATTAATAATCTACTTTGAAAAAATGTAATTAGCATGAAAAACATGTTATATAATAATACATTTTTAGGCGGTTCTGTGAACATTAACACAGGCAATGTCTAGTGTTTCTAAATTTGCCTCTAATATTTCACACAGCTCTGCTCATTACAAGATTAGTTGTATCTGTTGTAGTCAGAGACTGGCTCTTCTTCAGCCAACCCCCTTTTTAAAAAAAACAACAACAAAACATAAATTTGGGGCCTAAACTAAGTTGAGTGTATTCTTTTAAAGTATATTTTACAAACTTTGTATTCCTGCAAATAAATTTGAATTGTATCATAATTATTTTTTCTTCTTTTATAGGAAGCCTATAGTATTTTAAATAGATTTGAAGTTGAGGTGACAAAAGAGGAATCAGAAGGAGTTGATACACTTAGATATTCTTTTAACAAATTACAGACCAAAGCTGTAAGAATCTGAAACTGTACTTTTTCTACTACTCATTAGAAGATAGTGTGAGTCATTAGGCTTATATGAGAGTAAGGGACTAATAAATAAGCTGTACTGCTCCAAGAGTAGCCAATATAGGAATTGGTCACCTCTTACAATGATAGTGAGAAAAATAAGTTACTTCCCATAGTCAGAATGCAGCTAAATCCTATCCATTTTTTTTGTCCTTCCCTAGTACTTTTTAAAAAAATCTCTGAATATGGATGAAGTTCAGGTTTTGTTCTGTAGTTAGTTAGTTTAGTTTGTTTTGACCACTCTGATTTTTTTTAAAGATGAGGCAGTTACAGCATCTTGTAAGAGAATAATGCTTTGAAGGTGTTAGAGTTTTTATTTTGATTTTTTTTTAATCTCTGTTTTCATATTTAGCTGTCTGAATAAAAAGCTATTTTTTGTCCAATGCTTCTGTAGTTTTTTTAATGTAACAAATCAACTTAATTGTATAGAATTGACATCCCTTTCTTTATTAGTATTTTTAAAGATATAACTTTATTTAAATATTTTATTTATAAATGGGCATTCATTTATATTTTAGGTCAGTGTTCAAGATGAGTTGGTTCAAGTTCAGCCAAAATTTAAGAGTAATCTATTGGAGTCCGTTGAAATTTTTCGTGAAGATGTAGCAAACTTTGACACATCATATGACACGGTAATTAAGTTTGGAAGTTATCTATTGGACTTGTGGTTCAGTTCCTCAGGATATATGGCTTGCAGCAGTTGGGTACCAAATTTTTGATCTGCTGAGTTGTCCCTATGAGTTCCTGAGGGCATGGTAACCCAACCAACCTTCTGTCATAGTTACTAGGTCAGCTATGCTTTAGATCCCTTTTAGTCCTTCTTAAGTGCACCCCTCAGATGATAAGCCTGCCTGCATTAATCTCTCTCAAGGGTTGAACCATGCAGTTTTACCACTCTTAATCTTCATCTCTGGGCTGCACCCCTGCTATTTCTCAACCATGTCTATCTGACAGACCCAACTGAGTTTAGCACCTGTAAGACTTTTCTCTGGGAGCCTGTGACCAACAAGCTGATTAATATCAGAGGGGTAGCCATGTTAGTCTGAATCTGTAAAAAGCAACAGAGGGTCCTGTGGCACCTTTGAGACTAACAGAAGTACTGGGAGCATAAGCTTTCGTGGGTAAGAACCTCACTTCTTCAGATGCATCTGAAGAAGTGAGGTTCTTACCCACGAAAGCTTATGCTCCCAGTACTTCTGTTAGTCTCAAAGGTGCCACAGGACCCTCTGTTGCTTTT